>NW_027130613.1:1200000-1680877 GCF_026122565.2 Emydura macquarii macquarii
AACATTGTTGGTTTTCAGTTTTCATATTCTAAACAAAAAGTTGAAGTTTTCCACAAATTTTCCACAAAAAAAGAATTTGTTTTTATTTTTATCAAAGTTTTCAATGCGGGAGTGGGGAGGAGGGGGAGGGAGAGGGACTTATAGCTCAACGGTACTCATAATTGTACCATAGGAATCACCCTCACTTTCAGCATAGGTATAGCCATATTTAGTCGGGGATTAATCCTAAACAGGGCTCAGATTCAAACCAGCCAAAGGCCCTTAACTCCAACCCTATGAAAAAGACTGTGTAACACTGTTGGCTATTCCTGCCCTGCGAATGGTACCCACTGCACCCTAACCCCCACGGCAGGCCATAAAATACTTTGGTGGTGGCACTCCTTTGAGGATCAAAACTTTGTACATCCATGAGCTCCTACAAAACCCACAATAGTATTTAAGCATGTGCTTAAGTGGTACCCTATTACAATTAAACAATTCTATAGCATCATAATTCTGTGTAGTTCTTTACAGAGACTGAGAAAAGCCATGTCCCTTGCATCAAAGATCTTGTGATCTAAATTAGATAGATAAGGAACTTGAAGCCAACTGACAAATCAAGGGTGCAGGAAAATGAGCAAAAAGGGTTAAAAACCTGGAAGACCTTCATATTTTCTGTGATTCCTCAGCCACAGAATTGGCCATGAAGTTCACTGATGTACAGAATTGCAGTGCAGAATGTGTTGAATATGTACAGAGGCACAACAGTGGAAAATCAAGTCCTAAGTTCTTACTCACATGAACGAGGGCCACAGGATCTGACTCAGTGCTGGCTAAAATCTTTAATTCAATGATAGCCCCAGTGTTACTAAGCCTGTTGGTTTTTTTTGAAAGTACACCACAAAACATTTACTAGCCTATGAAGCATTATCATAATTGCAACTAAAGTACTTATCAGCAAGGTACAAATGTGTAATACACTGGCGTTGTACTATTTTACTGCACTGTTTCTAGAGTTGGTTGGATACGTTTGTATGAAACAATGGTTCATTGGAACTTGCTTATTAAGAGAAATTAATATTTTTTGCAAATACAATCCTATTTCTCCAAAGTTTCAGTGAAACCCAGGTAGGGCTCACGTTTCCATCAGAAACTTGCCTGTTTCCTGCCAACTCACTTGCTAAGCTCCACAGAAATCTGCCTGGTGGGCTGCCAGGGAGCTCAGGGCTTCCAGGGTCTGTGGCTCAGGGGCAGCCTACAGGTGGACTACCTTGGAGTCTGAGTTCCATTCTCTTTCCTGGAGAATTGTGAAATTTTGGCGTTTTGTTCCTAATCATAATGAAACCTGAACTACAGAAATCCTCCACAAAATGGAATTACCTTTCTCTGCCCAGTCCTAATTGGTTCACTTACTAACTAATTTGCAAAGTGCAGCCTCTCAACCATGGGTCATTAGAGTGATGTTCTGGTACATTTGAAAATGGTGCAGAGCAATACAATAAATAAGCCATTTTCCTTGCTTCTACCTCTCTGCTCTTTGGAATCCTTTACCATCCTCTCCCTTCCCAACTCCAAATGTTCTGTCTTGTTATTTCTTGTCCTTGCCTTCTATTTCTCCTGTAGCATTCTGCACAAGGTTATTTCCTCCACTGGTGAGGTGAAGGCCTTTAATGTCATTGCAGGACTCCTTACAATGCAGTCCAGCCAACATCAGCCTTTGTTCTAAGCACTGTTTACTGGCTCAATGAAACATGGTTATTCAGAACTCTTCCTTCCAAGATTTCCCTTCCCAAAGAAGTAACTACTCCCACAAAGGTCCATTTAGCCTGGTGAAGAAGACATCTGGAAACTCTATATATATTACTGTGCTGATTCTTAATCCAATCAATGACACAGAAAATTAAATAAGTCTTTTGGAATGTAGGGAAGTTTATGCATCAGTTCCTTAGCACATTTGGTCCCTGTGCTGGTCCCTATTTCTTTGCTTTCTAAAAGGAATTCGTGAAAAGCTTTCAGAAATTTCAATGAAATGGACCTGTTGTTCTCTTTTAAGTCATATCAGCTGTGTTTTTCTAATTTTTATTTTAGGGGTGGGTGGGGAGTCGGTCTCTTAAACAATTTCCTTCCTTGAAAATAAACTGCTTGCACTTTCTTGCCTCATACTGACCTCGGTAAATAAGGGTGTATGTAGCACGTATCACCTTTTAAAATCTTTTTGGGCTCACAGATTTGATCGTTTTAAAGCTCCCTTATTAACCCTTTTCATCTCTCATGGTCATGGAGGCTCCTAAATTTCTGAGAAGGCAGGTTATTTATTTAAAAAAAAAGTAGATATCAAATCCACTTTAAAAGTTATGCAGACACACTATATTTTATACTGATGTCAATAGCAATTGAAAGCACTTAGCACCATGCTACTCCTTTGTGTCCAATACTGAACTTATCACTTCCATTACATGCCTGAGGCATGATCCTGATCTCACTTTTGCTGAGGATACTCTTGACTAATGCTTGACTAACACTCTTGACTGAGGTCTGGTGTACACTTGCCGGAAATTCGGCAGCAGTTGATGGGAGATACGCAAGCTACGTAGAGTAGCTTGCATATCTCCCGCCGACTTCCTAAATTCTAATTAGTGCCTGTGTCCCCATTATGCTGTGCCAATGGGAAATGCCCTCCCGTTGATGCAATGTTACTCTTTTTCTGGGGGTGCATTTATTCAGTAGATTTCTGGATCAATTGAGTGGGTCTCCACTTCCACTCAATCGATCCCAAAGAATCAATCCCACGGCACCGAATCTGCTACCATGAGTGAAGACTTACTTTGAGATGATGATCAGGTCTTTGAGCACCACAGGTCAAAAATTAGAGATGCTATGTAAAGTAGTGAAAGATTCTTTTATACACCTTGGTACTGCTAACCCTAAGCATTTTAAAATCCCAAGTCAGGGTCACAAAAATCATCATATGTTTGTAAAATCTCATGATTCTTAAGCCAAACAATAAATTTAGGGTTCTTTTTATTTGCCCTTCTGGTTTTTGAGCTACTGAGGTGCACTTGTGACATGTTTTCAAGCTTTTCTCCACATCTGTGAGGGCTAGAAACCATTTTTTAAACAAAAATTAAGGTTTTGATTTTCACAGATTCACATGACTTCAGAAGCTGGGGGTTTATGAAAATTATCGAATACTGTGAAACTTGAGATAAAATCATGACAGTTGGCAACATTGTGAGAGCTACTTACACCAATTTACACGCTATTATACATTTGTCCAGTGGGTGTAATTTACAAGCCAGGACACTAGAGAATAGTACAAGTTAAAATAAAGTAAAAGCTCTATTAAAATTCCACCTTTTCTGGCTCCTTATCATGTAATTTCCACCATCTGAGACATCCTGCACAGTAGTAAAGTGGGTATTGATAGCTCTGAGTGTAAAGGAGTCTGCATGTAAGGCTGGGGTATGATTCCCCTGCTTACACACACATACTTGCACTAGCTCTCATCAAGTAGCGCAATCGTGGCAGGATGGGCAGCAGCAGCAGAGGCGTGGTTGAGCTACACCAACTATGTACCCACCAGTTTCACGCAGGTTTGTACTTGGCACAGCTCAGTCGTGCCTACACTGCTGCTACTAATGCTATCATGGCTACATTATACTCACCCTAGCTCAATGAGAGAAAGCATGAGCATGTGTGCACAAGCAGGGGAATCACAGTCCTAGTTCATAGTGGATGCATACCCTAAGAAAGTCTAACTTACACATCACCCCTGAATTTGATGTGACTATTTCAAGGCAGTGGCCCCCCAGATCCATTTCTAAAAGTTTCTTAGCTGGTAGCATCTACCTTTGGCATTAAATATGCCACACCTGGCATAGTAAAACTAAGAATGTTTATGAAGGCGATAAGTCTGCAAAGTTTAGAGTTTTCATTCTAAAGGCCGACAAAGAACATTTCTTATTTTTTTCCATGGGGAAAAATTAAGATGGAAAGAAAAATTAATAATGGTCCCTGTGGTTGCTAAAACCTTCTTAACTGACTCTCCTTTCTTGTTGGACTTTTTTCTCATTGACATTGGGGCGGGGTGAGGGGGGGGAGGGGGGAAGAAAGAGATTAAATGAACAAAAATTACCTTACCTTATTTTTGTGGCAATTAAAGTTATTTTCTAGATTCAGCCAATATAGCAATAAGGGAGCTGCATTGTATTTTTTTAAACTTGAGAACCCCTGTTGTTTGATGTAGGTCTTGGAGGGGAACAAAAGTGATCAAAATTAGCAACACTGAAAACCTGGTTGATGTAAAAGGCTGCTCAGCTTTATTGAGATTGCAAAGGGTTAAGGAAAGGGCCCAGTGACTCCCTTGTTTTATAGCTTCTCTCCTACTACTAGTGTTTGCAGGAAGAAACCTCTTTTGTTAGACAGGTGGCCTAACAAAGAAGGGTCACTGGATGGTAATCCGATCTCTGAAAAAGAGAGTGGTTTTATTTGCAATGAAAAAGAAAAGTCTGAATAAAGGAAAACGACTCCAGTAAGAAAGAAAGCTGTCTGTCAGAATATTGTTACTGAAGGGGTCATGAGAAAAGCATCTGATCAGGTGGTCATCTGCATTTCTCACAGAGAACAAATTGCTTCCTACAAGTACGGTACTAATAAAATATTTCCACTGATGATTTGCAGCTGGTGTTGAGAGGCATCTTGCACCATTTGTCAGGTATAGAATGTTGAAGCACAAAATCATTATATAGAGAAAATTAATAACATTGCCATTGTTTTGTCATTGCCTTCAATGAGGGTCATTTTTTTATTTTAATGAAAAGCTAAGGGTCAGATTCTGATGGCCTTATTCAGACTGATTACCATCTTACACCACAAGTAGTTCCACTGACTTAAGTGAGACTAATTGAGGAGCAAGGTACTAGTTAGCATGAGTAAGGCCATCAGAATCTGGCCCTAAAAAAAGTCTAGAAAAATTACGTGGGGAAAACACTTATATATATGAAATTTTATAGCTCCCTTTCTCAACTTTTAAAGGGATATTTGATCTTTTTACCAATACTTTATATATATATATATATAAAGAGAGAGACAGAGAGATATCTGTATCTATACAGATATATAGGAGTTAATAGAATTACATAGTCCAGTACAGTGAGCCAACAGAGAAGCAGAATATGATCATCACAATATGGCTATGAACTGTGGGCCTGATTCTACCAACAGAAAAATGTCACAACTCCCATTAACTTGAATGGGAGCAGGATCGGGCCTTTATACATGTTGAAAAGGAAACATTCTGATTTGTGTTCTTGATTCAGTTATGGTTTAGAATAGGTTTCATTCTTTTCATCTACATACTGCTTTCATCCCTCGTTTGGCTGAAGTGGAAACTTTAGGTTCTCCATATAAAATTAACAATAATAGTCTGGAGTTCTTGCTAAGGTACAAGGTCAGGCAGGAAATCTGGGAGACCAGCCCCCTTCCTGATCTGGGTCTCTCACCAGAGGGGAAGGCTGAGAACATATTAGGAAGCCAGTTTTAAAAGACTTGGTTTTCTTCATAAAACAGGCACCGTTTCCTCTGAGTATCATATTTACTACTTCAATGGCTTTCATGCAGGGATAAATCCAGAGCACTCAAGGGACTACAGATGGAATGAGCTGAGCACCTACACCCACGTGATGATTCTCTCCCTGAAGCTGGAAGCTGTGGTTCCAGGTTGCAAACCAAATTGTAATAGAGCCTCCAGAGCCACATTCCATTTCATTGCTAGTTTTCTCTTTTCTTGAAATGGGTTTTTCTATGGTGACATCTCAATCTGTTAGGTAATGTACTCACAGTCAGGAATATTACTGCCTTCTTCTGAGAAAAGAACTGTGGGCCTGATCTTTAGCTGGTGTAAATTGGTAGAGCTCCAGGTGATTTAAATGGCCAGTTGAGGAGCTGGCCCATGCATCTATCTCTTTCTGTTCACCTGTATCTTGGATACTCCTGCTATTCTATACAAGAACATAGATTTGCTTAGTGATATTTGGCAGCCTTTTTCGTATTCACTGGTGCTACCTACATCTGGATTCCAAAGAAATTCAATTTTATGATTCAGGTTACCCATGGTGCATTGTTTTATATCTTGCTTTTATTTGAGCACATGGTTCTATCCCTCCCGTGAGGGCTCTCTAGACTCTTTGTGGCATGGATGTGTGAGCAGTATATCTTCCTCTAGCAGACCCAGTGAGCCCTTTATCCTGAGTTCACTGAGTGCATTCACTAAGTTTCATGCACTTTACTTTGTATGGATATTTTAGATTACACTTAAATGACAAGGTTTCTTCTGCTGCACATTAGAGATCCCATATCCTTTCTGATACACAGTGCACACTTGGCCAGCACTATGTGTTGATAATCTGCTTACTTTCTGTTGTTGTGGTGCTGTAAGCACATAATGTGTTCAACATATTGGGAAACTTCTGGAGGAAAGGAGCCATATAAAGGAATGAATGTATTGTAAATAAGATGTGGAAAGTAAAACTGTTTCCTTTTTTCCTTCCAGAGGGCACACCTCTTAAGTGTCCCTCATTTTGAGGGATGTCACTCATTTTAGTTCTAAATTTGCTGTTTCCTACAAAATTGTTTCTCTTCTATTGTTGGGAATCATTTACATGAGAAATAAAGAATCATTTACATTCAAGGAGTGAACCCCACAGCATTTAAAATCTCCTGCATGAATAGTCTTCAGTTTTTCACACCTTGCATTCCATATTTTGGCCATGGCAGGTTGAGAGGTATGATGAAAGTACAGAAATACTATTCTCATATGCCAAGCTGTTGGTTTAGAAAAGTAGTATACAATGGTTTCTATCATATTGACAATGAATACTTTTACAAGCTTAGCAATGCATAATTTCAACATATAGGTGAAAGGACCTGCAGTTTGCTAATAAACCTGCCACAGAGAAATCATGACCCGGTGGACAAAGAGCTAATCAACTGCCTAGTCATACAATAGCTGAAAATGGCAAGTGCCTGAGGAACCTGTCATAGTAGTAGATGTCATGGGAGGGAGTACAAATTTCAGAGCTTGGCATCTTCCAGACTTCCTCCATGATCCTCATCCTGAGAGATAACTGGACTCCAATACCACCTGCCTTTTGGGTATCCCATCCGCATGCCTCTGGTCAGCAGGTGATTATGATCCCTCTGGTGTGGAATTCAGTCTTCCTGATATATGTCTCAGCCTCTCTCTTGCCACCTAAAAAAATAACACCATGGGCTGAATGCCAACCTCAGTTATTACATCTGTGCAACTTAACTGTGACTCAATGGAATAAACAATGGCAGAATGTGACTCCTTCAAGACTGTTATTTCAAAGGAGTTTGTATTAATGTCTTGTTCTAGCCCTCTCTTTTTTAGTATTGGCACTCCTTTTTGTTTTCGTCGCTTTTGACTTTGAGGAGGGAATTCTTTGTTGTTACATTTTACTTTGTTTGTATCATGTGGCATAATGTCTTGAATACCCCACTCATGGAGGCAGAGAGGAACAGGACAAGAGGAGATATTAT
Organism: Emydura macquarii macquarii; assembly: GCF_026122565.2. NCBI lineage: Eukaryota > Metazoa > Chordata > Testudines > Chelidae > Emydura > Emydura macquarii. Next base: position 1,207,540 of record NW_027130613.1, read on the forward strand.
ACAATAAATACTATGTTTACTATTATTTATGTAAGCAGGGTCTGACTGGATTCTCCTGTGCCGAGCTAGCTGTGGGGAGGGGAACAGACATCAGAACCAGACTGTATTTGCATGAGCACATCCATCCTGCTTAGGTCCTCATCATAAAGGACTTCTTTGCCCAAATGATCTCTTTGGCTGGTGTTGGACAAGGGAGGAGTATACAAATATTGCTCGAGCATGCAGAGGTGAAATCAGGATGGCCAAAGCACAATTGGAGTTACAGCTAGCAAGGGACATGAAGGGTAACAAGAAGGGTTTCTACAGGTATGTTAGCAACAAGAAGGTCAGGAAAAGTGTGGGCACCTTACTGAATGGGGAGGCAACCTAGTAACAGATGATGTGGAAAAAGCTGAAGTATTCAATGGTTTTTTGCCTCTGTCTTCACAGATAAGATCAGTTCCCAGACTACTGCACTGGGCAGCACAGAATGGGAAGGAGGTGAACATCCCTCAGTGGTGAAAGAACTGATTCAGGACTATTTAGAAAAGCTGGACATGCATAAGTCCATGGGGCCAGATGCAATGCACCGGAGGGTGCTGAAGGAGTTGGCTGATGTGACTGCAGAGCCATTAGCCATTATCTTTGAAAACTCCTGGTGATTGAAGGAGTCCAGGACCATTGGAAAAAGGCAAATATAGTGCCAATCTTTAAAAAAGGGAAGGAGAAGAATCCAGGGAACTAAAGACCAGTCGGCCTCACCTCAGTCTCCAGAATAATCATAGAGCAGGTCCTCCAGGAATCCATTCTGAAGCACTTGGAAGAGAGGAAGGTGATCATGAACAATCAGCATGGATTCACCCAGGGCAAGTCACGCCTGACCAACCTGATAGCCTCTATGATGAGATGACTGGCTCTGTGCATGTGGGGAAAGCGGTGGAAGTGATAAACCTTGACTTTAGCAAAGCTTTTGATACTGTCTTCCACAGCATTCTTATCACCAAGTTAAAGAAGTATGGGTTGGATGAATGGACTATAAGATGGATAGAAAGCTGGCTAGATCATCGGGCTCAACAGGTAGTGATCAAGAGCTCGATGTCTAGTTGACAGCCGGTATCAAGCAGAGTGCTCCAGGGGTCGGTCCTGGTGCTGGTTTTGTTCAACATCTTCATTAATGATCTGGAGGATATGGTGGATTGCACCCTCAGCAAGTTCGTGGATGACACTAAGCTGGTGTGTGTGTGTGGGTAGATATGCTGGAGGGTTGGAATAGGATACAGAGTGACCTAGACAAATTGGAGGATTGGGCCAAAAGAAATCTGATGAGGTTTAACAAGGACAAGTGCAGAGTCCTGCACTTAAGACGGAAGAATCCCATGCACTGCTACAGACTGGGGACCGATGGGCTAGGCAGCAGTTCTGCAGAAAAGGACCTGGGGGTTACAATGGATAAGAAGCTGGATATGAGTCAGCAATGTGGCCCTGGTTTCCAAGAAGGCTAATAGCATATTGGGCTGCATTAGCAGGAGCATTGCCAGCAGATCGAGGGACGTGATTGTTCCTGTCTATATGGCACGGGTGAGGCCACATTTGGAGTATTGTGTCCAGTTTTGGGCCCCCCACTATAGAAAGGAGGTGGATAAATTGGAGAGGGTCCAGCAGAGAGCAACAAAAAAGATGATGGGGCACATGAGGAGAGGCTGAGGGAACTGGGCTTGTTTAGCCTGCAGAAGAGAAGAGTGGGGGGAGATTTGATAGCAAATTAATGCTGAATTACTTCCCTCCTTTTATTAAACAATCTTCTTTCTACACACAGACTCTTTGCTTGTGAGAGGGGGAATATCACCTTTTGGAGATGCCCAGGGTGGTGGCGTATAGTTTCCCAGGTGACTGGGTGGGGGCGTGAGCCGGTTTTGTGTTGTATTGTTGAAAGGACCCCCTAGATGTTGAACCCAGCCCTTGTTGCTGCTGACTCCAACTGGCAGAAGGGTTACATTTATAATCTGGATCTTGCGATATTCTTGTCATGAAAGATTAGAGACTGATGCACATAAAAACACTAAATGTATTAACACCAATGGGTGAATCTTACACAACTGAAGTGCCCTGAAAGGAAGATGGAGAGAAATGGCTGCCTTTTGTCTTACGCACCACTTCTGTTTTCAGAGAAAAAGGGTTAAGCAGTGGCAATAAAAATTACAACAAAGCACAAAATGGCAAATTAAAGAAGACTGCATGCCAATTTTGTAGGATTTCAAAGAAACCCTCTCAACTCAAAATTTAGCCAGATGAGAAACAAACACATTCAGAGTAGTTTCAGGTGCTAAATAAGCCTCATCACAGGTCCACTGAAATAAATGTGAGCCTTTCTGTTAATTTCAATAGTCTTTGGATCATGCCATGTCTGCCCTGGGGTCCTCCTGTCATTTTTCTGTGATATCACAAACATATCCTGCTATGTTTTTAAAATGTTTTCCTTTTAGTGAAAGACCCACACAAACAAAAAGGGGAAGCTAACTGACTAGGAACCCAATCCTGCAAACATTTTCTTGTGCATGGGAGAAATTTTACTCCCGTAAACAGTGCCATTGAAACTAAGTGCATTAGGATCTTCAGGATCGGGCCCTACCAGGTATGGGGGAAAAAACAAAAACTGACTTTATAACAGAGTACTGTCAAATGTACAGAGTAATCACACTGGGCACAAAATGGAAAAAAAATGCTAATCTCTTTTGAGTATAGTAATCTTACATGTAACATCTAATAGTACGTGCTTTTTAAATGGATGGTTTTCCTTTAAATGCAATTAATTTATGAGAACTCCAGAAAGATTCAAGTCTTTTACATACTATTTTATATCATCTTTTAATGCCTGTAAGATGAGAAGTGAATGGTGTCTGGCAGCATTTGCTATGTCCAACTCCACCTGAAAGCCCTTGTGTTTGTTCTTGCTTAATAGCCACCGTAAGAAGATCTCTCTAAACAAGACTGGGCAATTCTAAAAGATTAAGAAATCTTAATCTACCAGACCATGGAGCCTAATATTCTTCCTTTTTGTGGCCTCCTGCACTATACGGTCACTATGAAATCCAGTTTACAATGCTGTGCTTTACAAAAGTATAAAGAAAAGATTCTGAATAGCTATTTTAAGTAGATTGCATGGTATGATTTACTGTAGCTTGTTTGAAGGCACCTCTCATTACTCTGAGTTTTATCATCAATATTCTAAATGTGTGCATGATATGAAGATTACTTTTCTATAATAATGAGTGTGATGAAAGACCTGTTTGTGTCTCTCATATCAAATGCACTGATGGTAGTTTGAAAACTAATCACCTTTATAAGACAGCAGCCTGCAAATACAAAGCAATCTAAAAACCTAAGATAATATTTCTTCCTTCATAAGGAAATATTTTCAACAGCAGCCTTAAATGAACTCTGCTTCCATTTTTGTGTGTGTGTCTGTCCATCCAGAGTAATTCCTTTCACTTCAGTGGAGCTCTGCCCAAAATCAGGGGTCCTTCCACACAGATCTAATTGCAAAATTGGGGCCTACATCTGAAAGTTCAATCTTGCTGATGTACCAGTTAACCCTGAGATTTTTGAAGGCTCAGTGTTTTGGCTATTGAACTAGTTCTCAATATAAATTGCAATAATTATGACTGAAAATATTGAACCTCACTCTGATCCCACACTGATGGGCTTTGGCATAAAAGAAGTAAAATGGTTATTTTATCATTTGTATGACAGTAGCATCCAGAGGACCAGCTTACATTGCCCCGCTCCCTTGTACTAGGTGCTCTACAAACATAAAGAAGGTATGGTCTTTTCCCTGAAGTGCATACAATGTAATTTAAGACAAAGTGATACACATGAATTGTGAGCAGGTGGCTTCACCACCTGCTCTAAACATGAATCACACAAGTTGTAGCAAGTCAAAACTTACCTTCTTTCCTAGGTTTTGGTTTTACAAAAGGAATTTCAAATGAAACAAACAAAACTAAAAATCCAGCCCAAGTTGTCTCCTTAGGTTTGACTGCTCACAGTTTCCTCTTAGAGCAATGTTCAGTCCAGATCCTAGGTCTTCTCTCTCTAAGGAGCCACACCTTCTTCCCTTATGGTAAACTACTAGTAATAATGAGTCAGTAAACCACATGACATTTCCCAATGGGACTGTCCTTTACTAACAGGGTGCGGTTTTCAGTCAAGCACTGTCAGAGTGTTACATGGGTACAACAAACAAAAGGAGGGAATGGGGGAGAGCAGATGGAGGATAGCAGTGATAAGAGTAGCTGTGTACATAGATGAGCTACGATATGTGCAAAGCTTCATGATTCTGAGTCAAACATATTTTTTTTTCTTTGTTTAAATTATAATATATACATTATTAAGAAAAAAGATATCAGCAATTCTGATTGACTATCTACCTAGCCACTATAGTCTGGCAATTTTCTGTAAGCATCATGGCAGAAGTAGATTGCAATGAAGAATATAAAGGATGACAGCATAGTGTATTTATGGATTAATGTGAAAAAGCCATTCCTTGCATAAAGGCAGTGTTAATAAAAACAAAATGATAGTAGTGGGAGAAGTGGTCATACAGGCAGGAGAGAATGGCATTGTTGGCAGGAGGTGACTCAACGAGATATAGATGCAGAGAAACAGAGGGAGAGCTGTGTTGATTAGGTGGAGAAGAGGAAGCCATTGGAGGAGGCTAAATTTGGGGGAAGGTGTATGTGTAAAGAGAAAAGAGAAGGTTATGATAGTCAAGATGGGAGATGATAAAGGCCCTGAGAAGAGTTTTAGTTGTGCAGACAGTGACAAAAGGCCAGGTCTTGGAAATTCCTTGAAAAGTTTGTTTGGCCAGAGGATTGGATGAGTGAGATGAGAGAGAGAGAGAGAGAGAGAAAGACTGTCACCAAGGTTATAGGCCTGAATGACAGGGAAAATGATAGTATTGTTGGCAGTGACAGAATATGGGGAGAGAACAGATGAAGAGCTCGGTTTCATCCATGATAATTTTGAGTTTATGGTGAAATACACAGTACATGATGTTAGAGAGAGAGGCCATGATGTGGGATATGGAAGAGGGAGACAGATCAAGAGTGCAGAGGCAGATTTGTGAGTCATTAGTGCCAAAGCTGCAAAGAAAGTAAAGTAAACAGAGAAGATTGCCAAGAGATAACATATGGAAGGAGAAGAGGAAAGTCTAAGGACAGAGCCATGTGGCTGAGACACTGGAGGAACCACCTGAGATGCTGAAAGAGAAACAGGAAGTGGGAATCACAAAAGGACAAGATTTCAAGGAGGGTGTGCTTGGCAGTGTAAAAAGCAGCTGATAAGTCAAGGAGAGTGAGGATGGAGCACAGGCTTTGAGATATGGCAATGAAGAGGCAATCTGGGACTTTGTGAGAGCAGTTTTTTAAGAATAGGGGAGACTATCATGATTTGCATTGTTGGGGGGAAGGGACCAAATGACAATAAGAGATTAAGGAGAAAGGTAGGAGGCCACTATGCTGGGGGAGACAGATCACTAAAGGAGAAGAGCAGGTGAGACACCTTACTGTCAGTGAGAAGGGAGGAAGAGTGAGAGATGAGGGATGTCGCATCATATCCTGGCCAATTTTCAGGAGAGTGACAAAACACTGCAGGGAGGAGGAGGAGGAGAAGAACGGCACATAAGACCTGCAGGTGGCTATAGGGGTGTCAAAGGTAACTCTTTCATCTAAACCTTAGCACATACTTTTTCGTTTCACAGATTCAATCATTTGAAGCCTTCCTTTTAGACTTTGCTTCAATTCCATGTACACATTCAACACACTCCAGCACTGAGGTTTTGAATAAAAATGTCCTTATTACTTTCAACTAACAGCACACATGGTTGTTCACACTGTGTATGTCACAGCAAGTCCGAACTCATTATGTATTAAAGGACATGCTTACACTGTTTTCTTTAAACAGTCAATTAAAGGCAGGTGTCTGGCCCCTCATTAGCACTAGGTGGTCTGTTCCTTCTTGGATGTTTTTCTTTGCTTGGTGAGGATGCAATTTCTTTCCTCACTTTTGAAATCTGTAAAAAACCCAACCCACAATCATTTCTTAATATTCTCGCTGGTTACATGTGCCAAAGTTTCCAAGTTAGAGTAATTTTTCTTACTGCTTCCTCCAAGGTGCACACTTCATTCCAGATTCATAACAGTGGTTAGCGATTGCAAAAGAAACTGAATAGCAGAGGTAAAATCATAGATGGCAAGAGTGCCGAATTTCCACTGATGGGTTGTGAGGACATCATAAACCATGAGCTCTGCTTAATGTCAGCAGAACACAGAATGGAATAGTTGATACAGAGATGCTTTTCCTGTTTTGTTTTATAACTGCAAGATTAGGAATTTAACCCTCCTCCACCGTTACACCCAAAGACTGAGAGGGACTTGGATGTAGCTGTTTCAGGATCTAAGTGCCCTAAACTTTTATTGACTTTTGCTCCACACCAGGGGTCTGTGTTAGGGTGCATGCTGACAGAAGCCAGCATAGTCCTGAGACTGATGCAGAGTCTAGATTTTCTCCAGTCAGCATTGCTTTACATTAAAGAGAAAAATAGAAAAGTGATGTGAACTAGTGACCTGAGCACCAAACTGGGTGTCAGGAATTTCTGAGATCTAAGCCTAGCTCCAATTTCAATAAGGCTTGGGGTGATCAGCACAACACAGAAGATTCTCAGCACCTGGCAGCTCCCCGTCAACACCAGATCTCTGTCCCCTCTCCTGAGTGGAGGCTCCTGAGGGAGTCTGTTGATCAGTAGGGGTGCCCAGTTCCCCACAGGTTTCCCCAGCTGATTGCAAGACTTCAGCGCAACGTATGGGGAAGACCCACTGTGAGGGCTACAGTGGGGAACCCAGGGATTTTAGCCCAATTGCTAGTGGACATCAGAGCATCAGTAAATATTCTAAGTCCCCACTGGATCTCCGTAGGGAGACCCACCACTAAACAGGTTCAGCTCAGCAGGTATGGGGGAGAAATCCAGGAAGCTCCAGTTTGGCAGGATGTTCCCTTGCAAATTGACAGATTACAGGGATGAGTGGAATGCTGTGCTCATGAGGGAAATGAAAAGGGAATCCTGGGAGTTTCTTTCCTCTGAGAATTTCAGCTAACTGTGGATCTAGCTAATGGGGTTTTATGGAAGTTAGAAGGGGGGGCCTGCAGAGATCTCTGCTGTGCATTGTTGTGTCACTATAAAGGCACCCAGAGCCATCCTAACCTCCATTAGTGATCTCTGGGTACAAGAATCCCTCAGTGTATGGACTAAAAATAAGAAGGAGTGTGGAAAAATAAATGCGGAGGTTTTGGTTGAAGGAAAAGATCCATCTCCTCAGAGGCAATATAAATATCCAGCTGCAGCAGAGGAAGGCATTAAAAATACTACAGATTGTCTCTTGGAACAAGGGGTGCTCGTGCCTAGGCAAAGCATTTACAATTCACTTGTATGGCCAGTCCTTAAGGTGGACGGGGTCACTTACAGACCGTGCATTAAATGTGGCCACCCCTGCAGCAGCCCCTGTAGTAGCTAAATACAATGAGATCTTAGCAGCAGTAGCAGCTGGCTCAAAATGCTTCTTTGTGATTGATTTGGTTAATGCTTTCATAGCTAAATCCCTCCATCCTTCCTGTTGATATACGTTTGCTTTTACCTATAGGGTATAAATTTATAAGTATGTTTGCTTTTACCTATAAGGGACAACAATATGCCTTTAGCAGAACTCCCCAAGGTTTCCACTCGTCCCCTAGTATTTGTCATGCCCATGTCACTAAAATGTGGACCCATTTGCTCTCTGAACATCACTCACACATAATTTCATACACCCCCCCACTTCGGAACGGAACAGGGAAATCAGTAGGGAGGTGCTAACTATAGTACAGGAAACAGGATTTAAGGTAAGTAGAGAAAAGGCTCAGTTAGTACAGCAGCAAGTGAAATACCTGGGTGTGTGGCTTGGGGAAGCCGGCTGGACTCCTGAACAGCAAAGGTTAGAAATGATAGGAAAGCTACTGCTCCCGCCAACATGCACTCCTTACAAGCGCTCTTGGGAACTTTTAATATCTCCAGAGAGTTCATTGAAATGTTCTCTGACAAGGCCAAGCCTCTGTACCAATTATTAAAGAAAAACAGGATTTGGGAATGGGGACCAGACCTGGCCCTGGCCACCTTAAAACAAGATTTGACTAGTGCTCCTGCCCTGGCTTATCTTGACCCTAGTCTTTGTGATTTGATTGGCCTCCTCAGATACAAGCATCAGAGCCACTCTCAATCAAAGGCAATGTGACAAGCTCAGAGTCATCGCCTATGCCTCCAGGCTCCTAGATCAAACAGAGCAAGGCTTTCCCCCCCCGCGAAAAGGAGCGCCTTGCGTTGGTCTGGAGTCTCACGCATTGGGAATTTATTATTGGAGGGCCAAAGATCACTTTTCAGACTGTGCATTCCCTGCTCAAGTACATCATATTGGGGAAAATACAGGACGGGCAGGTCTCTAACCCACGCATAGCTTACTGGACCCTCACCCTAGTAAATCGAGGAGTAGAGTTTAAAAAAGAGCAAGTTGTTTCACCAGCCCCATATAGGCTAATTATAGAAGGAGAGGAGCATACCTATTCCCTCCCCCTTGTAAAGCACCTTTAGTGGCCAGTCAAGGGAGGCAAGAGGCTTGCAGATGCAAAACAAAAGGGGTTTGTAATTTGGTTTACAGATGGCTCAAGTTTTTACCATAAGGGTCATCCCCGAACAGGATATGGAGCCATCCGTGTAAATGATGGAGAGATGCTCCAAGGACCAGCTTGCCCCATTCTACCCAAGCAGCTGAAGTGGAGGCAGTTAGAACTGTCCTAGCTTATGAATCTTGGGACACTTCTGTTGCTATTTACACTGACTCTAATTGGACAGCCAGAGCCAGAGCCATCACTATGTGGCTCCCCCTTTGTTGGATAAAGAAAGCTGCAGATGGGCGCTTCATTTCTCATTCAGACAAATGGAGACAAATTGCTAACCTGATCAAGGAAAGAACTGGGGCATCTGGGTGACTCATACAAAGAGGCATCAGAAAAATCACTTGGAAGAAGCGCACTGGAAAAATAGAGCTGATGCCTTAGCCAAAGCTGCTGCTACAGGTAACCACACTGGAGACACAGATCAGATAAAGCAAACAGAGGCAGTGACTACGCAGGGAAAAACTTTAGGCAAGGGAATAGATACCTTGGACTTACGTACCCTTCGGGATGGGGATACAGAGATCCAGTCCTTAGTCAAGGCAGGGAAAGATATCACAGGCAAATACAGGAATGAGCAGTTTGGAGATGTCTGGTGGGTAGTGGATGCAGATGATCGAAGGTACTGGATAGTCCCCAGCTAAGTACGAGGGGACCTGATTCAGTTTGTGCATGAGCAAGGGCATAGAGGGAAACAGGATACTTTGAACAGGGTTAAAGATACAGGCTGGTGGCCAGGCATGAAAACTGATAAAGATCAATAATGTGATAATTGCCTACAGTGCGCCATGGTTAATGCTGATCGCCAGGTTCAAAAGAATGCATTGGGGCATCAAAGAATAGAGAGTCCATGGTCTCAGATTCAGATAGATTACATAGGCCCTTTGCTCACCACCAGTAGAGGGAATAAATACTGCCTGGTAATAGTAGATCCCCTCTTCAAATGGGTGGAAGCCATCTCTACTAAAACCAACACTGCCTCTGTCACAGCTAAGCAGCTCTTTAGCATAGTTTTCTTGAGAATGGGAATTTCCAGAGTATCACTTCAGACTTGGGGTCCCATTTTGTGGGAGATGTCATGCAAGAGCTATGTAAAGCTTTAGGCATTAAGCAATGTTTCCACATAGCTGGACACCCTGAGTCCTCTGGACAAGTCGAATGAACCCATTGCACTCTAAAGGAAGCTTTGAGAAAACAGGTAAAAAGCTCAGGGAGGGATTGGGATGAAAAGCTACCAATCACCTTAATGGCTGTAAGGGGCTCTAAGGTGATACATGGGTATGCTCCCTTTACAGTTATGACTGGAAGGCAAATGTGCATGCCTGAGAGTTAGTGGTTGGGAGTGGAGCAGCCTAGTGCCTGGGAAGGGAAGATGGTGACAGATGAATGGGTACCAACCCTAGTGGAGATGATAACTGCTCTACACAAACAAGTGGCAGCACATCTAGGCATAATACAGCAAAACCCGGACACGTAACTAGGCTGGGGAAAACCTCCTTTGATATGGGAATTAGGCCAAACAGTAATGTACAGGAAGTTTGCAGCAAAGGAGCACTCTTTGACACACAGCTGGGATGGCCCCTGCAGTGAACCGGGCCAGCTCCAGTGTTTATCAGGTTGAAATCCTGAATGGGAAAAGTGGGAGACCTTGACAGAAATGGTTTCATTCTTCACAGCTCAAAGAATGGATGGATAAAGCGCCTGACCCTCAAGAAATCTTATAGACAGTCTTCTCCATCCTGCTGGCCACCCTTCTTGACTAGCAATAAGGAACAGCTTTGGGCCATTGGAAAATACATGTTGGGTGGGCTTGTCAGTGCCTACCTCAATGTTGAGGTAGAAAAAAGCCAGAAAAGTCCTCAACTTATTGTGGCTACACTCTTGTAGGTCACTGCTACACTTTTACCCTGTACTGTTGGTCCCAGATTCTCCCAGCATATACGGGGGGAGTGTGGGAGTTTGTTTTCTCTTCTCTGCCCCCTCACAGGTCCCAAACATGAGCCATGATATCCCACTGTTGCACCAAAACCCTGCTGTTCATATGTGTCTGGGGTCTGATGCTGTCCAGGGTCTATGCCGACCCAGTGATCCCTCTGAATCTCTGGAGGTGTTTGCCAGCTGGAGCCCAGGAAGTAAAATTGCTGTGCCACATGCATGGATTCTATGGGAATGGGAGCAACACCCTGGCCCTGCAGTGTTGCTACCAATTCTACGCTGCTGACAACTCCTCAGGCTACTCCTGGCAAAGTGTTGCCAACTGCACACAGAGTGCCACTGGTGAGTCACTCAAGTTCTGTTATGACACTAAGGCCACAGCAGACTCCATCCCATTCTTCTGTAAACCAATGTGGACTCAAGAGGGACATACACCACCAAAAGCAACCAGTGACAGGTGCAGCGGAAGGTTCATGATAGCTCTGGTTTCCACAGCTGTTTGGGGAGTGACCATGCCCTTATGTGTCATCACTGTCGTCGTAACCCAGATGCCTCCACTGCCAGGAGATGAACTTCAGCTCTCCCTGATCATCCAGCAGGCCTGGGAAAGATCCTTTGCCCTCTTCGGGCAGGGTTTTTCCCGCCCCCAGTCTTTACACCTGCAGGGTTTTCCTCTATCAGCATTCTGCTCCTTCTCCTAAACCCTCCTGGCTCTTGACAGCGTCTTGCCTGCTCACACACTCTGTTCGTTTGTCTCATTCTCACAACTCCAGCCACACCCTTTCTCTGGAAGTGAGGCTTTTAACAAGTCCTGGACCGAGCCTTAATTGGCTCCAGGTGTGTTAATTAACCGGGAGTAACCCCTGCTTGGCTACCAGGGGAAAAGGGACTTGCTGAGCCTGGGGCTGATATATTGGCCTTCTAGCCCTTTCTGGTAGCCTGACCCTGTCACAATTGGTAAAGCATGTGTGTGTGAGAGCAAGATGTGATATTGTATTGATTAGTGAACATTGGATTCAACCCATGGTGCCTTTCGTTAATCGCTGTTTCTGTAATATAACCACCATTGTTAGTTGTGATATTAAGTTTATTGTGCCTATATGGACTGTACAACATTTGAATGCCTATCCTGAGCTATACAAGGAGGGTTCCCCGATTTTGCTGGTAATAGGTCTCACTGCCATTAAGAGACTATTATCTCATCCCTCTTTGCCAACTGAATTGTAAAGATTCAAAACTTTGGGAGAGAATGGCAAACTTGAGATTCAGTACCACAACCAGGAGATCTCTAGGCTAGCAGCCACAGTTAAAAATACAGGCCATCACTCCTGGAGGGAGACATTGCTTGGGTGGGACTTGTTACCTGTCAGCTCTGTGTTCGTGGGGAACGAGGGCACAATACCCAGCCTGTCTGACTCATGAAGGACCTCCCCGCCCCCCAGCCTCTGCTTAAACCAGAACTGATCAGAAGAAAGACTTACAAAAAGCAACAAAATGGTAGTGGGAGACATACCTAAACCCCTCCGGACAAGGGTGACAGGATTAAGGTAACTCCCCTAGTCGCATCTACATCAAAGATGGAACGAGGAAACATCTCTATTATCATACAGAATGGAGAACCAAGCTTCAAGGAAGGGATTGCACTGAACTCTGGGATCAGCAAAGCAGGAAAGCACGGCATGATGGGAGATCTCTGCTCCAGCTGGTAATGAGCCCACGCCTGCACACACCCAGCTCTGCAGTTATCAGACCAATTCTAGTCATAGATCCTTTACTTATATCCAAAACACTGAATCTGCCTGACTGCATTGTGAGCTCCCTTGAAGGAGCACTGCCCAGAGCCAAGAATGATCAGTTCCTATTGTCCAGACTAAATAAAACAATTCTGGTATACTCCTTTGAGTCATCATTTACTCATAAACAAATCTAGTGTTGTCCCTTGAACCATTTTTTCTTCCCTACAAAAATCCCTACCCAATTTCAAACCTCGGTTCTGATGCCTGGATACAAAAGCTGCATCAGTTTCACTGGGACTTCACCTTTTCCTGACTGATCGTGTTGGGGGCTCTGCCTGTCTCAAGAACTCCGGAACCTAAGCTCAACAGCTTGTTTCCTGGGAACCTTTGACCAGTTTAAGCTGCGCTGAGTGATGAGACCCCATCTCTCTCTCTCTCTTTCTCTCTTCTCTGGTTAAGCCCACATTTCTCTCTTCTCTGGGTAAGCCCACCTAATTTAACTGATCTCTCTCTCTCTCTTACTCGAGGTATAACTTTCTAAACCTGACTTGTAATCAAACTTGGGCTAGATTTCCTCAGTACCCCAACTGAAACCATGCAATATTGTAACTGTTTTGTTTTTTGCACTCTCCTTGTATGGCTATTACTCTATATACCCGGCAATAAAATCACTGTTATAATCAAGCTGGTTGCCAAACTCTCTCCAAACTTCATTGACTCCTTTGTGTTCTTGGCTTCCCTATCCTGCTCTGCAGCAATGCTTCTCTTACATAAGCCAAAGATCCCTGTAATGCCTGAAAATCCTGTGGGGTTTGCTCATTAAAGGCATTAATTACTACCAGAATAATTGTAGAGTTAAAGTGGGAATAGAGATGTGCTGAACCTGTGACATATAAGGGTGGCAGCTTGAAAGTGCTGCTGTGCCCAGCCTGTGGAGTCCAGGGGCATATAAGGGTGGCTGTTTAAAAGTACTGTTTTGACCCAGTCTGCTCAGACATGCTCTGTTAATCTGTGAAGGTGTGTGTGAGAATGTGGGTGTTTATTTGAATCTGGGCCTGGGGGAACCCAGCCCTGGGAAACTTAAGTCCTGCAGGATAGCTCCATTGGGAGGGGACTTGCGGAAGGGAGAAGTAAAACTCCATATAAAAACACAAGTTGCACAAGCAGTACATTAATAGAATTACAACCCCCACCACTAAGGAAAGTAACGCTAATAAATGAGCGTACCCCAAGATGACAGGCAAATCTGGTAACACATGAATCTGCCAAGCTCCATGGCGGTTCCATCACTTGGGAGAGTGCAAAGGCTGTCCCACCCAACTCCTCTACAGATGCACAGCCACCTAAAAGTAACGGGGAGAGAAGGAGTTGGGTTTAGAGTTTAGCCTCCTCCATACCAGTCTGCACAGCAGGACCAACTCAGGAGGCATAAACTGAGCCCCCAGAATGGGTGTAGGAACATGGTCACTCTGTGACTGCTCCATCAGGAATAATTCATCCCGAAGTTCATCCAGGAGCACTGCAGCCCTGCACAAATCCCTAACTCTGGTAGGTGCCTATGTGGCACAATTATGAGGCCCAGTACACATGGAGTTCAAGTTCAGAGCAGTGGATGAAGCAGTACTGAAAAGGATTACATTCAAGAATTACATTCCATTCCCCTAGGGGGAGAGGGAAAAAAGGGGGGCTTATTCTGATCTCCCTTGCTCTTGTTTTACAGCAGCATAGTTCTGTTGATTTTAAGGAGCTATTCCTGATTTTTAACAGCATGCGTGGGATCAGAATCAGCCCAACATATTGGCCTCAAATTTTACTAGGCCACCCGTGTGAAGCCATATAATGGCATTTCAGTATCAGATTGACAGTATCAACGTTTTTCAATGACAGCTTAACAATGGAAATACTTGAAGCATCCCAAGTAATAAAAGTGGCTGTTAAGATTTACCCACAAAATATGGCTGCCCATGAAAACAGGTACAGTAGTCATGTATGCCAACCACTCATTTGAGCAAACAGAAGTAACCTATGCTTTCCCTATTACCCCTTTTGTGTACAGAATTACCTATACTTTCCAGCCAAATTTAGGCTCCTATTTGTGAAATATTAGCCTTGAATGTCCTCATTTTGTTACATGAATTTATTAGCAAAGCATACTGAACTGAGGATTGTTGTTTGAACCAGAAAACAACTGATAAAATACCACTGATTGCAATTCTTCAAGAACTGATTTTATTAACAAAAAGCTATCAAGAGTCCATTAGAGAAGGAATTTTAGTGAAATTAACATCCTGTTCACGTTCTCCTCTGTAAAATGGTCTGTATCACTCTATTCATATTCTCTCACCTAGCAGTAGCATGGGAATGTGTTGGATTTTGTGTAGGTTATGCACAGGACCTGGTTCTCTTCACTTTTAGTAATGTGAATGAGAAGTAACTGGACTGAAGCCAATGGAGCATAAAGAGAGAGAGGTGAGCAGAGAATAAGAATGAGCCCCGCAGTATGGGAACATAGGGTACAATCAACAAATGAGACAGTTTAAAGCTTTTATACTTTTTTTTTTAAATGGTGTCTCTTATAGCTAATTTCTGCACTCGCTAATATCTACAAACAATGAACTTCATGTTCATGAGGAAGGGATGACCTGGGCTCAAACACTGTTCTGTCACAGATTTCCTGTGTGACCTTAGGCAAGTCATGTGGCCTCTCTGTACCTCAGTTCCCCACCTGTTAAATGGGGACAATAGCATTTCCCTGCCTCACTGGGGTGTTGTGAAGATAAACACATTAAATATTGTGAGGGGCTCAGGTACTATGGTAATGGGGGCCTTAAAAGTATCTTAGATAGAGAGATGTTTCTTAAGGACAGAACTTCTGTATGAATTTAAAATGAAGATGTTTTTCCAAGATCCAGAGGGAAATTTTCAAAGGTACAAGTGGCAGTTAGGGACCTAACTCTAACTGGAAGTCACTGGGAGTTAGGCACTTAACTGCTATTTGTACCTTTGAAAATCCTCCCTCTGCCCCAAGTCAAGATCTTCTGAGAATCATTTGATCTGTATCTGTGATGGGGTGTCCTAGGCCCAGAGGCCTCCTGCTGAAGGCCTCAGGGTCCTACCACATCTGTCCCAGGGAAAGAGCAGTAGAGAAGTCCTCCAAGGGGCCTAAAGAGCCTTCAGGAAAGCAGCCAGTCAGGGGAAGGTGGCAAGGAGCTAGCCAATCAAAGGGTTGCAGGCTAGTATAGAAGGAGCTGCAGGCCACACCAGAGGTAGTTGCTGCTTGGAGCCTGAGGAGTGAAGGTGGCCTGAAGGACTGCAGCACCACAGACCTCTCAGTGCTGGCAGGGACTGGTGGAGTGAGAAAGAGCTCTTGACTGGCTGCTGGGCCTCAACATAGAAGGAAAGAGTGAAGCATTGGTGAAGGTAGAGGCTGTGGGGAAGAGGCCCAGGAAACTGAAAGTAGTTTTGTTAAAAGAACATGGTGGTGCATGGCTGCTATTTTTAGGGTTCCTGGGTTGGGATCTGGAGTAATGAGTGAGCCCGAGTCCTCCCATAAACCACTGGGAAAATGGCCTACAGTTGGAGAGTGATAAATCCCCAGAACAGACCAGAGTGGAAAAGTGTTTCCAGGAAGGAAGCCCTCGGGCATATCTCCTATCAGGTCCAGGAGCACTTAAAGACTTTGTTCAATTAATACCCCGGAAAGGGTCTGTTTGAGTTGTGTTCCATACAGACTGTGTGTGACTCAGCCAAAGGGCTAAGTCACTAACCACCAGAGAAACTGCCAGAAGCTGTCACCACAGACTGAAAGAGGTGCAGACACACATCCAGCCAGAGGGCACTCATGAGAGGTGGGTGCCACTCTCTTAGAGTATCCTTGAGTGATGGCAGTAAGTAGATGAGGCTTTCTGCTGTTCTGATCACAAATAAAATTGCCACACATCTCAATACTCTAGAGACAGTGCTAGTTTTCATGGGACTGTCTGGCAACCTTCAAGCCAAGGTAGTCTTTTAAGGCAGCTGATGAGCCAAGTTTATTTTGAGTTTCATGACATTATGCCTCCGCAGCATCTCAGTTGGAAGACCTCGCGTCTCCAAGTCACTATGTAGCATCAATATGGGATGAACATGCATCAGCACATCCTATGTAATGTCAGCATGTGAAGATGCAAATGTTGCAATGTGAAACATTTTTTTGTCCTTTAAAATATATTCAAATGGGAATTTGCCCTAAATGAATGTTGTTTTTCTTCCACCTATGAAATCTGTGTGGAAAATGCAAAATTTTGGGACAACCTCACAGTTGCATTCGGCACTGTTGTCCTATAGATATCATTTGTCTGAAATGTCTTCAACAAGCTGCAAACTCTCTTTTCATGGCACTTTTTAGAACAGTACTAATCTACATTTTTTACAAGACGAACTCCAGTCATATGCATCTTTCATTTTTCTACATATTCTTGTGCTCTTAGCAGTCCATAGCAAAATACTTCCCTAAAGGAAAATTTAATGATTTTTTTTTTGTGCATCTGTGATGTATGCAAGAAAAATATTTGTTCTACTTCCAACACAAATAACAGCAATGCAATTGCTTAGTATGGTATATCATGAGCCAGGACAACAGTGACTTGCCTCATTGGTCCACATTGCAGTACTGCTGCTAGCTGAGATATGGTGGGAATTATGGAAGTCGATACACTCTAGGCCCAATGGAAATGTTTTAAGTAGGAACCCACTGGGTAAATATAAAGACTCTAAGGGGTCTAGTGGTAAGATTCTGGCAGGTAATAGAACTCTAGCTGAACCAAAGAAATAGGAGAAGAGACAGAATTTTTTCTTTTCAATGGTCCACCTATGGAAAATTTGTGGGGGCGAAAAAGCCTGATGCAATCTGGAAATACTGCAAAGTCAAAAGAAGTCTGACACCATTTTTTATCGTGTTTGGAGGAACAGTAAGAGTCGAAGTAAATTAGAAAAATCCTACTTGTTTATTAGGTCGATCAATCCAGCTGCATGAGCAGCAGAGATGGAGTGATTTGTTCCAATTCAAAATTCCATACCCACACACTAGTTCACTGCAGGATACAGAGCAACAGCATGCACAACCAATAAAACACTACACAGAAGCATCACATTTTCAGAACCACTCTCACTGGCTGATCAGCAACACTGAGCACAGGTCTTATTAGCTTCTGAGAGCTAATGAATTCTTCTCATGGATTCCCCTTTCCACTTCCTCTTCTGCCTTTAGATTTCCTGCATAAGGTTAGATGGTCAGATCCTTCTCTATCACTCCTGTATTTCCTGATATCTGAAGTGGCTCTTATTGAAGCAGGGTTTCTTGTCAGTGACAAAGCAGAGGCGCCACTTCTAGCAAGGTATTTTTCTCCATCTCCATCTCTTCTGTATTTATCTTATTTTCTATCTCCTCATACTATCTCTCTCCCATTTTTTCCTCTCGTCTTCCCCTGGTTTCTCTAATCTCTCCCCTCTATTGCTTTCTTTTCTAATCTCTCTCTTTCTTCTCCAATCTATTTCTTTTCCCTCTCTTCCTCTGTCCTCCAAACAGGTTAACTTTATTCTTTCTGTTACCCTTTATTTTATGTTTGTTCCCTTCTGTTTTTCTCCTCTTCCCCTCATATGGCCTACTCCTGCTCTTTCCAAGCTCTACCCCTGCTTTTTCCTTTATCCTATGTCCCCATCTCCATTACCCTCCTTCTTCCTTTGTTTTATTTTCCCCCTCAATCTTTGCCTTCTCTCTTTCTCTGGCCTCTCACCCTTACATGCTGCACCTCCACTGCTAATCTGCTCCAGCAGAGGGAGGTGGTCTGGGCAGAAGTCCACTTCCTTTACTGGCTAAACATGTATCAGGCAAAACCCCAGTCAAAAATACTGCAGTACTCAGAAGGGGAGTTGATGGGTTGTGAGTAACTGCTCCTATACGATAGGCAGGAATGTGAAGCACTGCTCTGGCCCAGACCGTCCCACTACAGCTGTGGGTCAACACTCAGCTAAAGTCAAAATGAAGAACACTCAACATATAGCAGCATCAACCACTCTCTCACACCTCTCTCTTCTTTAACCTTGGGCTGAGTTGAGGTATCTAGGTGAACAGAACTTGAAAGCAGTTAAATTATCCTAGCGAGAGCAAGTGTGACTGACTGAGCTGTTCATGTCACAAGGTTGCAGTTTAGCTCAGATACTCCGCAGCTGAGTCAGGGAGGGAAAAGTTCAAAGGAGGACAGTTTCTACAATCAGAAACATATTTTGGGCCTGAGGACTAGAAGAGTTAAAAATAGGAACATCTGGACCTAATTACAGAACAAAGGAAAAGGGGCTAGAAGACAGAACAATTTGGGGAAATTAGGAACAGTTGATCACCCGGTGTCTTGCAAGCAATGCCAGTGACTGCTCTTGCTTTCTTTACAAAGAAGATCTAACCAATTTAACCAGCTAACTAAGGACTCTAATACTCTCTATATGGGAATAAAATGCATAGGGAGGGGATCCCTGAATGTGTACTCACCAAGTTTCCTCCAAATGTTTCCATGGGGAGAGTCTCCCTTTTCTCTGTAGAAATAGCAGGGGTTCCGCCTGCAAAGCCTGCAGAATCTTAATCTGCAAGAGGCCAATAAATAGAAGGATTAGTGAAGCCCTACAAATCACTACACAACAACAACTATGTATGGTACAAAATGATTCAGACACAAGTAAGTACTGTAAACCTATGGCACTGTCATGAAAGACACAAAGGCTACATCTACACTAGTGATTGTACATACATGTCCATACATGCAGTTGTGCCATAACCCTTCTATTATTCACAGCTAAACCCCAGAAAAATGTATCTGAAGGTGAGTAGAAGGCAAGTAAGCTAGCATGCCTGAAAGGTGTGGGTAAGTACGTGGCCCTGTATCATGCCAATATGCAGTGTGGACAAGGGCAAAGGGCATGTATCAGATCCCAAATTTCAACAGTCCTCCAATCCTAGTCCCACAATGCAGTGAAACTTTCATCCTTACCCTTACCCAATCTATGAGGATCTCAGTCCCCCTATTGTTGTTGGTAGTAGCAAGCTTTGCTGACCACTTCAGAGCAGTTTTCTGCTGCACTGTTTCTATCAGTGCAGTGAATGTGGATCCTGTTCTGAGAGCAACCTCCTGGTCCGCCAACCACACACACTGGTTTTGGTTAATATGTGTTCAGAGTACCACATCCTCCACAACTTTGTCTGGAGTAGCAGGAACATACATTTATGCCAGGGAATTTCATGGAGACTGGAGCAGGCGGGCATTCACTGGATGCTGACTCAGTGCTTGGCATGCGTGAAGCACCTGTAGCTCCTGTACCAGAAGACAAAAGCTCTGACAGTTGTTCCAGGTGAGATCCTCATAATGCCTGTTCTGTGTCGAGCTGAGACATATACTCTCAAGGACTCCCGGTACAGAGCCTGAAGTGGCTCATGATCCTCTTCTCAACCCTGCTGGCCTTGTTGTCTGATGGGATGCTGATGAGGGCCAGGGTGGAGGTGGCAGCACTGCCTATGGAGTATTCCCCAGAAGCTCTGGAGGAAGAGGAGCATGTCATTTTGCACATCTATCCAGAGGACCCTGTTGAGCAATGCTTCCCCACCCCTGGAAAAACCCAAGGAAGACCCCAAGCTGTGGTAGGAACCAAAACCTGAGGCTGATAAATTGGACTCCCCCACCACCTTCCCCAACAGTATCCCCACCCTTACTGGTTTTTAGCCCAGTCCCAGAGAAAGACATGACTATACATCAATGAGTTTATTGACTTCCCTTGAACCATTATTATGCATTTGGCAGAGGCTATAAAACACATTATTAAAGAACTATCACTGTGCCTCTGTGTCGGCATTTCTCAGCTAGCATGCCGGCAATGATGGTTTGGGGGTCCACGCAGACCAGGGGAAAGAGGGAAAGGGTGTTTAGAATGGTCCTGGTTGTGGATGGGATAGTTGTAGAAAATATGCAGTTGGTTGTAAAAGTTATTAGCAGCTGTCTTTACTTCCTAGGAAGATAGTGTCTGTACTTCCTTTCACCCCCCAGCCTTACTGCCCACAAGCACATATATGGTCAATTCCCTGAGCCCGCGTGCAAATGTACATATAGTCAAAGATATCCTTCTTCTCTTTTGCCATAGAACTAGCAAAGTTCCACCTGCTGAAGTTTTCCATACTGGAAACCATTTCTTAAATCCAGATAGCCTTCACCAAATCTCAGAATCCAGCACCTCCATCTGTGAAAAATCACTTTTCTTTCACAGAGAAGTTCACCCACATCAGGAATGTCTCCAGAGGACTCCAAGTACAAGAAACCAAGCTCAGGAACAAAATCTTCCTTCCAAGAATTCTGCCCACTGACACAAATGGAGATTTGGATGCATTCACTGCTATCGACCAACACCTGTGACTCTGGCCCTTGCCCCTTCCTAAATGCTAAAAGAGAACAGAAAACATCTGGAACCCTGTAGCATACTGAAAGGGTTCTTCCATAAGTCCACCCTGTTAGCAAACATTGGAGCTGAACAAAGACTGTAGAAGTCATTTGATGAAGAGATAAGAATCATCATTAAGATCAGCAAGTTCAGAACTAAATGCAATTGTCATCATCACTTCAACCTCACTTTCCCTCAATAGCTCTTCTCATTCACAAAAATAACTCTAACAATCTCCCACTAACTAAATCAAGCCACTTGCTGGTCAAACCCTCTGTGGAGGAAGGAAGAGGGAGAGATGCTATTATGACTTTAATTCTTTGGAGCCATTCAGATATTAGATATTATGAAATGTACCCTAAAAGAATCTAGAAAGATTTATCTTGCATTTGTCAATCAATTTTGCCTATTTGTGAGACAACAAAGAACAGAAAAATGGCCTTTTAAAATAGTAAAATTTAACTGTAGAATCACAAAAATTGGAAGGGGAACTGAAGGGCAGATAGTACCTGGAATGATGGGTAACTTTTTTTTTTTTAAATGACTAGATTTTAAGTTGACAACGTCTTTTTAATTAAATATGCCAAACTATTAAGGCTGACATTTTCAAAAGTAGCCACCTGCTTTGGGGTGCCTCAGATATTGGATACCTAATTTTGAGACACCTGGGATCTGATCTTCAGAGGTGCTGAGAACCTGTAACATCCACCGACTTCAGTCCAAGTTGTAAGTGCTCAACTTCTCTAAAACCTGTGACCTAGGTGTCTACAGTTAGGTACTGTAAGCATGTTGGCTCCGTGGGAGGCCACAGCGGCTTCCTACAGACAAGGGAATAGCTCGCTTTCAGCGAGTGATCAGTTTAGGCACTTCACCCGAATGTAGGGTGAGCACTCAGTCTACCGCTCAGTCCCCCAGTTGGGGTGAGCGAGCAAGGAGTCTGTTGCTCCAACCCCTAGGCAGGGTGAGCAGAGGCAGATCGCTCAGGCCCTCAGGCAGGGCGAGCGAACAAGGAGTCTGTTGCTCCAACCCCTAGGCAGGGTGAGCAGAGGCAGATCGCTCAGGCCCTCAGGCAGGGCGAGCGAACAGGAGTCTATTGCTCCAACCCCTAGGCAGGGTGAGCAGAGGCGGCAACGGCTTCAGGTGGGGTCAGGAGAGCAATTCTCCTGGGGTGGCTAGGGACAAGGGGAAGGGGAGGGGGACGCAGGCCCACCCGTCTCCACTGCGTCCCAGCCCAGGGCCCTAGCAGTGGCAGAAGCGGCTGCCACTGTGTCGGCGGGGCTCCCGCCGCAACACACCGACTAGAAGGTGGCTTCAGCCACAGACTGTGGCTGTCCCTGGGCTACTTCCTCCCCACTGACCCTAGTACCTGCCTCCTCCGTGCCGCGAAAGTGGTCCACCAGGGGTAGCGCCGTCAGTCCTTCCTCGTCGACCGGGGGTAAGGCGGGAAGCTCCTCTTCAGGGGGCAGCTCCTCCAGGTCGTTGGATGTGGGGAGTGGCTCGGCCTCGGGCAGCTCCTCCAAGTCCAGCCCCGCTGCAGGGAGGGGCTCGGCGGCCGGCAGTTCCTCCAAATCCGGCCCGGCCTCCGGGGGTGCCCACCACTCGGGCCGCTCTGGGGTCTCGGCCCAGTCTGGCGGTTCCAGAGCACAGCCCCAGGCTCGGGGTCGGGGTAACTCGGCCCAGTCGTCCTGGCCGGGTTGCCTAGTCCAGCTCCTTGAGGGCCCTATCCAATCCCCGGGCCCAGGTGGGGCCGGGATTCATCGGCGGCGGCGGCGGCGGCGGCGGTGGCGGCGGCGGCTAGGCTCTGGCTTAGGCCTCTGCTGGCGGGGCAGCACGTCTGCCTCTGGCAACAGTCTGGACCCTACTGAGCTCAGGGGCCAGGCTTTTGTACTTCCCCTTCCTGTTGGGGCTCCGCCCTGCAGCTGCCAATTGGCCTGGCTGGATGGCCCTATCACAGCCTGGGTCCCTTGTTGCCGGGCAGGTTCCGGGGCAGGGCGTGAGTTGAGCCAATCAGAGCGCTGGTGTCCTTCCTCAGGCTCTGGCTCCGTGGGAGGCCACAGCGGCTTCCTACAGGTACCCAAAATTAGAGCCAAATTTTGAAAATTGGAACCTTGTTCTCCATAACTATAAGTGTATAACCAATAACATATCATCATTTTTAGGGAAACTTTTCCTAAGGAAGGGTAATCGATTGACTGGATTCTTCAGTTATTGCAATTTCTTCACTTTTACTCTCTGCCACCTTTTAGTTTCTGAGCTCATTTGGTAGCTTTGTATTTTTCCATGATAAAGACCAGGATAATACTAATTGTTATAACTGTATTTTTCATTACATAGAACATTGTTCAGAGAATATACTTCTTTGTTGAACATTTCGTCATAAATAGTATCCATTGTACGTTATCTCAGATTTCTGAAGAAGGCGGGTATAGTTAAATACTTCCTTGATGTCACAGATGTCTCCCAGTTACTTCAAAGCATATATTAAAACATAATATGTAGGAAATTTCACCTTTCCCCCTCTTTATTTTCTTTCCAAATTATTTAGTTAGCTTTTCTGACTGTCCTAAACTGACACCTCTCTTTTTTATATAGGGCGAGATGATTCAGTTCTGTACAGGCTGCCTCTCTTCAGGAAACTTATGATCCACGGACAGCCCTGGAAGATTCTAACTTCTTTACATTCCAGAGATGTTCATTACTACTAGAGCTGGTCAGAAAAGTGTATTTTCCATTAAACAATTTGAAAGAAACAAATGTATCCTTCCACCCAAAAACAAACAAAACACAAAAACAAGGACAATATTGAAGGAAGTTTTCATTGCAAAACCAGACCATAATTTGTAAAAAAAAAAAAATCAAACAAAAAAAATAAACAAAACAAAAAAAAGTACATTTTTTCACCAGCTCCTATGATTAAATCTCCTTATCTTTTCATGTGGCTATATCATAATGACTGCATTTTCTACTCTACAATGACTGAATTTGGAAAGAGACTACTAAGGTTACACAAGCTGTTACATTGATTGTATATTTGGAGAGCTGATATTAAAAGAAACTCAAAAAATATTAACACACATTCATTTAAAGGGAAAAATTAACTGCCAAAATTAGATTGGAGCTCTTTCATTTTAAATGCTGAACTGAATGCATAATGGACTGATAGTTACGTCTAAATTTGTTACTGAAAATGTAATATTCAATTCCTCTGCTTTTCAGAATTATTAAAACATATAAAAATAGGGAAAGTTGGATTGAGTATAGAGGTCTGAGCCATACATTATTATTTTAAAATATGATACAGTACAAAATGTACATTAACCATTAACTGCTGCTAAACACACAGTACCAGGTATGTTCAGTGGACAC
Source organism: Emydura macquarii macquarii (assembly GCF_026122565.2). Lineage (NCBI taxonomy): Eukaryota > Metazoa > Chordata > Testudines > Chelidae > Emydura > Emydura macquarii. Next base: position 1,231,767 of record NW_027130613.1, read on the forward strand.
ATACTAGGCTTAACTTCAGTTGACCACTTTTTTGTTGTTGTTTCAGAGAGTTTGAAAGGTACCAGATTTATAAATAATGGACTTCAGTCTTCAGCGTTATCTGTACGATAGATACAGGACGGGCAGCAGCAGTGCAAGCTTACCACTTTCCCTGTAGTCATAGATCTTTTAAAACCCTGATTCAATGGGATCATCTTTAGGAGCAAGAGAATAGTTCTATTTCCATGCCAATATAATCATCTGACTTTCTGTTGAGGCTGCAGTGCCAGCAAGGATGCCAACTGCAATGTGGACATTTGTGGTTAGACCACTTAGGCCAAAGAGCCATCAGATGGTAATGACTTCCCATTACAACTGTCATGGGGTGGATTTGAGCTCCAGCCATAGAGGAGAAAGGGTTAGTTTCCCATTAACAATTCCCTGACCATCAGTTTTAACTGGCAATGAAAAAAGCACACAGGGAAAAGCACAGGCTAAAGGGTTAAAATCTCCAAGAACAAAAAGTAAATGTGCCTAATTTTCAGTCAGGCCTCTAATTTTGTAGTGGAAAAACTACACCTACAAAACATAGTCCACTTTTGAAAAATCAGAACTCTACCTTTCAGCTTTCCCTCTGTGTTCTGTTCAGGTCCAATCCTGCTCCTAAGCTAAGTCCATTGCAAAACTCTCCCCGACTTGCATGCGAGTAAGATCAGTTCCATAGATCCGGTGTCTGGATCAATTATCATGGACCCCGCTCAGCTTCCGTGGAACCCTGTTTACTTCAGTTTGGCTCTGCATGGGTGCAGGGATCCAGGCTCATGGATCCAATCACAGGAGCAAGGCCCAAGGTAGTTTAAACTGAAAAAGGTCTCAGATTTCAAGAAAAACATACTGCATATGTGTACTCACTCGACACACCTATGAATTTCTCTTGCAAATTATATTTATATTTGTAACTTCCTTTGTTAATGACTAAAAATCTTGAAAAGGTATTTAGACAACTGAACATTTCCAACATTAATAAATAACATACATTGTGTTAGTGGTAAGTCTCATGAAATGAAATTATTAGTGTTTGAAATAGTATAAAGAGAATTTGGGAGAAATCATACAGTTCTATAACAGGGATGTGTGTCAGACCAAATGGGTCATGTAAGCATGTTAATCCTTGAAAAGCTAAGGGGGCAAGTATCTGTGTGTATCAAGTTATAGTTCTTCCATAATTCTACACTTTTTTTTCTATACACATACATTTAGGGACCTATTTTTATTCTCTGAAATATACTTTTTTAAAATTACATTTTGTTTCACCACAGAATATCTTGCAACTCAAATATTAAATTAAAGGCAGAAATAAATACTACAGACTACATTAACAGAAATAACTAATCTGCCTCAGCTATGGAAATACCCATGATTAACTAAATCAATATACGTTATATGAGAAGGCTGAGATTCTTTAAGAAGTGGAGTGAAAAGAACATCCATGTGAGAGTTTGTATTCTTTTTCTGTTATAGGTAATGCCTCTGGTTACTAACTCTATTAATTAAAGAGATTAAAAGAAAAAATTATTTTCTCTATTTTTTCTGCACTTATTTGTGTTTTTGAAGGCACTTTGGACACGATCCACAAAGGGATGTAGAAACCTAAAGCCCAGTTTTTGGTACCTAACTCCCAGTTTTTAGACACCACTGCAATCCACATAACCCCTGGTTGAATGTCACCTAAACTCATTCAGTACCTAAATTTCCACTGTAAACGTTCTCAGGATGCCATGGTTAGGGCACCAACTGAGAGGTAGCAGATCCATATGCAACTCCTTTCTCCATATCAGTAAGAGGAGGGAATTTAACCAGGGTTTCCTACTTCCCAGGTGAGTATTCTGACCATTGAGCTAAAAGTTATTAGGGAAGTCCTCCTTCGGTTGTTTTGTGTGGACTTCAGTGCACATTCTTGCAAATAAGGGCTTAGGTACCTAAGTCCAGGAAGGGAGTTCCCAGCTGCAGATTGCAAGCAGAGATAGGTGCCTCCCTGCAAGCTGAACTTAGGTGCCGAACTCTGTGAGAAGGATGGGGCTTAGGACACATCCTCTCATCAGCATCTCCCATTGGCTAGCGTAGGCAGCTCCCAACCTACTATGCTGGCCCTGTGGATCCCATTCTTAGGTGCTTCTCTCCCTCCATTCATTGTACAGGAGGTCTAAGCACCTCACTCAGGCTTTGTGGATCCGACTGTTGTTCCAGTGATTTTCTAGAATCCTAAAACTTAGACTCTGCAACACCTAAGCCACTTTGTATATAGTTTGTTCCACTTCTCTGTTGATTGTTTGCTGGGTCATATACTATTTTAGAAGTAGCTCTCTCTCACACACAGCTCCCTCGTCCAATACTACTAGCAACAAAGCTGAAACTGAGCAGGTAACAGGCAGGAGAGTGGAAAGATATGCAAAGTAGGAAGAAAGAGGGTGGTCGGCCCATATGTGCTATTGGTGCTCTTAGACCTGCTTAGAAGTTTAATCTAAATAGCAAGGAAGCAGAAAGACCCTTATAAAGTGTTTCTAAAAAGAATTACAAAATACATAAATAAATAAATAAATTAAATAAAAAGCCAGTGCATATTATTTAAAAGGAGCTCTGTCAATAAACTGAACTTTATTAATTAAATACATTTTAAATATACAAATTATTAGTATTTCACATTTGTATTATGGTAGGATCTAGAGGTCTCAGCCAAGATCATGGCTCCATTATGCTAGGCACTGTACAGACGTAGAGTAAGAGAGAGCTCCTATCTGGATGAGTTTACAGCTTAACCAGTTAAGGCAGAAAAAGGATGGGAGAAGCTGATAATGTGTTTGAGGTCAGAAGGATATACACATTGGCTGCACTATATTCTGCCAAAAGAAAATCCCACTAGTAGAGCTTTTCATCAATGTATTTATTTATGTTGACAAAAAATGAAATGTTGGAAATGCCCATGGAAAGGCAATGGGACTTAAGCTCCTAAGTCACTTTGGCACTTTCAGACAGTTTACCAGTTCCTCATTTATAGTATGGGGATAATAATACTTATTTTGTCTGTCTTGTCTATTTAGTTTGTGAGCTCTTAAATGGCAGTGATTTCCTCAGACTGTCTCCTTTGAATGGTTATGGCAGTGGAGCCCCAATATCAACTAGGGCTTGTAAGTGATAGTTAAACAGGATTAATAAATGACAGAATATAAATTAGGTGCTCAGATGCTTTAGTGGTTTGCTTAGTGTAAATGACCAGACAGAGAGATCCAGAAATGTTTGAGAAATGTATTTCTGCTTCTAATATCAATTTGCCTTCAGAGGAACGCAGAAAAAGTGCCTTTGCTCCTTGGCCCTCCCAGTGCAGTGATTGGTAAATGGCATGTGATTGGATTACACATAAAGGGAAGCCTATCAAACCTTCTCCATACTCTGAAATATGAAGATTTGAAAATTGGTAGTGTTGTTTCAAGATTGATGGGAAAACGAAGAAGATCAACAACAGTATTAAATTATATAATATCTCTCTCGCAAAACACACAGAAAGAGATGGAAAATGCCAAGAATGTAACTAAGACTTTAATGAAGGATAGCTTTTTCCATTACAGGAAATGCAAAGCATACTGGAAAATGTTTCTAAAAGCTATCATTTAAGCTATTGGGGTTAGTGGGAAATGTAGAAGGGGACTATCCATACTTAGTCTCATAACTACATTTCAGAATGTGTTCCTTCTTCGGTTTGGTCTCTTTTTTAAATGGAAACTCCTTACCCACTCTTATTTTCTATCCACAATTTTGTTGACTGCTCTGAAGAGAAAACTGATGTAAGCGTCCTTCAGTTTCCATTCCCCTTCCTCCTCGCCTCTCTCCTTTGCCTTCTCTCCTCCCTTAACTCTGTTTCTGACTCAGAAGTGTCCATCCCAGTCGTGTCTGTTATCCCCTCCTAGCCTTCTCTGCCACTTCTTCCTTAGCCTCAGTCAAGCTTTTTCCTCTGGCACCTTTCCTCTGCTTTCAGTCTCCACATCCCCAAACTACCTTCTCTTGATCCCATCAGCTTCTCAAACTGCCACCCCATCTACCTCCTTCCTCCTGCCTCCAAATCTCTCTCAAATGTGCACTCTATTCCCATTGCCTTGTTTTACTCTCCTTTAGCTTTCTCTTGGAACCCCTGAAATCCAGATTCTCCCCACTCCACTCTTCTGGAACTATCCTGATCAGTCACCAGTGATTTTTCTGGCCAAATCACAATGCTTCTTTTACATTCTCATCTATCTGCCATCTGTGACTTGGTGGATCACTCCCAACTTCTAGATTTGCCACACCCGCCTTTATCTTCAGGGACTCTGTGTACTTTTGATTCTCGTTCCACTTCTCCATCTGCTCCTTTGGCAACTCCTTCAGTGACTCCACTTCCAATGTACTCCTCCCACTCTGACAGTCCTTTAGGGCTCAGTCCTTGATCCTCTCCTCTTTCTCCTCCACTTTATCCCCCTTAGTGACCTCATCCAAACACAGTACTTTGGTTACCATCAGTTGTTTGCAGATTTTCCTCTCCTCTCCAAACCACTCCCTCTCTTCTCAGTGCTGTATCTCCTGGAGCAAGTTTAAGCTTTTGCAGGCTCAGGCTCATTGTGGTTAAAACTTAAGTTCATTGTTTATGCTTCTTTCTCTTTGGCTTTCCCGCTTCTTGCTTCAACTTCCTCCAACTTGTCCTGTCTCCAGCTGACCACTACTGAAAACCCCATCCTTAAAAAGGTTAATAATATTTACATTTTCTTGCAGAAGAAGGCTGTTTTTGTTTAACATGTACTGTGTCACACTTCACTATTCAGGTCATTTAAAATTCTGCTTGACTGACTTCTTTATAATCTCCATTTTGAATGAAAAACAAATTTCAATTTAGCTAAATTCAATGTGCAAAAACGGTTTCCCTTTTTCTCATTGGCAGTCACAAAAGTGCATGAAGTATTTCAAGCAGCCTGACCTATGAATTACATAAACAGAAAGAAATTCGGCTGCTTGAAGTATATAAAAAAACCCAGCTTTTGACCGTATATTGGAGCACACTTGAAAGATTGATTATTCGTACATCAAAAAAATTGCACAATGCTTCATCTTGAAAATGTTCTCAGAGAGAAAATAGATGGATCATTAAACATAATTAGGATATGATAAACAATTACTAATTTTTGTAATTCCTAGTTTTTCCAAGAAATGTCGTTGGTTCATTTCATCTGGTTTGATTTGAAACATATATCTTGAAATCTTACTTCTCTTGTTTGTTACAATGTTCAGTAGCAAGCAGAATTTACTTCTAGAAAGATCTAGACCTACAGGTCTCCACTCACTAACTACGAATTTACAAGGGATATAATCTCTCAAATTTTAGGACATAAAGCCCTAAAGCCACTATCTGTCTGAGGTTAGAAGAAACTTTCCATATATACAGGTGTTTGCAAATTGTCCAATAGGGGAATTTTTGCTTATATTATTTGGCATAGTTCGGGGCTCTTTTATTATTAATATTTTCCTTACATTCTACTAATAAGGAAGATTGGTCATGTGCTTAAAGTACTGGATTGAGACTCAAGAGATCTGGGTTAAATTCACAGCCTTGCCACAGACTTCCTCTGAGACATTGGGCAGATCACTTAGGCACATGCTGAACTTTACTACTGGTGATTTCAATGGGACTACTATATTCAATAGTAAAGTTCAGCATGTGCATAAGGCTTTGCAGGATCAGGGCCAAAGTCTACTGCAAATCAGCTCTACATCTATAAAATTAGGATGATAATTCTTCCTTTCTTCCACTCTTTTTCTGTCATGTTTATTTAGACTACATGATAGGTGGGGCAGGGGTTCTCTCTTAAAACTCATCTACCCTTGAAAGTTTTGCCACTCTAGCTATTTGGTATAGTGTTTCCCTAGTATGGATGCAATTATTTCAATTTAACAGTGCTTATACTGGTATCGCTTATTTCCGGCCTAGGTGAACAGTTGTGCTGTATTGTCTGTGTCACAAATTAAAAGTCTGCACACATAAGATCATACTTTCAGATTTTAATTCCCTCCCCCATTTTGCATTTAGTCTTTATCAATTAACATCTGCTCTGTTACCAGAGGGTAATCAAGTATCATAGATGGATCACATCTATAGATTTATAAAATCAAACACTGGTTGATATTAAGAGATGGGGAGCAGAGATTGTAAATTTCTCCTAAGAACTACCATCTTGTTATAAAAAATGCCCCTGGATAACCCCATGCTTTTATATCAAGGAATGTCTCTATTATATATTCTTCCCCTTTACTTGATTATTTTACTTTTTTATTTTGATGATCTCTACATATTTTGAGTTTAACTTCTTTAACAGATAAACCACTGATGAATATTCCCCCCAGACAGATGGAATGCTGCCCATCAGCTGGTTGCTAGTGATGCTGAAAGTGAAGCAATTGGGTCCCTCCCTTCATTTCTGTTGTGTTGTGTGCCTAGAAATCCAGATTGATTCATTCCACAACTGAGGTCTCAGAGTTCACAGAATAATGTGCTGCAGTCATGTCCCTAAACTGGCTTCAGATCAGACTTTTAAGTGAAACAGTGTGGTTTTTTTTTCTTCAGTTCTAATCTTGATAGTAAAGAGTTCTGTTAATTGAAAACAAAGTGGGGAAAATAATAGAAAGGAAGGGGACATGTGTGCCCTGATACCTATCCATTAGGCAGAAGGAATAGTCATTGATAGAGAAATAGAGGATGCACAAACAACAGAGATTAAACTATTCAGCTCTTTTCTGGTGAAACAAATCACATTTGCTCATTCTTCTATTGATTACAAATGTTGCATGATTACTTTTAATTCAAAAGCAACACATTTTTTCAGGGCACTTAATCTGATCTGTAAAATGAGATCTTGTTTTTTCAATCTCTAATTTACTAAATACTTGAGAGATAATAGTTGACATTTGATAATGCTTGCTTTTAACATACTGCATCTTTTTCAATTCTTGTTTTTATTATGCCTCTGTTTACTTAAATTCCTTTTGCTGACAAATTAAAGCCAGTAATGATTTTATTTGACATTCTTAAGCTTTTCCTCCAAGCTTTTTCTGTTTCCCACTTGGGCCACATATGCAACGCTATGAACTAAAGATGTTTCAGATCATACAGCATTAGTCAAGTTTTGGAATCTGAGACTAGTGAGTCCCATTGGTGTGATTCTTAAATCAAACAGATTCAAAATTTTACACTGACAGCAAATGCCAGGTGGTAACAGAGAATTGTTTTAGGCACTTTTTAAAGTGTAAAACAGATAGTGATACAAAGAATGATAAATCAAACAAGTCTAAACTCATCTCCACCCCCAACATTACTTCCATATGCTACTGGTTCCTACAGAGGTAAAAGCTCATTCACATACCATACTATACCCAGTGGTGTGGTTAGGCTCTCATTGAAAAATCTGGTCCTGTGAGAATTCAGGAAGCCCCTACATGATTTTTCCCAGTGTTATAAACAAGATGCAAAGTATATTAATTTAATATTGTGGTTGTGATTTAAAGTGCCCTGAAGTTGCAAAATTCATATTTTTTTTATTCACACAGCTTTAACAGAGCTCCTTTGTGCCCACAGATTGTCACATTCTCAACTGTACCCAAGAAGTGTTGGATGCAGCTGACGAGGACGAAGTTGGAGGAACACAAAGAAGCCATTTGTGCCCCCTAATCCTGGGGCCAGTTCAGCACTGGCCTCAGGCTGCTCTAAACTATGCTGATTGCCAACTGCCTTAACAGTTCTGGACAAAATATATTCCCCAGGGAATATTTCTTGTGCTTGGGTATCTGCAGAATCTAATAACGTAATTCTACTTCAATTTAACTAATTTAACTCTATTTCATGTCATGGAACTGGTACAAGGAAGACTTAAAAAAATCTGAAAATGTTTTTTATATTAAATTTTGTGGGCCAGATTTTCAGTTGCTGCAAAACATGTAGCTCCTTTGAAGACAACAGCACTTCACCAACTGACATCAGCTGAGAATCTGATCCAATGTCTTATTCTATGTATGCAACTGGTCTGAGTTATGATTACTGTGTGTTGGTGGGCCTTCTTAAACCGGCCCGGTCACTGCGGCTCTTCCTTGGGTCCTGACCCTGGAGGAGGCCACAGCGCCTTCCTGTAGGGGGAAAGTTTGCTCTCCAGTAGTCTCTCGCCCGCCTCAGCAGGGCGGGCGAGCCAACAATCTGTTGCCCCCACCCCGAAGGCAGGGCGGGCAAGCAAGCAGTCTATTGCCCCGGCCCCTAGGCAGGGCGGGCAAGCAAGCAGTCTATTGCCCTGGCCCCTAGGCAGGGCGGGCAAGCAAGCAGTCTATTGCCCCAGCCCCTAGGCAGGGTGGGCAAGCAAGCAGTTAAGGGCCCTGTCCCTGAGGCAGGGCGAGCAAGCATACAGTTACTGGCTCCAGCCCTGAGGCAAGGCGAGCTAGCAATGGTTCTGCTCTGGTAGCAGTAGGGAGGTTGAAGCTCTCCTGGGGTGGCTAGGAAAAAGGGGGGGAAGAGGGATGCAGGCCCACCCATCTCCACTGCATCCCAGCCCAGGGTCCTAACAGTGGCAAAGGCGTTGCCACATAGCCGACGGGGCTCCTGCCACAACATGCTGGCGGGGCCGCCCCAACTCAGCCACCGTCTATGGCTGCCCCAGGGCTACTTCCTCCCTGTATCCTCCTGTACCTGCTTCCCCGGGGTCCCTGGGGTCTGCCGTCCGGGGTAGGCCCACCAGTCCCTCCTCATCTGGCGGCGGCAATGCAGGGAGCTCCTCTTCGAGGGGCAGTTCCTCTAGGTCACTGGGTTCCGGGAAGGGTGCGACCTCAGGCAGCTCGTCGAGGTCTGGTCCTGACTCAGGGGGCTCGGCGGCTGGCAGCTCCTCCAGGTCTCGTCCAGCCTCAGGGGGTGTTACCCATCCAGGGGGCGCTGGGGGCTAGATCCAGTCCCGGGGTTCAGGGGCCTGGGTCCAGCGCCGTGGTTCAGGGGTCTCGGCCCAGTCTCTCTGGCCGGGTTGTATGGTCCAGCTACGAGATGGCCCTATCCAGTCTCTAGGCCGGGGTTGGTCGGAATCTCGGCTCCAGCCTAGGTCTCAGCCTGCAGGGCAGCACATCTGCCTCCAGCGGTGGTCTGCTCCTGACTGAGCTCTGGGTCCTGTCTCTTATACTACAGGTGCCCTGAGAGGCTCCGCCCCGCTTGGGCCGATTGGGCAGCTCCGGCAGCCCTATCACGGCCCAGCTCCTGGGTTTTGGGCAGACTGGCCTGCCGGCCCCTTCACAGTCTGGCTGTTTGGTTGTTGGTCAGGCTACTCTGCGGGGCTATCCCTTGTCCAGCCCAGTCACTGCAGCCTTTCCTTGGGTCCTGACCCCGGAGGAGGCCACAGCACCTTCCTACACAGCCTCGCATCAAGTCTGGTTCCCGGTCTCCGGGGCCGGTGGGTCTTGCCCCCTCTCTCTGGGACAGAGTATTGGCGTTGGCATGGTCGTGCCCTGCACGGTGCTGGATGGTGAAAGCGAAGGGCTGCAGGGCGAGGTACCATCGCATCACCTGGGCATTCATGTCTTTCATGCGTTGCAGCCAACGGAGAGGGGCGTGATCTGTTACCACGGTAAACGGGCTTCCCAGGAGGTAATAGCGCAGGGCCTCGAGTGCCCACTTGATGGCTAGGGCTTCCTTCTCTACAGTGGCATAGCGCTCTTCCCGGGGAAACAACCTGCGACTTAGGTAGAGGATGGGGTGTTCCTCATCACCGAAAACCTGGGTCAGCATGGCCCCTAGTCTGAGGCATCGGTTTGGACTATGAATGGGCGGGTGAAGTCCGGGCTATAGAGTACCGGTTCCTGGCATAGGGCCTCCTGTAGGGCTTGGAACTCTCGGTCTCGCTCGGGGGTCCACTGGATGTGGAGTGGCTGATCCTTACGCAGGGTATCCATCAGGGGGGGCGGCAATCGTGGCGAAGTCTGGGACAAGTTGCCTGTAATATCCAGCCAGCCCCAGGAACTGCTGCACTTGTTTCTTGGTGGCTGGGCGGGGGTAGTCCTGCAGCACTTGTACTTTTCCCACCAGGGGTTGGAGGGTCCCCTGGCCAATTGTGTACCATAGGTAGGTGGTTTCCCTCCACCCGATCTGGCACTTTCGGGGGTTGGCGGTCAGGCTGGCATCCCGTAGGGTTCGCAGCACGACTGCTAACTGGTTGAGGTGGTCGGTCCAGTCTCGGCTATAGATAACCACGTCATTGAGATAAGCGGCAGCGTACTCTAAGTGGAGTGCCAGGAGACGGTCCATAAGGCGCTGGAAGGTTGCAGGGGCCCTGTGCAGTCCGAAGGGCATCCTCACAAACTGGTACAGGCCACTGGGGGTGGCGAAGGCCGTCTTCTCCTGGGAGCAGGCTTTGAAGGGGATCTGCCAGTATCCCTTCGTGAAGTCTAGGGTGGAGAAGTAGTTCGCTTCCCTGAGCCGCTCCAGCAGTTCGTCAATGCAGGGCATTGGGTACGCATCAAATTTGGATATACTATTGACCCATTGGAAGTCAATGCAAAACCGTCGGGAGCCGTTGGGCTTTGGGACTAGCACGACGGGGCTCCACCACTTGCTTGTGGAGGGTTCAATCACCCCCAACCGTAGCATGGCCCAGACCTCCTCTTCTATGGCTGCCTGAAGGTGGTGGGGTGGCGAACGAGTGCCGGTTTGCACGACTTCCCCCAGCTGAGTGTCGATGACATGGTAGACCTGGGTGGTCTTCCCAGGGGTCGCGGTAAAGGTGGAGGTAAAGGCTTCGATTAGATTCCAGGCCTGCCGCCTCTTGGTGTCTGTCAAGGTGTCTCCGAGCTGGGGTGTCCCTCCTTCCTCTTGTTCCGGGACTACCGGGCCCAGCTCGGTTTCTGGTGGGCGCGGGTCAATCAGTAACCCCTCTCGCTCTTTCCAGGGTTTCAGCAGGTTTATATAGTAGATCTGCTTTTTCCTTCATCGGTTGGGCTGGCGGATCTCATAATTTACAGGTCCCATGGCCCGGAGAACCTCGTAGGGCCCCTGCCACTTAGCCAGTAGTGTCAACTCGGCCAAAGGTAGTAGGACTAAGACCCGGTTGCCGGGTCCGAATGAACGGGTCCGGGCTCCCCTGTTGGAGGTTGTGGCCTGGCTCTTCTGGGCAGCCTGGAGATTTTCCTGTGTCAGGGTTCCCGCCCGGTGCAGGCGTTCCTGCAATTCCAGGACATACTGGAGTATGCCCTTGTCTGGGGATGGGGTCTGCTCCCATTGTTCCTTCATCAAGTCCAAAATCCCTCAGGGTTGCCGGCCGTATAGCAACTCGAAGGGAGAGAATTGCATGGAGGCCTGGGGGACTTCCCGGATCGCCAGGAGCAAAGACAGGATAAGCTGATCTCACTGCTTCAGATCCTCAGGGGGGAACTTGCGGAGCATGTGCTTAATGGTGCGGTTGAAACACTCCACAAGGCCATCGGTCTGGGGGTGGTAGACCAAAGTCTGCAGTTGTTTTATCCTGAGGATGGCGCAGACCTCCTTCAGGAGCCGAAAGGTAAAATTCGTCCCTTGATTTGTTAACAACTACCAGGGCAGTCCCACTCGGGCGAACACTTTGACCAGCTCACCGGCCACGGTGCGGACAGTGGCATTTTTCAGCAGGATGGCTTCCGGAAAGCGGATGGCATAGTCCACCATCACCAGAAGATACCGAAAAACAGCCACGCTCCTCTCCAGGGGCCCCACCAAGTCTATGGCCACTCGGTCAAAGGGATTGCCCATCACGGGAAGTGGTACCAGAGGTGTCCAGGGGCCACCCACTAGCACTCGGGGCAGGAGACGCAATAATCCTGTACCTCTTGGTGGACCCCGGGCCAGTAAAATCGGGCGAGGACTCAGGCAAGAGTCTTATCAGTGCCCAAGTGCTCCGCGGCCGGGATGTCATGGACAAGTCTCATTACAGCCCGCCGGTGGGGCTGTGGTACCACCAGCAGGGCGCGGGTTCCTGTGTCTGCGGGTCCCGGTCTAGTCTGTAGAGCCGGTCCCGCTTTAGTTCGAACCGCGGCCATTGGGCAGCCAGTTGGGGGGTCCTGGAAACGTCAGTGGAATGTCTCCAGACTAATGTCCAGGGCGTCCATGATCGCCGCTTTGACTTTTGGGTAGTCCCGGGCCTCGTCATTGCCCAAGCCCTGTAGGCTGCCTGGGTGGCCCCTGTCAGGTATGGGGCCAGCAAGGTCGCCCATTGGGTAGGGTCTCACCCGGCGGCGGTGGTGACCCATTCGAAGGTTACCAGGAATGCTTCGGGATTGTCAGCGAGTCCTAGCTTCGTCAGGCCCGGTTGGGGCCCGGATGTAGGTCGTACCTGGCCCAGTGTCTCCCTGGGGCCCGGGCTCCGGGTCCCCGGGTGGTTACCCAGCTGCTGCATCATTTGATGCTGTAACTCCAGCTGCTGTGCCCCCGGGTCCCGGATCAGTTGCTGCTGGGTACCTAGCGTCTGCAGGAGTTGCTGTTGTTGTTGCAGCTGGGCCGCCTGTTGCTGCTGCTGCTGCTGGACCTCCGTCCGCCACTTCATCAGTTGCTCTGCCTCCATCACAGGTTCAGTAGGTGTCTGGCGGCTGCTGAAGTGCTCAGGCAAGCAGGTCCCCTTTGCGTCAGGGGAGAGTGCCCGCATTCTCCACCACGTGTTGGTGGGCCCTCTTAAACCGGCCCGGTCACTGCGGCCCTTCCTTGGGTCCTGACCCCAGAGGAGGCCACAGTGCCTTCCTACACTGTGAAAGAAAATATTTATTTAATTTATATATGTATTTAAAAAGTATGTATTTATTAGAATGGTTGCACTTTGCTCAGGCAAATAAATGCATGACATAATAATACTCTAGTATAGAGCTATATCTTTGTTATTTCTAACACACATGTATTTAAGAAATGCCTGACTGAATACTTAAAATATTTTTGAATTATCCAACTTTTAAATATTGTTTTAAAAACACAAATGTGGCCACCGTTTTCTCTTTTAAATCAAATGCAGCTTTCAATAACCCACACAAAAATGAGTTTGTGTTTCACACTTTCAGCAGAAAGAAGTCATCTTGTCTTAATGTATTCTATAAATTCTTTGGGGTAGGGATTGCCTCTAGCTGTACAGTGACCAGCACAATGGCACCCAATGGGATTTCTGTGAGCAACTGTAATACAAATAATAAATAAGAATAATAAAATACCTCAGAAGCTCATATCTTATACACGAAAGCCCTTTATATTGGAATAATACCTTGCTCCATCAATCTTAGTACTATCAGAGTAGAATTAGCCATTTGCTTTCAGTTGGGGCACAACAGATGATGCACACCAAATGGTCCACAGAAAGAAGATCTTTCCCCTTTATCCCCTCCGCCCCCAACCAGGTTACTTCCAATTTGCTCTGAGTAGAAATTCCTTCTTAAAATCAATCTGTTGCTTGATTAGTTCTACCTTGTGCATGTAACAATCATACTGTTGTTTATCCTCTAATCCCACTTACAGTGGGTGGGAAAAAAAAGAAAAGTAATGCAGAGTAATAGAAAAAGTATGACAACAGAAAGGACAGAACACGCCCCCATATGCCCCCAAAACAAAAACAACAATTAACAAACAACCTTCTGACCCCAAGAACGAAGTTAATTGTAATTTTAATATTTCCTACCTGCTCCTGAGCTATCATTTTGGACTTCTAGACTCATCAAGTTACAGTCCTCAGATTCTCACCCACAGTCAGTCTGACAGCTTTTCTTCCTTCAGTTCTGTGGTCAAGTGCATTGGGGACTTCTGGGTGATCTCCCACTGACTATGCTGCAGCAATGCATATCTGAGATGCCTGACAGCATGAGAACTCCTCAGGTCAGATCAGAGTCAAAGGAAGTCTGGAGCTAACCCTTTGGTCAGCCAACCATCAGAAGGCATCAGCACCATCTTGTGATACTTAGGTAACCAAGCCATTTATGTAGCTGCTGCACTACAACCACACCACAGGTCCTGTCAACCAAACAGGCAATAGGCAAAATCATACTACGAATTTGAAATGGATATTGTCTAACAGACCTGAATAAGTATGTGTCCCTTAGTCTTTTATATAAAAATCAGCATACAGTTCAATATTTTAAAATACAAATTATATCTATCTATCTATCTATCTATTATATATATCAATTAAATATAGTTTATCTATATCCTACGCAAAGGGAAACCCGGGCAGGACAAAAGCCTGAAATATAGGAGGGAGGTCCTACGTCAGTTCGGATCTAACATCTTGATCTCCCCCACGTCCTCCCAAATGAACATCCAATAAGATGTTTGTATATTCACTTATTATGAATGATCGGGGGAGGAGGGAGGAGGAGGAGGAGGAGGGGCATAAAGAGCCCATCCCTCTCCTCGGCCCCTCTGCAAAGCCAAGTGATACGTCTCAGGCTATTCATTAAAAAGTTCCTTTACTTACACAAAAAGAAAACTGAAAACAAAACAGAACCAAAAAGCCCCCAGAAAATCCTTGAAGCCAAACCCGCAGCTGATATAAACTGTCATAGCTCCATTGCATTCAACTGAATTATGATATTACAAATTGAAGATCTGGCCCTGTTTTCTAAAATTAAGGTTGCTGAACAAAACAGACTCATAATCTCCATTTTTATAAGATGTAACTCAAGAAACTGCTGGACTCCTCATTAAAACTGAGGAGTAGCTGTATATTTCCTTCATCACAATATTACATATATAATCATTTAAAAAACACCAAAAAGCCCTTACCAAAAAAAAAAAAAAAAGAGGTTGGAGAGTAAGGGCTTATCTATATGGGGAAATTGACCAGAATAGCTATGTGGAACAAGCTGAGAGCAACAGCTCTCCCTGTGGATGCTCTGTTCTGGAATAAAACTCACTTCATTCTGGAATAATTGGTGCATTTCCAAAGTGGAGTAATTATTCTGGAATAAAATCACTTTTATTCTGGAATAGTACCCACAGGCTATTGAAGAATAGTTTATTCTGTATTGGTTAATCCAGTCAATTTCCCCATGTAGACACTCCCAGAAAAAAAAATGTACTAGCTGTCATATAATTTACAAAATATAAGCATTTAAAAAAACATGGAAATGTATAGATAAGGCTGTTATACATCCTACTCTGTCCACATAAAAAACTATTCTTATAAAGTAATGTATATTTCACCACAACACAAGCCTAACTCTGACTCAAAATACATATTATTCATTCACCAATAATTCCAAAATATAAATCCAATTCAAAACCCTTGTGGAAAAGAAACATAGACATTGTATAATGCTCAGACACTGTCTTTATAATTAATATGGGCACATGTAATATTTTTTTAGACATTTAAATTAGTCAAAAAAGGTAAAACAATTTTGCATTAATTTCAAAACTGTTTCCATTTTGCAGAGTATGAAATGGACCCATGTCCAAAAAAAAATATGAGAAATATTTATCGATATTTTTTAAATTGAAAACTTCTGTTAACAATGATAACTATTTCAAATGTGGAAACTTTCATGAAAAAGGGAAAATTTCAGTTGTCCACATTTTTTTTCATGAAAACTTCCAATTTTTTTTAAAGGCCGTTTGCAGGAGGCATTATAGGACAGATAATTTCTGCACAAGAATTAAATTACAGAAAACTTTGCTTCAAGGAAATGGACATTGTGATATGTAAAATTTTCTTGCTCATCATAATTCACTGGTATCTTTGACATTCATAAGTGATTCAGTTTTATCACACTCCAGAGATTAATTTTCATGCTTTTTGTTACGAATCCCTTATTAATTACAGATTACATTTTCAGAAAGATGTAATGCACTGTCTTTTATAATGGCTTGTCCTTTGTAGCTGTAGTGAGCCCCCAAGAATACTTACATGTTAAAAGAAACACTATAATCAATCATGGGGAAGAGTACTAATCAGATTATGCTGTCTGATCCTGTTTCCTGATCCTTTGTGGTGGTGCCAATAACAAAACCTCTGGAAACGATAATGAGAGCTTTGTAGGAAATTACCATGGGAAGAGAATGAGATATTGTTTCCAGTACCTACTTTTTTAATTCTCTCACACAGAAGTCACTAAAGAAGTCACTGAAGCTGAGCCAAACATGACCATGTGCTTAGTAACTGTAAAATTAAAGGATGAAAGATAAATGAATTTGAGAATGAAAATGAGAATTTATAATAGAGAAATATTGGTGACTTTTAATCATTCTGTTATGCTTCCTTGGGGGGTAAGGAAAGGAAAGCTTCAGGCTAAAGGGCATTATTCCTTCAATTATTGTAGCAAAGTTTGCATCAGAGAGGATAAAAAAAACCCACCTTATTTCCCAGATAGAGATGCAAAAAGGCAGTTGGGGCCAGTGCAGTGACTTTAGATCCATTGCCGCTCCTTGATTCTAAGACCCTGAGGTTAAAGGTCACTTTGAAATTGGGTAGGCATAACTGCTAAACAGGGACAGACACAACATCAACCAGTCCCACACAGCGCTTTCCCCTACCAACCATCATTTTAAACCATCAAACCACTACACAAGTAGGCATTTGGTAATAACTTTGCCACATAATTTGCCAAAAATTTAAATAAATAAGCATGAAGCATTTTCTATAAGAATAAGAATAAAATAAGAATAAAACTAGGACAGCTGGAAATAGGAAAGCTACTGTCATGCATGTGTATCAAATAGGATGTTTCACATAGAGGGGAATGATGAAACACATTATAAAGGCAAACCAACCCAGCTGTTCATGTTAAGTAGATTCCATGGAATTTGGAACTGTGGCCAGAAGTTGTGTTTCTTGCACTTTTCTCCAGCTCAGTCTAGTTGGGGTGATAGTAAAAGTAATATCATAGCCCATACCGAGGCTTGGCAGAATTTGATTTTTATTTTTTGATCATTTCAACCAATAATATCAATGTTCAATTTAAGCAGTTTTTCAAGTTTGTTCATTTTAATTTTCCCAGTTGCACAAAATTATGGAGTTTAAGCATTTTTTCCCTATGTTTAGCTATATAAGTTTTCAAATTTGTGGGAAATAATAGGGGCTCAGATATGAGGGGATGTTAAGACAGTTATTTAATGACAGTAGACATTGAGTTTCAAAATGTTAAAGCTCTATAACTGTTAAAACACAAGTTATCAACATCACATGCCAAAATACACACAGTAAATATCCTTAAATTAAACTTTAATAAGTTTTTAAGCAGCTTTTTTCTTACTTTTCTTACTGTCAATTTTGATTATCATCAATGGAAATATTTTTTGTCGGTTTGTGTGTGTATGTCAACATTTATTGACATTTACTGATAAACATTTAAATCTTCCAAGGCTACCCATACTGTAGAAAGACTAGGCTGCCTGCAACAGGAATTCTAGCTACACTGTGCTACAAACAGAGACAAAACTCACCTGAAGCAGATTCTTTACATAAACAGAGTAAGTTAAATTGGGAAAGTGCTCTAGTGGCCATGCTCTGCCATAGACGGGATCCAAGTTCTGCTCCAAGTTGAGCCAGGAGTGATTTAGAGATAATGCCTTCCTTCAGTCCCTGTGGAGAGGGAATGTCCCATATTCTCTCTGGCCTTTGTCTGACCCAGGAGCTATTGAAAGAATCATATAGTCTTCAGCCAGAAGCAGGGCATCTGGAGAGAGGGGAATGTGCCTGAGAAAACTGCATGATTATGCGTGAGAGAGAGAGAGAGAGAGAGAAAGATCTTAAAGGAATTCCCCACAACAATCCCTTGAACAAAATCTATTTACACAGTTTTTTATTATAAATGCTCAAATGCAAAGTAACAAGTAGTTAAGATATAGGTTTGAAGACATAATTATAGGTTAAAAAAACCCCTCCTGTTTTGCAGATTACTGTTTTAGGCCAAATTCTTCACTGATTTATAAGCTGTGCAACACAAACAACTTCAATGGGGTAACACAAAGCCCATCATTTAACTGGGACAGGGACCAGAACCTAAATGAACGTCTTAAGATAATTTCAGAGATGATGGAGTATAGTGATGGTTGGTACGGGAGAAGCCCCCTGGAGCATTAGTAGAAGCTGTGTCTGTCTTATTTAGGAGTTATTTCACATTTCAAAGTCATTTTTAACCTCAGGATCTTATTATTATGGATTTCTAAGTCACTACAGTGACCCAAAGTGCCTTTTTGCACCTCTATCTGACAAATAACCTGTGGTTTTTTTCTCTCTGATGCAGCCCTTGCTACAATCATCCATGCCTTTGTCATTCCCATGCCCATCTATCATAAAGTCCTCCTCTTAAGGTTACCATTGAAGACCACTCAGACTTCAGTTAGAGTAAAATTTCATTATTTGCCTTTAAAATGAGATATACCACTGTGAGCACATTCCACCATGCTTCAGACTGCAATTACTTCCCAGTCATTTCTGACTTCAATACAAAAAGTGTTGATTGTTTGCTATGATGTCTTGAAGCGTTTGAGACACAGCTACCTTACAGATTGCCTTTCTCTTCTTATGCCCAGTCACTGCACTTTTGGTCAACTGGGATGCTCTAACTCTCGATTCTCATGATTAAACTTTTTGAATCAGATTCTGAGTTCTCATATACTATGGAATTACTTCTGATTTACATTGGTGTGAAATCAGAATCAGGCTGCTTGCTGTTTGGTGGCAAGACACTGTCAGTAAACAAACATGTCTTTCCTACCACATTCCATCAGAGGCCAACACTGACAGTCTTTGGGGTGAACTCTGAAAAAATGCATTTAATTAGGGCCCAATCCTTCATCTACTGTGGTCAATAGGAGTTTTATCATTGACTTCAGTGAGAGAAGGATCAACCTCTCCATTTAACCTATACTTGGTGTGTTGGGATTGTCGTTTCTTTCTGATAGGAGGGACTGATAAGGAATGCAATTAGTTGTTACCAATTTGATCACTTTCATCTGATTTTTTTTTCAATCTCTGTACTTTACACCAAATTGATGCGTGCAAAACATATATTATATGAACAAATAAAGAATGCTTAAAAATCCATCTAAAATTGCTTTGGCTTTTTCATTTACAACTTAAGATAGGATACTGCAGATGCACAATAAATGTTTCTCCTATCAACAGTTTAATTAGGATTTTTAGCCCACAGTCTTGCTTCTCCTGTACACTGTTAACCTGATCATAAACAGACCTTTTGGAAATAACTATATAAAAGCTACATGTAAGCAAAGTAACACTATATTAAAGTGACTTAAGACTATTAAAATAAATTATATAGAAAGAAATTTAAATAGGGCCTGATCCAACTCCTACTGAAATCCAGTGGGAGTTTTTCCCTTTGATTTCAATAAGAACTGGTTCAGGTCCATAGAGAGTAATGATTCAGGCTGACATGATCTTCTCTCCCCAGTAAGGAAATTTTTCTAGGAGGGGTGAGTGGAATGACGACTGATCTGTATTTCCTGGCCTTTGCTGGTTTAAGTCAGGCCCATAGGGGTAAATTTCCAACTTGATGTACAAAGCTATGTCAGTAACTTTTATGAATGTTAAAGTAATCTATCAGCAAAGTAAGTGAATTTACAGCAGCATCTGCTGGGGATAAGTTCTGCAACTCCCATTATTTAGTTAATGAAGCTGTCTATCTAATCCATTGCTTACAGAAGTGAATATTTGCCCTAATATTAAGACTAAAATAGAGATGAAGCTGAATGAAATCACCCACTGTTCATTTGCACATGCCCCAATTATTTACCAAACCGCAATATTGTTGTGGTATTGTTCCATGAGGTGTCACTGGCAGAGGTGGCAACACTGAAGTTATACTGACATTGCAATGTCATTCCTGGAAGCACTACTTTCATTTTCAGTTCTCCTGATGATCACAAATAGACAATAGCACAATTAACAGCTCTTTGAAAGGGGTGCCAGTAATTAAACCCCAGTCATTTGTGCTTTGAGGCTCCAATTGTAATTTTCCAAACCCTGTTCAGCCTGTCTGAAAAAGAAATTCACACAAAACTTAATGGTTTCCAAGATATGCTCCCATGATTTTGTCATTTTCAATTTAGAAAAGCCAAAGTATAGCAACAGTTTAAGTCCTGAGGTCGCACTTGGCTCATTGTTGATGGTTTCAGTATGTTAAGTTTCACTCTGAGCTTTATCTTCACTACTACAGCACCAAACTAGTCATATCTGTTTCCCCTCTTAAATTCTGCTTTGATATTTAAACCCAAGGTCATAAAGATCATTGATGTAACATGCCCAGATGCTATGATGCTGACAATTTGAAGCTGACAGGCACTGAAAGAGACAGGCAGCCTTTCTCAAAAAATTAACTGATTAATTCAACTAAGGGCTTGTCTTCACTTACCTCGGAGATTCAGCGGCAGTCGACTGGAGTTACACAAACTATGCAAAAAACTTGTGTAACTCCTGTCGACTTCTGTGCTTCTGTTCTGTGCACCGCCTTCACTCCACAGCGCCAACGGGAACCATGTTCCCATCGACACAGCGCTATGCCACTTGAGAGGGTGGTTTTAATACGTTGATTTCTGGATCGACTGAGTGGGTCTTCACTGACCACTCAGTCAATCCAGATAAGTTGATCTGACGGCGACAAATTTGCCGTTGTCAGTGAAGACATAGCCTAAGAATTAAGAATTAACAGACGCAGAGACTAAACTATCCTGAATTCCAATAGGTATGACCAAATGCCACATTGACCTGTCAAAATATGCTAGCATCATTTGAAATACTTGGTCATAGATATCACAACATTTACAAACCAAAGTTTCAATTCTGAATGATAAAACAATAATTAGATAAGGATACAGTGATAGATGCAATGGTTTAGTCTGCAGAGGATAATTTATTTCTCCAGTTTTAAACTCAAATACAGTTCCTTTGGAAAACTCTCAAGCAAAACTGGTTGATGCATCATTATACTTTAATATTGTTCTGAATTATATTGTCATATTTTGAGACCATGCAATGTTTTTGTTTGCTTGCATGGCTATATACTGTTAGCAGTTCAAGAAATATTCTGTCAAATATTCAGAAGAAATATTCAGTCAAAAACCCTATCGATACTAGGAACATTTTCCTAAAAAATGTCACGTTGGCTAACACCATTACAGATCCACTAATGTTAGCAATGTTGAGCATCTAAGTATAGAGGGTCACCAGCTGCTGCAGACATTTTCAATGCTGCATCAACTCTGAGCAGGGTAGGAAGACCTGGGCTTAAATCCTGGTCCCATTAAGTCAATGGCAAGACTCCCATTCACTTCAGTGGGTTAGGATTTCATCCAACATGTTCAAAACACAAGAAAATAGATGGTGAATGATCTACACTAAGGCTCCCAGTGTTGCTAATATTGGTGAAACTGAAATGGTGTAAGCTAACAATGTGAAATTTTTAGAAATATCCTGGTGTAGACATGGTCTAAAAGGGACTCTGACATAGAAAATCAATTTTACTCATGATAAGGTCAGGATTTTAAAAGAATTATACCTCACCTAACAATCAACATTCCTCTCAGGACTAACTCCTATAAATTTGGTTAAATGAAACATGTAAAACCACCTAGAAGAGAGCCATCTGATGACTCCCAATGTTATTACACCCCTTGTTACAGAAAAAAAATCATGTCTAATATTAAATATTTGCTGAAACCTATTTCATACCCAATGTTTACAGATTCACTTAGTCAGGCGGGTCTACCACACAGCCAGCACATGTAACATGATGGTTGTCTGTGTCTTTTGGTTTCTCTGTGGATTTTGGTGCAGAGGGGGTGGTGGCAAGGTGTTGTCAAAGATATTATAAAATCCCCCTGGTAAATTAATCTATTTTGCAGATTGGAAATAGTATGTCCTGAATGGAAATCAGCACCACCTGGATTAATTTTTTTTGCAACTGTAGCCAATGGTTTTGATTATGTCAAGACAGGCTCTTGTTTTGGAAAGAATACATGTTCACAGTTCTTAGTGTGGACTAGTTATCTTTTCTTAGGCTTCTTCTGAGCTTTAGATGGTTTCTGATAGTATGTAATGTTTTGGCCTGACATTATGTAAACGACCAGATTTTCAAAAGTATTTAGGCACTTAAAGATACAGATAGGTGCCTAGTGGGAGTTGGGCACCTAAACTGCTTAGGCACTTTTGAAAGTCCAATCAGTGCCTATCTGCACCTTTGAAAATCTGGCCTTTAATCAATGAAAGCTTCAAGTCTCTCTAAATTGTTTCAAAACTGGAGGCACCCAAAATCACTAGACACTTTTGAAAATCTTGGACACCTTTGTCTATCTGTGCATTTATGCCACGTTCATCATCCTTGTAACAGTCATCAAGCTATGCCTAAGTATGTTGACTCATATGACCTTTGGGATGTTTTTCTCTCTCTCAGAAAAAGCTGCTTTAGTCACCCGAGGCTCTGACCGAGTCTCTCTGTTGGTTTTGCATATGCAACAGAATGTGCTTAGAAAAGGACTGCAGCAATGGGGAACAAAGAGAAGTCTGGTAGGCCGGTTTCCTTGTGTGTTGCTCTTGAGCTTTTGGAACACTGTTATTTCATTTTAGAATGATACTTTTTTCTAAATGGATGTAAAAGAAACCTCAATAGCCACTGCTTGAAAACAACTACACCATTTAGTTACTATTGCTATTGAAAACAAAAATTCTCCAGGCAAAACCACAGACTTTTCCTTCATCAGAAGGCATTAGCTTTGAAACTTGTGATGTTACCTTTGTAGCTCAATAATGGGCAGGGGAGAGGAAGGGAAGAGGAACTAAACAGCATATAGGATTTCTGGAGCCTATGGTTAATATGAAACTAGCAGTACACAATGCCTACTGCTGGAAGGCTTCACTGTTCTTTGCAGCTGAAGAAAAGGCTTATTCCAGCTTGAATGCTTTCGCCTTCTTACAGATATACTGCACTGGTAAAGAAATTTTTTTTTCTCCCAGTTGAAGTTTCACAGAATGCACAAACTATACAGGAGTCTCAATTCAGCTTCAATTTTGCTAGTAGAGTTGAGTGCACAAGGCAATGCCCAGATCTAAGACACCTGCTATACAACATGGACGCTGAGTTGATTGAAGTCCCAACAGTGTTTTCTTGCCACTGTTAAACCTGTAACACTTGTCATCCAAACAGACAAGGGTTCAGTTATGGCAAACAAGAGTGGAGAACAGCTCTGTGGCCTAGCTGCTCCAGCTCGCACCAGTTGATCACCTACCAACTTGTGCAGATCAGCCCTGGACTGTATGGCGTTGCCTTAATCAAGTCCATCCTGGAGCTGGACAATCTTGCCTTGGTCACAAGAATATCAAAATATGAAGCAACTCCTATGATGCCAGCTGCTTGAGCATGAATGCTCTTCCAGTGATGTGAAGGAGCGTAATAACTGGGCAAATACATGTGCACAGATGGGAAGCAATATGAGGACAGGACAAGAAGAATTCAGCTTCAGCAAATTTCTCCTCCATTACAGAAAATATTTTAGCCCAAACATGTCACATTTAAATAATGCTGAAATTTTCACATCTGAAGTTGCATCTTACGCAGAAAAAGGACAGACTCAAAACTTTTCATTTGTAGTGCAATGCAGTATTATTTTACTTTAAAGAAATAAGAGAAAGAAAGAGCCTAAGTAGGAAAGTATAAAGAGATCAGTTGATTCCTAATGGATGAGATGAATTCTATGTGCTACTTCAAAAGAACTAAATATATTGGTTTTTAACAGTTAGTAATTTTGTAATTCTTGTCTGACTCCAAAGTTCATGAAAGACAGAAGACTCTAGCTGTAAGGGAAGAGGATTCAAGGAGGAAGCTACACTAGTCATATTAAGAGGGCAGGAGAACAAGTGGAAGTCCCGGAGTTTTTTGGATGACAATTTATACAGGTCACCTAGGAAAGGCTGCAAATAATGGGCCGGACTATGCCTTGCCCTTACAGTGCTATGCAGGGGAATAAGAGGGCAAAGCTCCTTCTTCCTCCCTGCATTAGCTATCTGCACTGCAGGAGTGGGAGTAGTCTCTGCAGGGCTGCTTCTTGCCCTCCAGTGCAGGTGGCTGGGGAGTTGGCAGGCAGGAGGCTGGGAATGGCTGGAGCCTTGTTCATGGGGTGGCACAGCTACATGCCTTACTCAAGGCAGTTTGTAATGTCATAACTTAGTCCAAAGAGGTAATGTGACTTAGTAACGTAAAGCAATCTGCAAGCCTTTAAAGGTGGACAGCATATAATACTTTATATCAGATTGCATTTTTGCCAGTCACTTATTGAATGTATTACTCAGCAAAGTACAGAAACATGTAAAAATAAACCCTTTTAGGAATCGATTCTTCAGTCCAAGTCTGTAGACACTGAGATTTTAGGAATAGATCCATTTCTGATTAGCTGTAATGCCCTGAGTGGAAGAATGAACCGCATAGCTGTGGTCATCTCAGACTTAATTTTTGAGATGGGGAATCTAGGAAGTTGCTGGGCTTTTCTTTTAAATGGGGTATAACATTACATTAATGGACCAGGAACTTATGGTCCAATAATGCTGTACAACTTCTGAAATGAACATCTTGGCTTTGCCTCAGCATCCATCTGTTAGTAGTAGGGTCCGGAGCACAAACTGTATTCCATTAATTTTATCAGCATGGAAATATGAAAGTCCTATTAGTGACATTTTAGAGCATGATAGAAATGTTCCAGCAACTTAATGCAGACTGAAGAAATACAGGATGAATAATGACTGAGGGAAAGCCTGCAGACAACCCATCTGAGCCTTTTGCATCACTAAAGTGATATAAAAATTGTTAATACAGTCAGACCAGTGTTGTCAAACCTGCAAAATTTAATATTTAACTTATTAATAAGATTTGAAAATCTCATTTCATGAGTGACTTTCTAAAGATGCATCTGACGAAGTGGGTTTCTGCCCATGAAATCTTATCACCAAATAAATTTGTTAGTCTTTAAGGTGCCACAGGACTCTTGCTGTTTTTCTAAAAGTATCACATTAATGAAACCGATGTTGTGTTATGTAACTTTACTATTCAGGCCTGGTCTACACATCTGTGCTGGCTTGACCTGCAATACGCTAGGTACATAACATAACTAGCATATCTCATATCGACATATTTACATCTACGCAGCACAACTCTCCCATCAACTGAGCAGGTCTGCCGCTGCATCGATGCCTGCCACTGAGGCCGTTTAGACATGCCCTCAGTAAAGTGTATTAGGTTTGTAGAATAGCTCATGTCCCTGGGAGAACCCTAGCACCAAGAATTAGTAATTTTGCACCTTTGCATCACACTGGGGACCATTTAAAAACCTATCACCTTAATAAGTAGCTAGTGTAAGATGAAAGCTGCTAATATCTCCAAGGAACACTAAGGGTATGTCTACACTGCCGAGTGAAGTCGGCTTACTTAAAGTCGACTTTCACCCGTCGATTTTTAGAAGTCGCTGCAGCGTATACACACCATGCTGCTTGCGCAGGTCTCATGCATTCACACTCACCACACTTATTTTGACTTTCAAAGCAGTGCACTGTGGGTTGCTATCCCACGGTGCAACTAGCCACGGTGGCTGTTGGGACGAGCTTCATCGTCCCATGCTGCAACACTGCTTCCCCCTCTCTTCTTTCCCCAAACAAACAGGAAACTGATTTTCATGCCGTTTGTTTATGTCACGCACTCGCCATTGCTGCGCTTTCATGGAGCCAGCTCAACTCTGCACTATTATTGTGAGCGTCACAAATACATTGCGGCTTATCATTGAGTATTTTCAAAGTAGAGCAAAGAAGATGAAGCACAGGCAACAGCAATGCCACCGAAGCTGCCCTGCTACAAGCCATCAATCAGAACAATTCCTGATTGCTGCAGGCCATAACGCATCATCTGCAGTCCATGGAGCGTCGGTTCTGGTCGTGGGAAACAAGCACAGACTGGTGGAACCACATTATTATGCAGCTGTGGGATGATGACCAATGGCTGCAAAACTTTCATATGAGAAAGGCAACTTTCCTGGAACTGTGCTCGGAGTTGGCCCCGTCCCTGAAGCATGTGAATACTCACTTGAGACAAGCTCTGATGGTGGAGAAGAGAGTCGCCATCACTCTGTGGAAACTGGCAACTCCTGACTGTTACCGCTCAGTTGGGAATCAATTCGGAGTCAGTAAATCTACAGTGGGCACCGCCATGATTCAAGTATGCAGCGCCATCAATAGATTTCAGCTATGAAGGATAGTGACCTTAGGAAATGTGCAGGACATAGTGGATGGGTTTGCCATGATGGGGTTCCCAAACTGCGGGGGGGCTATTGATGGGACGCACATCCCTATCTTAGCGCCTGCCCATCTAGCAACTGAGTACATAAACCTCAAGGAGTACTTTTCCATGGTCCTGCAGGGCCTTGTGGATCACTAGGGTCGTTTCACCAACATCTATGTGGGGTGGTCTGGGAAGATGATTGACGCACATATATTTTGTAATTTGGGGCTGTTCTCTAATATGCAGGCGGGCACTTTTTTCCCTGACCAAAAAATTCACATCAGGGGTGTGGAAATGCCCATAGTGATCCTGGGGGATCCTGCTTACCCCTTGCTCCCTTGTCTAATGAAGCCATACACTGGGCACCTTGACAGTGACAAGGAGTGTTTTAATAAGAGGTTAAGCACTTGCAGAATGGTTGTTGAATGTGTCTTTGGATGTTTAAAGGGCAGATGGAGGAGTCTCCTCACTAGACTGGTCATGAGTGAAAAGAACCTCCCTTCGGTGATATCTATGTGCTGTGTTCTTCATAATGTGTGTGAAGCGAAGGGTGAGACGTTCCCCCAGGGTTGGGCTGTGGAGGCAGAAAGACTGGCCATCAGTTATGAGCAGCCAGATGCCAGCAATATGCTGAGCGCTAACCGCGGTGCACTTTGCATTAGGGAAGCTTTGAAAACCAGGTTCTGCAGTGAGATGCAGGACTGATTTCTGTTACTGTATATTGTTTGCCTTTGCTAAACATCCCCCCCCACCAAAAAAACAAAAAAACAAAAACAAAAACAAAACGATATCTGTATACTCCAAATCCCTCCAGGACAAAATAAGATTTAATAAAGAAATGTGTTGAAATGATGCAAAATTTTATTTATGAACATCCAAGTCATTGGTGAAGGGGAGAAGTGTTCATTCACAGTCTCAAGGAGTAGTGCGGTTGCTTGCTGGCCAGTTGTCAGCGGGGCCGCCGCTGCTTTCTGTTCGCCTCCTCCAGGGTGGAGTGCATGATGTACTGCAGCCTGGCCATTCTCCCCTGAGACCTCCTGGGGGCGGGGGAGGGGCAGTGCAGAGCTAGGGGGAGGAGCATTATGGAGGGGATGC
The DNA here is from genome assembly GCF_026122565.2 of Emydura macquarii macquarii. Taxonomy (NCBI): domain Eukaryota; kingdom Metazoa; phylum Chordata; order Testudines; family Chelidae; genus Emydura; species Emydura macquarii. The sequence continues at coordinate 1,259,148 of NW_027130613.1, forward strand.
AGCAGGACTCTGTTCTGCCTCTGCTCTTCCTGAAGCTCCACAAGCTGCCAGAGCATGTCTGCCTACTCCCACATGATTTGCAGCATCTCCTGCGTGGTACTGCGATCATGCTCCTGCATTTCTCTGCGACTCTCCCTGTCCATGTCCATATTCTGGGACAAGGTCAGCCACCACACTCTGAGCTCTGTCTCTGCAACCGCGGAGGCGTTCATGAGCTCGCCAAACATGTTGCCTCTTGGTTTTTTTTTCTCTTTCTAATCTGTGACAGTCTTTCTGCAGCAGTTCAAGCCAAGGCCCAGGTGTCTACATAATGAAAAGAAAGTAACAAGGTAGCCATTGTTAGCAGACTGAAGAAAATGATACAACTGCAACAATGTAGACAATACTCCCCATGCAGTGCACAGGGCAAACACAGACCCTCATTCCATTCCTAACATCCCAGAAGTGCCGACTTGCTGTGCCCTTACAGAGATGGGAAGCCAGGGGATCAGCGGACAGCGCCAGGGGGTGGGGGGGCGACATAGTCTCTGTTTAAACCAAATAAAAGTAATCAAAGTGACTTGGTAGGACCCTGCAATGGGGAATACAAAGGTACAGGGCATCTGCTGTATAGCTTGGGTATTTTAAACATGTGCCGTCTTCCCTAGGTGACCATGAGCGATATCAGTCTTCTGAGGGTAACGCTCGAGGAAAGGGAAGATTAGCTGCACGCAGCGGGGTACCGGCCTGGCCCTTATGCCGCTATGCTGTGTTCCACCATGATGCCGTCCCTTGATAGCAGCGTGGCGCGGCAAAGTATCCTACCGGGGAGGAAGGAACAAGGCTGCCCTGCCCTGAAACCTTGTGCAAAGGATAACAAATTACCTACATGAAAGTTTCCTTGAGATATCAATTGATGATTCTCGGCGCATATCTCATCACATAAATAATCTGTTCCGTGGGTAACCACCCAGTAAAGTCCGATAAATGCCTGTAATCCCCTTCCTGCCCCCCCCCCTACCTCCCAGTGTAAAAGGAGAGAACTGCTAAGAAGAAAAAAAACTCACCAGATGTGCCTTCCCCGAGATTATTATTGCTGTCCTGTGTGCTGCTGGACTGCTCTGGGATCAGGAATAGGTTCTGACTGGCTGGGAGAACAGACACCCCACTCTCCTGCACCCTGCTCTCCTCAGCCTCCTCCTCCTCCTCGTCCACAGAGTCCTCATCATTGTCCATGGACTGTGACCTAGCGGAGGTATCGATGCTGCAGGGCAGCACCGTGGTGCCATCGCCACCGAGAATGGCATGCACCTCATCATAGAAGAGGCATGTTTTGAGCAAGGGCCAGAATGGCTGTTAGCTTCCCTGGCTTTCTGATATGACTGACACAGCTCCTTGATCTTCAGGCAGCACTGCTGAGCATCCCTCTGGTGCCCCTTCTCCAGCATGCCCTGGGATATCTTCCCATAAAAGTCCAGATTCCTTTTGCTGGCTCTGAGCTGAGCCAGAACAGACTCCTCACCCCACAGACCTATGAGATCTAAGACCTCTGGTCGACTCCATGCTGGAGCGTGTTTGGGCTTTGCAGTAGCCATGGGGAGAACAGTGACAAAGCTCTCTCCATGATGGCTGCACAGGAAATGAAAATTCAAATTTTCCCGGGGCTTCAGCGTGACCACAGTACAGCACAGCGCGAATGTCCAGAGCAGTCACAACGAGGCATTGTGGGATACCTCCCGGAGGCTAATAAAGTCGATTTAAGTGAAGTTGTGCCTACACTGACACTAAATCGAACCAATAAATTTGAATTAGGTGCTACACCACTTATTAAGTTGACTTTTGCCACAACTTAAGTTGACTTAACTGTAGTGCCAGTGTAGACGCAGCTGTTCAGAGATCGACATAAGTGACTTTACGTCGACCTCCGTCGCCAGTGTAGACCAGGCCTTACATAATACAGGAACTGAATTAGTGAGAGAACAGTCATCAAATGTCTTTCAAGTTACAAAAAGTTGGAGTGTGCACTTCAAAGACTCACTTTGTTTTAGAGCAGCTTGGGAAAGTCATCTGGCCAAAATAAATCCACACACTGTGTACAGACAAAAATTCACCCTCTTGCTGGGGACTGGCTTTATTAACAAAGACATTAACAATAAAATTCAGCTCAAGCCTTCTCTCCAGGCTTGCTGCTCTAAGGATTCTTCTCTCTGAACTGACCAGCCCACAGCCTCTCTCTTTCTACAATCACTCCCACCTCTATTATCACCAGGTGGGGTACAGCCACCAGCCTCAGTATATCAGCAGAACCCACCTTACCCTTTCACAGCAGGTTCAACACATGCTAACACAGGATGAGGTGTTTCAGGGAAAAACTGCCAGCCTTTTAAACCTAGGACGTGTCTACACTGCCCTGCACTGCAGTTCTCACTAAGTGGGTGTGAATAACAGGTGAACTTGGGAGCTTTAAGTTCACACCTGCAGCCTCCACACAGGAGGCAGGGGGGATTATAGCATAGCACTTTGGTGTGCATTGCCATTCACACCAGCTTAGTGAATATTGCTGGGCAATGTAGACAGGCCCATAGTTACCTCTTCCCCACCCTCTCTTTGGCTTTATGTATGTTACCAGGTAGTTTATCTTGGTGGCCATGTAGCAGCACTGCCATTAATAGAGGGAGTTGTGGACATAAAGATGGGAATGTGGGACTGCAGGAGGATGGAATGAAGAAGAAGAGCAGCAGAAGAAGGGGGCACGTTACAGGGATGGAAGAGGCAGGGAGTTCAAGAAAAGGAGAATGAGTAAAAGAAGGATAGTTAAATGGCAGTAAGGATGGACGGACAGAGCAACTAAAGGGCAGTGGCAATAAAAATGGAACAATTAATTGGCAATTGCAATAATATCTGAGTTCAGGAGAGTTAAATGCAGTCTAGTGGGAGGAACAGATGACATCAGTGAGTGAAACCGTAAGATGTCAAGACAGTGTGAGGTGAATGTTTGTGGGCAAGCCCCTTCACTCATCTACTCTTCTCTTCCTGCTCCTACTTTTCTTCAGCCTTCTTTATCCTTCGGCATTGTATACTGCATACTTTTGCAGATATTACTTACAGTGACTACACCTTCCAAACAAACTCCAAACCCTGGATAGACTCAGAAAATTATCTGTCACTTTGTTTTGATTAGAAAACCACAATACAAATATTATACTTGTATAAAGATGCATCCCCGCTGGCCAGGGTGTAACCACAGGTTCCTTGTTGAGCATGAATAGTGTGTATGTGAATTTGTGTTTGGGCCCATTTCATGTGACACTTGGCTTCCTGTGGTGACAAAGCAGACTGAGGGCACAAAACTACTTATCTCACTCAAATTAGGGCCACGTTCATTTTCAAACAACAGCAGAGAGTACAGTAGTTCACATCAATTATATCTTTTCATTTTTAAACATTGGTAATCATGAGTGGAAAACCAAAACTATAGTACATGAAAAGCACCACTTACAACAAAATCAAGGAAAATGAACAAGCTAAACCACAAGCAGAGAAAAAAATCAGATGCTGAGACACTAGCATAACCTTCTTTCAGCTAGACTAGACTTGGACTCCAGGAGTCTGATTCTCCTGATATTCTGTTTAAACTGGTGTAATTCCATTGATTTCAATAGAGTTTCTTTTGATTTAAAGTACATTGGTATGGATGAAAAGAGATTCAGGTTCGCTAACTCTGTAAAGGTATTACTGCCAATCCAGCACCAATCTGCCAAGGTTTCCTTGGGAATAGAATGGTCAGACCTCAAAATGTCACTGAGCAGACGCAATCACTTAGGTTGAGGTGCTCTGAATTTTGGGATAGACTCCTTCTTGCACTGAGATCCACTCAGTACACAATGGTGGGGAGGAAGAGGAAGTGTGTTACAGCTTTCTGATTCTCATGTCACATCTACTCTCATTCTGGCTCCAAGGTAAATTGCAGCATCCTAGAGCTGATGTAATTTTATGTCAGTTGCCTACGATTCCCATGGGACCATATACAGAATTTACAGGACAGAGGAGAGATTTGCCCTTCTGCTTCTTGATCCCAGCCACATATGCTTTGCTAAGAGACAGGAGCTACCAGAGAGCTCCTTCTGGAGAGGGAATTCTCAGCTGAGCAGTTACAGCCAGCATCCAGCTCCTTTGTGTTACATGAGTACAAAGAAACCAGTTTGCTGAGAAGAATGTAGCCCTTTATATCTTACAAGACTGATGTAAATGTTAAGAGAGACAAGATGGGTGAGGGAATGTCTTTTATTGGATCAACTTCTGTTGATGAAAGAAACAAGCTTGCGAGCTCAACAGAGCTCTTCTGCAGGTCTCGGGAAGGTACTCAGAGTCAATACTAAATACAAGGTTGACCAGGTAGTTTAAGCATAAGGAGTTAACACATTGCAAGAAAACATTCAAAATAAACCAGGCAATTAACACCCCTAGAGTCACAAGGCAAAGGAGAGTTAGGGCGTCTACACTTAAAGCTCTATGACGGTGCATTGGCAGTGCTGTAGTGCATCCGTGTGGACACTACCTACACCAATGGTAGGAATTCCCCTGTCAGTGAGAGTAATCCACCTCCCTGAGAGGAGGTAGCTTGGTAAAGAAAAGAATTCTTCTGTTGACCTAGCACTGTCCACACAGAGACTTAGAGCACGTCTACACTTAAAACACTGCATTGGCCCAGCTGCAAGGAATACAGCTGCGCTGCTGTAGCGCTTTAATGAAGATACTCTAAGCAGATGGGAGTGAGCTCACCCTTCAGTGTAGTTAATCCATCTCCGGGAGAAGCGGTAGCTATGTCGGCGGGAGAAGCTCTCCTACCAACATACCACTATCTACACAGGGGTTTAGGATGGTATAACTACTTCATTCCGGGGTGTGGATTTTTCATATCCCAGAGCGATACAGTTATACCAATATAGGTCTGGAGTGTAGACGAGACTTTAGGGCAGCTTAACTATGCAGCTCAGGGATGTGGATTTTTCACACCCCTGATGGAAATAGTTAAACTGACTTAATTTTCTAGTATAGACCAGGCCTTAGTGGGTTACAGATTGTTGTGATGAGACTTCAAACCATTATCTCTATTCAATCCCTAATTTCTGGTGTCTAGCAGAGTTATGGATTTTAGCTCCCAAACTTGTCTTTTGAAGGTGTTGTGTGGATTTCCTTTGAGGACTCCACCAGAGAAATAGATTGCATCATGGAATGGGCCACCCTAATTCCCTGAGAGAACCTTTCTCAAACACTGACTGCAAACCTCTAGTTGTCACCTACCACCCTGTATTGGAACTTATATGGGGTATCATCAAACAGTTAAAATCGTACTTGATGAGGACTACTTCCTGAAAGAAATCTTTTCCAAACCCCTGTTTCTGGCCTTCAAACAACCCCTTCAAATCTCTAGCCTACAAATAACTCATCATAAAAAGCAAGCATAGACCAGGGTACACCAACTCAAAGCAGCATGAGACTCTTCCATAACAACACGTGCAAAATCTGCAGACATATCAACACCCTCCACAACACACATTTCAAGATCCATGGGTCCTATACATGCCTATCATAACATGTGGTGTACCTCATGCAGTGAATCAAATGCCCCAACTACATCTTTGTGGGAGAAACTAGATAATCTCTACGCTGTTGAATGAATTCACACAGAAAAATGGTAGAAAGAAGAAACACCCTATCACCCATGAGCAAACACTTTTACAAAATGATCACTCTACCTCTGACTTCTTAGTCCTTGTTCTCAAAGGAAACTCACACAACGCCTTCCAAAGACAAGCCTGGGAATTTAAATTCACAACTCTGCTAGACACCAAAAATCATGGACTCAGAGACATTGGTTTTATGTCTCATTATAACCATCTGCACCCCACTAAGGGCTTGTCTATACTTGAAAATTAGATCAACCCAACTACTTCACTCAGAGGTGTGAAAAATCAACACCCCTGACTGATGAAGTTAGGCCAACATAACCACTGGTGTAATCAGTGCTAAATCAACAGATGAATTCTTCCATCAACGTAGCCATTGCTTATCGGGCAGGTCGATTAACTATAGTGACAGGAGAATCCCTCCTGTTACTGTAGTTAATGTCTACATTGAAGTGCTAAAACAACACAGAACTTATCTTCAAGTGTAGACAAGCTCTAAATATCTTTCACTGACATAGGTACTGCCTCTTTGGGAAATGGCTTTACTACAGCAATGGGAGAACCCCTCCCATCACTGTAGTAAGTATCTACAATGAAGCATTGCAACTGTGCTGCTGTGGTGTTTTAAGTGTAGCCATAGACTAAGGCCAGGTCTATGCTACAGACCTATATGGTATAACTGCGTCGCTCAGGGGGTGTGAAAAATCTACCCCCCTGAGTGACATAGTTATGCTGACCTAACCCTCTGTGTAGACAGCGCTATGCTGATGGGAGAGCTTTTTTTCCACTTACATAGCTATGTTGATCAGGGGTGCTGGAACAATTTTTATAGCGGAGGCACTGAGAGCCATTGAATCAAATGTAAACTCTGTATATAATGGAAACCACTTCAAGCCAGGGGGTGTGGCTTGAAGCAACTGAAAACCGAACAAAACAAAAACCAAAACAGGAAAAAAACTTTACTTCAAGAGAGTTAGGAATGTTTCCAAGGCATGCCAGGGAACTTACCTGAAAATATGGTTGCTAAGCAACAGAAATTCGCACCACTGGGTTCGGAGGTGTGGTGTGAATTTCTGTTGCAAAAATGTCGAAGCGGTGGAAATTCGTACTGCCCTTCTATTCCTAGTCACTTACTAATAAAACATGGGCATTCCTTGGTCCATATAATACAGTTTTAAAGTAAAGTAAATGGTGGAGATGAAGTTCATATCATGTTATCTGTCAATTAATACAACCAATTTGATGGGTGGCTTAATGTAAATTCTTTTTTTTTAATCAATTCTTATAAAAAACATTTTAAATAAAAAGGTAATAACTTATTTATTTAAACGTTTAATTCTTTGGTTTACCTGTCTATTTTCTAATATGTATTGCCTTAATAATTTAGCTCTTAATATCTTGTAAATTAACTGGCGCCGTTTGTTTTTAATTGTAAATTTGTCCTGTATGTCACGTATGTTGTCCTGTGTTCTATGTTGTGTGTCATGTAATTTTTTTGTTGCAACAAAAGTCAGTTTTATACTTTTTTTTAATATAAGTGGCACCACACTATTTTAATATTAGGATCGGGGTATAACCATCATAATATCAATTTTTCTGCAAACTTCAAAAGGCCTTATTTATAAATATATGTACATATATATTTTTGCCTCAACAAATAATGCAATTGCAAACAAAAAATTTTTTTTTTAAAATTATCAGTCATAATTTTTTATTAAAAGGAAAAAATGTAAGGGAAAAATGTCAACAGTAATGTAAAGGTAATATTGGCAAATATCGGTTTTTTGTTTGGGTGTTTATAAACTTGTTTTCACCTTTATTAAATACTAAAATATAGTTATAAAAATGTTATAACAAAAATAATAAAATGTATAACAATATATATTATGTCTGGTTCTGTTATGGGGATGTTAAAGCTAACCAAACAAATTCAACAGGTTTCCACTTTTGCTTCCCCAAATACAACTAAACATTATAAAAGTTTAATAACTTCAAAGTGTTTGCATAAACTTAACTTAACATTAATTTTAATTTAATTTATCTAATTTTAATTTAAATTTGATTTAATTTCAATTTAACTTTTATGCTATGTTGAAGGGAAGTAATGGTTATTAAAATTGGTGCCTCTAAACAGTTAACAAAAATGTAACAAGCACAGTAACTCTAAAAACCTTGGATAAATATTCTGTTACCAACTCTTTTGCTCAAACAGAGACTATAAGCAGGAAGGGGCAAGTAAGGTGATTGTTAAAAGCCACCATGCCCTAAGAAAACTATTAAGTCAGGAAAATTTGTCTAAAGGCAATGTAAGAGTGAACAAAGCTATTCAATGGGTTTTTGCTCTCATAACAAAAAATGTTCAATTAGTTGTCCTAAAAGAGCCTAAAATATCTGTTTAGGGTCTAACCATAACAGGTCAGGAACATATCTGTGAACCCCAAACAAATTCTAAAGCTCACCCCATTTTTAAAGCAACCCTGATAAATCAAGTGCTGAAAAAAAACAATTTGGTTTGTAAATGAAAGCTCATATTATGAAAAAGGTTTGCCGGAGTTTGTTTGACAGGGAGCATGCAAGCTGTGAACTCCTTCCAATATAAATTAACAAAGGAAAAAAATCAAGTGGCAGAAGTATCAGCAGTTGTTGAGGTATTAAAAAAAATGAAAAACAAACAATCTAAAATAGTAATTGGTACTAATTCGAATTATGTGTATAAAGGCACCACCATTTATTTGCCATGGTGGGCTACCATGCATTTTGTCAGCATAAATGAATCTAAAATCAAACACAAAGTCCTCTGGCAACAAATGGAGGAGTTGGCAACAAAATTTAAAAAAATCAAAATGGTTAAAATAAAATCACATAAGAAAAAAGAACCATTGCAGCGAAAAAATAAACAAGCCAATAAATTGGCTAAAAAGGCAGCAATAACTGGCACCCTTTGGAAAATTCTGCCCGTGGCAATAACTACCAGGGCACAAATAAAACAAAAACAAGTTAAAACTAAAAAATTACAAATGTTACAGGAAATACAGGAAAAGGATAAATTAATCCAACAGTGAATTGTAAAATACCCTTCTTCTTGGCAAGAAGTTTCTCTCTCTCTCAAAAAAAAGTAAAGGCAGTTAAAACAGAAGGAGGTATCAGTAGCCTAGTGTTGGAACAACATGCAATCACTATTAATAATATGCATCTTATAACCCAAGGGTTTAAACATCTTAATGCAACTATACTTTCACTAATTAATAACATAGAACATAATGATGCATCCCTGGCCGTGGCTTGTGTGGCTTACGCAAATTGCGTGCTAAAAATAATTCAGCAAAGTCTATTACAATTAAAATTGCAGGAATGGCTGCGATTATTAAGTCACACAACCATTCTACAACAAATACAGAAGCAAGGAGTGGACCACATCAATCCAGTATTTTTACAATTTGCTAAATTTAATAAAGTACCAACTCGGGATCACGAGGATAGGAAAACCCTGAGCATCATGATGGCCATCCCAAGATGGATGCAGGCCCCAGTTAAGGTATATTATGCCAACAGTGTGGGAACATTAATAAACAGTACATATATACAATATTACCCTACTGTAAGATTGGTAACCAACACACGAATAGAAATGAATCAGGCCTGTTGTACCAAACATAATGGCTGGTGGCTCTATGACTGTTAAGCCACAATTGACACCAATAACAGGCTGGGCCCGATTGGTACAAAAGGAATTTGTTAATAAAGTAGTGTGAATACATGATGTGGTATGTGCTTTGGGGTATTCCAATTTCACTATACATGGATACTCGTGCCCTGGAAAGGAGACAGGATTCTGTGTGCTAGTAACCAGCACTATCCAAATTGGAACTCATGCTTTTTGGTCCACCAGCAGTGTGAACACTCTTATTGAAATTGTTCCTCCTCCTGGACATATCCAAAGCTTATTAATTGAAATGTTCCCTCCAATAGAACATTTAAAATTAAATATACATGATTTGGTGGCAAGAAGTAAGGAGTCTCTAATACAAATAGCCAATCTCATTCAACAACAAATGGATGAGATAGATAGTGTACAAAGCTCATTACAGACATCTCGGTGGGCAATCCCAGAAGACATTACCCTATACCCAATAGTCAAAACACTCAGTGTATTATTGATGGTAATACAGGGATTAACAGTGATTGCTTTGATGGGCATGTGTTGCTATATGTGACACCAAACAAGAAGAGCCATCCTCCAAAATCATGTGGAAAGAGGTATGGAACTCGCTATCAACACTGCCATAGCAACACTACCATACCAAATGCAATAAGGTTCATAATCATATATTATCATATATGTCATATTTTATATATTCACGTATATTACAGTATTCAATATATTTACTAAAGGTGTATTTTATAAAACAAAGTATCAGAGCTATAACAACAGCGAGAACTACTGAACCCCACTAAATAAAAATGGTCTTGGACCTAACATTCCCAGCCCCACCATAAGGGACCAAGAACAAATGGAAAATAAAATCTGTCCATCAGTCGTACGAGGGAATGTGCAGACCGAGGGATAGATGGGGCATAAATGTATGAATAGGCAAAAGAGATGACCACATAAGAGTGTTTAGCCCACTGGGTTACCTTTAAGTCCATGCATTATGCTTTTCCAGGACGATGGGTAAACATCCCCCCCATAAAAAGATAAAAAGAGGGGGAATGTAGTAAGTATAAGACCTGTCATAAGGCCTGTAAAACAGGCTAAGGCCTAAGTGGAAACAGCCAAAAGAACAGAAGTATAAGTGCAAAAAACCAAGCTAGCTGAAATTGGCACAGGAAATTGCTAATACTGCAAGTATATAGATTGCCAAAATATTACTAAAATGCAAATTATGTAGCAGGTACAGGAGGCACCAAGATATGAAAAAAGAACTAACTCCCTAAAATGACACTTTGATGAAGAGAAATGACTAAAAAGTGATACATGGAGTTGTTTTGCCCAAATCAGCCAATTAACGGAAAAAGGTGGTATTAGACTTCGTCAAGAGGGTGGCAACTACCTACGTCAAAGGGGGAAAACAAAATTGTATGTAACAATGTATAAAAGAGGGTGTTAGAGAGAACAAAGCTGTCCAGTCTAGGGGATAACGGAAAGTCCCACCGTTGGGCCGTGGCCATTGTAACGCCGCCTATACGAAACTGACCCAAAGATACTCTGTAGGTCACTTCTTATTGTGCCGCATGCAATAAACTTGGCCTGGGTGCCTTCGTTGCTCAGCTAATCCGTGGTTGTGTCGATTCATTCGATCGTAAGAGCCGTCTCGGTTTCCTGATCAGAGCTGAGACAGCATCTGCACAGAGACACACGCACGCAGCCTACACTGATAAACACCGGTGGCCAACACACCGTACCACACGCCCTTTGGTTTAAACTGGCAACTGCTGCATTGGCTGCTGTCCCTGGAAACCACAATTTCAAATAAATCCTGACAGAGGAGAAAAAAAATCTGTTTTTCTTTTAAAAATAACAAAACCTACCGCTGCCACTGAAAAAAGGTAAGGGTTTTAGGCAATGGTAGTAGGAATACGTTCAAATTTAAACCAGAGTGTGAAAAACTGTCCAAACAGGTTCTCATTTAAAATTCAGTGGGAGACGTCCCTAGCTGATGCAAATTGTCAGAGCTACATTGGAGGATCTGCTGCTGGATGTATATTTGATTTAAAAGATTTGTCTCCATCAGTGTACTATGAAGGGCAACATGATGGGAGAGTCCTGGCTTGGCAGCCACTCCATCACTGCCCAATAATTTGATTTGTTCAACAGCAGCCAGTGCTAACTGCAAAATGAAACTGAGAAACTTTAAATAATCTCACAGAAAAATGCTCCAAATATGATTGGAAATATCTCATGTACAGTATACACTTCAGTAAATATTTCAGAGTTTTTAAGGGCCCTTTTAATTTATGTTTGCTGTAGATTTAAAATACAGTTATAGCCAGATGCCACTCTTAATTCATCCAAAGAATTTCCATCACAAAAACATTGATAAAGATAATAAGGGACCCTTAGTTTTACCCGAGGGAAAATTAATTTGTCAGAGGTACAGTGACGCCTCATTGGCTCAGGAGAGTGTAATTTGCACACCAGCAGGAGGGAACGGAATCCATGAAATTAATAAAGTACACTTCAATTAATTATGTTTCTAGAACAGAAAGATGCAATTGTCAAAGCAGCAAGTAAAGTGGATGGATGTTTGATTCTCACTTACAAATTCTATATTCCTAATAGAAATTTGGCAGATTGTGCTGGTTTATGGGTCTGTACTGTGTACAGTCTAATGAAGCTTACTCTTGAAAAGAAGCATTAAAGTGAGAGAAGGATGAAAATGTGGCATTGATACCACTTGGGACATGTTATTAAAGCCTGTGGATTATCTTTAACAGTGTTGCATCTTTACAACTTCTTTTCTGAAGGCCTCTCAATATGCTACACCCCTTTTGAAACATTTCAATTTTTCACAAGCTGAACTTTGCACTTTGGAACATCAGCTCCTCTTTTCTTATTTGGACAATGGTAGTCTCCTTTGTAGCATCTATACCTGACATACATAGAGGAACAGATATATGCCTGAGGAAGGTTTAGCTGGAAGAAAAACATCCATAGTAGTTATTATTTTCTATATCAGTTATAGGTCAAATCCATAGAAAATCTGGAATAACCTTATAGCTTATTTACAAAATAAGAAGCTAAGATAGAGATGTGCTGTGCTGTTGCAAGTATTATATAAATGTTAAACATATTTTTTTAAGTCAGTTTGAAGCTTTGTTTTATTCCAAACGAGGAAAGGCAGAAGTAAGGTATTTTCCTACATTGAGTTCTAAGCCTGCAAACTGCTGAAATTTCAAGGAGTTGGGTGCTCAGTGTCTGGAAAAGCAGGACCCAACTAGGAAATCATGTTCGGTCAGAGGGTTAAAGTACAACATGGATCTTAACAGCTCCTGTCTTACTAGACTCTAGTACTCACAGAAACTGCTACAGCTTGCTCTTAGGAAATACTCATAAACACAGCATGCCACCACCTAGTTTTATGAAGTCTTTTCCTGAGGAAAAAAGTAAAATCACTTCACTACATAAGGTAGATTGAACAGTGCACAAATTTTGCTTATGCAAAAGTTGGACACGTGTGAAGTGAAATATGAAATTGATATATCACTGGAAAAGAGACATACTAGCAAAACATTGAAATAGGCTCATGGAACACAATAACTGACATAAGGATTAGTAGCCTCAATCTTGATGATTTAAAAGGGATAAAGAATTTCAGCAAAAACAACGAGAGTCCTCTAGCACCTGAAAGACTAACAAATTTCTGTGGGTATAAGCTTTCGTGGGCTGCAACCCACTTCGTCAGAATTTCAGCAATTTATAGGACACAAACCCTCCCTATAAGGTAATTTTGATCATCTCTGTTTACTCTAAAGAGATTGTAATAATAATATGACTCATCTGGGAAAAAAGGCAACAACTGGAAACTGCTACTGATTTGGGAACTCCATGTTTACAAGCCAATCTAAACATTTTCTGGAGTCAAGAAGTTGCTACATGAGTTCAAAAGGGCCCAAGCATAATTATTTTGGGCCCAAATCAAACTTGTAAAATGGGTCCCCTCCCACACACATACCACAATCCCTTATCCCATACATACAATCTCATGAGCCATTAAATCTTTTTCCTCATGGTAATGGGGGTTGCAGCCTGGGTTGGGCCTCCCACGGCCTCCAGGCCCCAATAAAGTGTACCCTTCCCCCCACCCCCCTGTGGGGGCCCTGGAGTTCAGTTCTTGGTTATGTTTAACTTTTAGTTACAAAGATGTAGTGATTGAAGGAATAATTGGGTATATATGTTTTTTTCCATTGCTCCTTTTATTATAAGATCTGCCATTTTGTTGATCTCTTGGTAACTCATCGCAGTGTGCTTTGTACTTAGTTATCTTGAGTAGTTTTGTGTCATCTGCAAATTTTGCCACCTCACTGTTTACCAGTTTATTTCTACCCTTTGGTTCATTGATTGTTACCAGCAAAGCAAGGTTTGGACTGGCAGAGTCCTGAAGAATTTGCTAGCTAGTAAGGCAGACAGGCTGGTATGTCAGGGAGCTGACACATAACTTAGCAACAGCAAAACTCTCACTTGCTGGGTCAGAGAGGGGTAGCACAGTTGATTACCCCTGAAGAATAGTTCTGTGTAAGCTCAAAAGCTTGTCTCTTTCACCAACAGAAGTTGGTCCAATAAAAGATATTACCTCACTCATCTTCTCTCTCTGATATATAAGTTTGACATTTCATATATAGCAGTGCATGGGATTCTTCCATCCTAAGTGGAGGACTCTGTACTTGTCCTTGTTGAACCTCATCAGATTTCTTTTGGCTCAATCCTCTAATTTGTCTAAGTCACTCTGTATCCTATCCCTGCCTTCCTATGTATCTACCACTCCCCCCAGCTTAGTGTTATCCACAAACTTGCTGAGTGTGCAAACCATCCCGTCCTCCAGATCACTAATGAAAACATTGAACAAAACTGGCCCTAGCACCAACCCCTAGGGCACTCTGCATGTTACTGGCTGCCAACTAGACATCAAACCATTGATCACTACCCATTGAGCCCGCTGATCTAGGCAGATTTCTATCCATCTTATAGTCCATTCATCCAATCCATACTTCTTTAACTTGCTGATCAGATTACTGTGGGAGACCGATATCAAGATATCAAGAGCTCTGGCCTCTTGAATCCTTCAAGTGATGGACAACTATGTGATATCAAGAGCTCTGGCCCCTTGAATCCCCCAAGTGATGGACAACTATGGGTTTCTCTCCTCTTTCTTTGTATAGTCTAGTTAACCTTTGAAACATATGCTTTGAAAAGTAACCCCAGTCAAAGTTTCTCTCTCCTGCTAGGCTGTTGAGGCCATGGTGTCTTCCCAAAGTTCATCGACCCTGCTTCAAGAGGCAGGAAGTTTTCCTGGAGGTGCAGCCTCCATCCCCCTCCTGATTCATAACTTAATGGTGCTTCCATTGTTTTGATTCCACACTGCTTAATTTATATTGGAGACAGGTATATAGCTGCCTTCCCTCCTGTCTGGGAGAAAACCTGTTACTCTCTGTGTTTGGTCACAGACTTTAAAACATATTATTAGTGGGTATCCATAATTCCTCATATAGTGTTAATGCATAAATTTCATAATGATATTAATCACCAAAGTGTCTCAGGTTTCATAAAAGACCTTACTTAATACATTTTTATAATATAGTAATATAGTACACAATCAGTTGATTCATAAAGAAAACCACTCTGGGATACTTCCTTGACACATTGTTTACCCATAAACAAACATGGGGTCTACAAAAACCCCTACGGATGTTCAAACTCCTGTTCTGATGCTTGGATCCAAATTCTGCATCAGTTCCACTGGAACTTCCTCCTTTTCCTGACTGATTGTGTTGGGGGCTCTGCCTCTCTCAAGCGCTCCGGACCCTAAGCTGAACAGCCTATCTTTTGAGAACCTCTGAGCTGTGTGGAGTGGTGAGATCCCCCCATGTTCTCCCCCAACACACACACACACACACACACTCACTCACTCTCACTCTCAGTCCAGGCATAACTTTCTACTTTTATAATCAAACCTGGGATAGCTTTCTCCAATACCCCAACTGTAATTGTGTAGTATTGTAAGCGTTTGATTCTTTTTCTCTCCTTGCATGGTATCACTGTTAGTATCATAAGTTTTATATACTTGGCAATAAAATAACTGTTATAATCAAGCTGGTTGCCAGTCTCTCTCTTTCCCAACTTCATTTACTCCTTTGTGTTCTGGGCTTCCCTATCTTGCTCTGCAGCAACACTTCTTTTACCTAAGCCAAAGATCCCTGGAGTGCCCAAAAATCCTATGGGGTTTGCTAATCAAGGGGGTTACTGATAGAACAATTGTAGAATGAGGGGGAAGGCAGCTGAGAAGTGCTGCTCTACCTAGCCTATGGAGTCCAGGGGCATATAAGGGGGGCAGCCAAAAAGTGCTGTTTGACCCAGCCTGATTGAGTTCAGGGGCATATAAGGGGGGCACCTGAAAGTGCTGTTTGGACCAAGCCTGCTCAGAAGTGTGCTCTATTCTGGTGAGGTGTAAAGGGGCATATAAGGATGGCTGCTGAAAGTGCTGTGTCACCCAGCCTGCTGAGTTCAGGGACATATAAGAGGTCAGCTGAGAGTGCTGATAGCCCGGTCCACTCAGATGCACTCGGTCAATCTGGAATGTGTGTGTGTATCTGTGGAAGGTTTATTTGAATCTGGGGCTGGAAGAACCCAGCTCTGAAAACCTTAGGTCCTGCAGGATAGCTCCATTGGGAGGGGATTTGCAGCCATATGAACACACAAGTAACAAGCAGTACATTAATAGAATCACACATCCCCTTCCAGGAAGGTAGCCCTAATAAATGAGCATACCCCAGGTAATGGGCAAGTCTGGTAACAATGGGAACATGGGATTTAAGCAGATCTGGTTGGAAAAAAAAAAAGGATTTTTTAGTTTGTTGGGAATTTTAAATATTAAAAAAAATATTTAAAAAAATTGAAACTTCTAACAAATCAAAAACTCAAAAGAAATTGTATGTCTACAAAATTGAAATGTTTTGTTTAGATTGAGCAATTTTATATTTTTTTTTATTTTAAAGTAAATAAAATTAAAGAGGTCATTAAACAAGATCATTTTAAACCAAATATATCAAAACATTTTCTTTTAAAAATGTCTGACCTGGCCAGCTCTATTAAGCAGTTCTTATGCTGAATTCCTGCCTGGGGAATTTTGATTTCGTCTCTCAAAGTGCTTCCCCAGTTGCTGGCCTCATTACTTTCAAACTCCTCTAACATGGTACAGGCGGGAGGAGAACAAAGATACATAGAGCAGCATCACAGTTTAGGCTGCGAAAAGAGGAATGTTAAGTGGCTTTTTGGACACTACCTCATCTTCGGCTTTGTGCAACATGGACATACCTACATCATTTGCAAAAAAACTAAAGAACAGAATACTGTGTGGTTCAGTTTTAATCTTATGCCTGATATCAGGAGTCTAACACTGTATATTTTTGGCTTTGCACATTTTAGAAGAGGATTTAGTGCCTGCAAAAGGTGTTAGACTGACAGCTCTAGAAACAGAACAAGCACCCCAAATAAGGCTTCCATACCACCGTTTATAAAAATTTCACAGCACTATGTAAAATTAAACTAAAGTCCCTGATTTGCCCACTGATAAAATACATCACAAGCCAGGGAAGTGCAACCTTGTCCACACACCTGGCAAAGGTGTTTCAACCTCAATGCACAAGCCTTAATTAAACATAACAACAGTGGTGACAGAGGATGGGATCCACCTGTGCTGCACCGGCAAAAAAGTAAAACTCAATGTAAGAAAAACCCTTTTTGCTGTTTTGGGGGCTGGGCTGCTTATATTGACAGTTCAAACTGAAACTAAAACAGACTCTGCTTTGTTCTGACTGAAGGGAAGCAGACAGAGGCAAAGTAGTGCTAGTGAATGAAAATCACCAGCAATTGTGTGTGAATGACCCTATCACACATGAATAAAAGAGAAAGAAAGGGGGGAAAAAGCAGGGCAGCAATGGCTACATTTATGGGACCTTTTGATGAAACTCTAGAGAATTGGAACTCATATACTGAGCAGTTTCAGGTTTTTGTTATTGCAAATGAAATTACAGATGCAAAGAAGATGTCCATTTTGTTATGTGTTGTAGGAGCCAAAACCTATACTTTATTGCGCAGCTTAGTGCACTCCGATAAGCCAGAGACAAAATCTTACAGCGACATTGTGTAAATCCGGAGGCACATTTTTCTCCAAAACCGCTGGTAATTGTAGAGAGATTTAGGTTCCACAAAAGGAATCAAGAAGAAGGTAAAACAATTGTGCAATTTGTAGCAGCTCTGAAGAAGCTTGCTGAGCACTGTGAATTTAATGATGTGTTAAATGACACCTTACGTGATAGGTTAGTGTGTGGTCTGCACAATGAAGCAATACAGAAGCACCTATTGACAGAGGCCCAGTTCACCTGGCAGAAGGCCACTGAAATTGCAATCTCTATGGAGCTTGCCACAAAGGAAGCCCAAGAGCTCAGTGCATCGACCAGAGTGCAGTGTCACAAGAACCTACCCACAAGACAGTGGGGAGTCGGGAATGTTACCGCTGTGGAAAGCCGGGTCACCATGAATCAGAATGCTTGTGTAAAGACCTAGTGTGTCGATAATGTGGGAAAAAGAGACACATTGAGCAGCCTGCAAACAAAAGAAAGAAGAGTCAAACAGAATAGGCAAACTGGAGAAAAAGAAGCCTGCTGTCTGGCAGACCAAAAAGGAAAATCTACAGGCGGTAGAGCACACTCAAGATGATCAAAGTGACACCCAATCAGAAGAAGAAGTGACACTCCATGTCTTGTCCATGGCAGTTGGCTCACATGAATACTGGGCAACACTTCTGTTGGAAGGTAAACATGTACGCATGGAACTGGATACCGGCACAGCAGTTTCGCTGGTCTCAGACACTGTGTATAAGGAGAAGCTAAAGCATCGCCCACTTAAGTCAACAAAAATTGTTCTGAAGACATACACTGGAGAAGCTGTGCCCATGTTGGGCACTACTGATGTTAAGGTGGAGATCAATGGACAGATTATTAAATTGCCACTGTTTGTGGTAGAAGGCAATTACCCAGCCTTAACAGGAAGGTCATGGCCAAAAGTTCAGCACGATTG
The DNA here is from genome assembly GCF_026122565.2 of Emydura macquarii macquarii. Taxonomy (NCBI): domain Eukaryota; kingdom Metazoa; phylum Chordata; order Testudines; family Chelidae; genus Emydura; species Emydura macquarii. The sequence goes on from NW_027130613.1 coordinate 1,277,610, forward strand.
ATCTGAGTCAGGCATATTTACAGATGCATGTTGATGAGAAGTCCCAAGAACTGTTGACTATCATGACACAAAGGGTTGTACCAATACCGTTGCTTGCCCTGGGGAATAATGTCTGCTCTGGCTTTGTTCCAGAGGGATATGGACCAGATCTTGAGTCGCTTGCCAGGAATCCAGTGCTATCTTGATGACATCCTGGTCACTGATAAGAATGAGGAGGATCACCTTAAGAACTTGGAGGCTGCTCTACAAAGACTGGAGGAGTACGGCCTACAAGTCCACAAAGACAAATATGAATTCTTCCAGGCCTCTGTTGAATATTTGGGACATATCATAGATGCTATTGGAATTCGTAAGGCTCCTGCAAAGGTCAAGGCTATTGTGGAGATTCCACCTCCTCAAAATGTAAGCCAACTTCGCTCTTTTTTAGGGATATTGAACTATTATGGAAATTTTATTCCATAGGTAACAACACTACTATAAAACAACTACATGAACTTCTTGGCCAGATCAATGTCTGGAAGTAGACTGAAGCCTATGATGTTGCATTCAATAAGGCTAAACGTGCATTGTTAAATTCAGAAGTTCTAATGCATTTTGATCCGTCCTTACCTCTACAATTAGCCTGTGATGCCTCACTGTATGGAGTGGAAGTGCTCATGTCTTCGGGACAGCAGAGACCCATTGCTTTTGCCTCATGCACCTTAAGCAAAGCAGAAACTAACTATCCCCAAATCAAATGTGAAGCACTGGGAATCGTTTTTGGAATTCGGAAATTTCACCAGTACCTGTTTGGATGGACGTTCACACTTCTCACCAAGCATCGATCTCTAACATCAATTTTTGGACCATGCATAGACATTCCACCATTGCCTGCTAGTCGTATGGAACCATGGTCATTGTTGCTTTCCGCACACACATATGAGATCAACTATTGGAAATTCACTCTGCACTGCAATGCAGATGGTCTCTCAAGGCTGCCTTTACCAGTTAAACATCAAGATACTGGCCAGAAAGAAATCTTCTATTTTGAACAGGTAGTGAACACACCCATCACTGCTACTCACGTAAAGAAGGCAACTCATGTTGACCCAGTACTGTCCCAAGTTATGGACCTAGTGATGCATGGAACATCTCTACGGGACTCTCAGGTCTCACTCTACCTTCTTCCCTACATGTCCAAGAGGATGGAATTATCAATCCATTCTGGTTGCTTGTTGTGGGGGATGCGCTTCATTATTCCACGACTACTGAGATCACAGATGTTAGAACAGCTACATTCAGGTCACTGTGGAATAGTGTGCATGAAAGAAATTGCATGAAGCTACTTTTGGTGGCCTAGCCCGGACAGTGCCATTAAAGAGAAGGCAAGGACTTATACTTCATGTCAGAGTGTGAGGAACGTGCCTCAGTTGGCACCCTACACCCATGGGACTGCCCTGAAAACCCATGGCAGCTTATTGACGTTGATTTTGCTGACCCATTTGAAGGAAGCATGTTCCTGGTTGTTGTAGACGCCCACTCTAAATGGCCAGAAGTCTCTGTAATGCCATCCACTACTGCTGTAAGTACTATCCAGAAACTGCATGAAATCTTCAGTCATTTCGATCTGCTAGAACAACTTCTGAGCGACAACGGACCACAGTTCGTCTCTCAGGAGTTTGAAAATTTTATGAAAGCATATGGGATACATCACATCACTTCAGCACCATATCATCCATCCACCAATGGATTAGCTGAAAGATTTGTGCAGACCATGAAACAAGCTTTGAGATCTGCAAGGGGACATTCGTCCATTCAAAAGCGTCTAGGCACCTTCTTACTATCCTACAGAAACACATCTCTTGCTATAACCAAAGTGTACCTGGCCTTTCTAATGATGGAATGACAGCTGCACACTTGCTTTGATCTGCTGAAACCCACGAAAACACGACAAGATGTGCAGCATCAACAGCAAAACCAAGTCATCAGACATGCTTAGAGAGCAAAAGACCAAATCTTTAGTCCTGGAAAGCCTGTCCTAGCTCAGAACTACGCTTCTGGAGCTAAATGAGTCCCTGCTACAGTCATCACCCAAACAGCACCTGTTTCCTACACTGTCCAGACTGCAGATGATCTCACCTGGCAGCGGCATGTAGATCAGGTGTTGCCAGGTCATACATGTCCCAAGGACACATCTTCAGTTGAAGTGCTGGACCTCACCATTACAGGTGAGATATCATCAAGTCAAGAGTCACCCGTTCCTGACTCCCCTTCTCCATCCACCTCTGCAGCAGATACAGCCCTCTCCCTGTTCGAGCAGATACAACATATCCTCACCTGTTCAATCTACAAGTCCTGAGCCCATCGTTAGACCCGCACCGATAACACCTTCTGGTGCAAGAACACCAGAAGTCAGCCGTAATCCACCTCGAGAGAGAAGGTCTCCTCAACAGCTGGACTTTTAGCTAGGGCAAACCCACATTACAGGACAGAATAATACCCAGGGTTTAGCTGGGAAATGAGGCAGTCTACCCTCATTCTCTAGTTTAGTGATTGTTCTGTTAAATGAGTGTTTTCATTAAGGGGGGAGGAATATGTTGTGTATTTTGTGTCTTGCCTAATTACCTAGGTTGCCGTAGCAACAGAGTTTAGCTTGTTGCCATAGCAATAGAGTTAGACTATTAGGGGATAGCTCAGCCAGTCCTGGATGGTTTTAGTGTTAGTTCAATAAAGACACTCCCTTTGTTGCATCTCTTTGTGATCCTGTGTCGATTTCTCTCTCTGAATACAGGCAATAAAAAGGAATTCAACATAACAGGAACCATTTTGAGGACTTGGGAAAATCTGCAACTCTGCATTCAATTCACCGTATCTATCCAATCATTATGAAAAAGGTTTGCAGTTTCAGTGTCCTATCAGGCTTACTACTGAGTCTAGGAGTGACATCATGGCCCTGTTGAACTCAATGAGAGTTTTGCCATTGACTTCAGTGAGGCCAAGATATTACCCTAGATTTTCAGAATGTATTAGTGACCAGAATAATTTTTCTTTTGCATCTGGGCCTGAAGTTATAACCTTTCCTCTCAGATGCAAATCTAACCTTTCTTATTTATGCCTTTGCTACCTCCAGATTCTATACTAGACCATTTCAACATGTTCTACCATGGGCTAAGAATGAATACTTCTCAGTGTGCCTAGTACAGAATGCAGTAGTATGGGATGGACTGGTGAGATGTTATACCAGTGGCACACAGAAATTCTAACTAGCTAGGTTATTAGTAGGGCTGGTCAAAAGATGGTAAGGGTTTCTGTGAAATATTAGAAAAGAAAATTGTTTGGTTTTGTCAAATTTTTTGCTGGGAATGTTTGTCAAAATGAATATTTTTGGCTTTTATTCATTGCCCCCCCCCACCCCCTGTTCTCCATAACTTATTTCCTCTGGAAAAAGAGGAAGGAAAACCATTTTTCATTAAATAAACAAAGATGAAAATATTTTGACTGTCTCTACTTAATAGTATTTACTGGGATTTAAAGAATGCAATAGTTGCTACGTACAGTAACTGCTTAGACTGGGTCATAGAGATGCATAGGTCACTGTTGGGGGCTAGAGGGTTGTGTTTGTGTTTCTTTTACTTTTTTATTTTAATTCATCTGGCTGAAAGACTTAGTTTTGGAATGACCTGGGGTAATGCTGAAAAATTCAGAGCTTACCATGACACAGAGTACATTAAGGGAAAGAAAGATATTTATAAAATATTCTGCATAGACATTTTAGTATTTAAGGATTTCTCTCAGCAAAAAGTAAATATTTTAGAGGGCCAATTCTGTGGAACAAACAAACTACATATTGATTGACAAAAAGGTACCAGTCATTTATATTTGATTACTTTGTACTACACATGCACACACACACAAATGTATTATATATTTTCCAAGGTACTTTGCTATTGCACCTTAACTGATTAAATTAAAGAATAAAAACAAAAACTACCATATTTATTATGAGATAACATCTGCACTGCAATGTGATGTGCAATTCATTTTAACTGACTGTCAACAATTCACTTTTCTGACATTTTGTGTAATAGACACAAAAGAATAATGATCTTTTAATGTAAATGCAAAAATTACTCTAAAACCTGCAAGCTGGCAGCCTTATTTTGAATGATGGGAGTGGTCTGAAAGGGGATTTGGAAACAAGCCTGTTGGGGAGGCCAGTCGTCACATTCCACCAATAAAAATAAACCTGTAGTTGTGATGAAAAAGGCATGTAGTAAGACAAAACTGCCTAGATAAAAGAAGCACTAGACTGGCTTCTCTGTATTGTATTTAGATCTGGTGAGTTAGTACAAGTCCAGCTGTATTCAAAAGACAAGCATTCTCTTTTTATGTTCTGTGTAACCTTCTTATTTACATGCACTAATTGAATAACTTCATTATCGAATCAATTGGATCAAATACACCATGTACTATACTGACATGCCAATTTTGCCAACACGTGAGTAAAGTTAAGCCTGTGCACAAGAGTCTGCAGGATTGGGACCTAAATGCCTAAATTTATGCTGTCTTGTAGAGACTTGTGCACATATTTAATTTTACATTTTATGAGAAGTCCCATTGACATCAATGGGGCTGCTAGTATGATTAAAGTTAAACACATATGTAAATCTTTGCTGGATCAGGCCCTATGTTTGTTAAGTGCATTTTAGACAATGGCATTTTCAGTTTAAGACTAAATATATGTCAAAAAACTAGGAAGATGATTTCCGTGCTGTAGCAGATTATAATGATGTAGCAATGCTGAATAAAAAGTACTGGCCTATTCGCATATTCTCATTTATATACTCTGCAATAACCTGGTATACAGGACCAAAACAGAGGAATTTTTCTAACTGGCTAAATTTAATAAACCATAGAAAAAATGTATAAGGGAAAAAAATAATGATTTCCTGCCTTTGAGTTGGCTTAAAGTTAGGTAAATAACAGTCAGCTACTACGGCTATATAATTTACAATTCTGTCAGGAATAGAAGGTGGGTTTTTTTAATGTTAATTCACAGCATACTTTCTTTGGAAAGAGGTTGGTAACCACCATCATGCTTCTGTTATTGAGTTGTCTCATAAATCTGTTTTATTTAGTAGAAATACAGAAAGTTCTAAAATAAGGAAATAATTAGTTATGAATTTTTTTAAAAAAAGGAAGAAACGTTACTGATTACACACTGTACAAATTTTAGATGCCCTAGGATTGCTTCAATCAAATATTAAGGTAGAGTTAACAGATGAGAGGAAAACAAACAGAATGAATATACTTAAGGGCCATAATAACTTCCCATGCCACGCTGAGTATATTACAAAATGTGAACCAATAATAGAATAGAATAGGACAAAAATAAAAGAAATCAGCAAACACCATTTGAATACAGAGCATGCCATAGTAATTCCTCTGAAATAAGGTAATGTAAGAGGAAATTATGCTTTTATAAGGTGCTGAGCACTTTAAATGCAGCCCATATCCTTTTGAAGGTGAGAAAGCAGCATATTGTTTGAATCTGTAAAGTCAGGCTTCAGTTCTAAAAACAGAAGTGGTGGAATGTGTGGGTTCAGCAGAAGACACCAGCCTGGGAACGACAGAAGCCTCCTAGTAAAGGACTGGAAATGTAAACTCCCGTATGTTTAAAAAGAGGGACCTTGGCTCAGAAAGAACCTAAGGTGATGAAAAGTTTTATGGAGCATAAACTTATTTGTTAAGAAGCAGTGTGGCTAAAGACTAGTTTGCCTACTATTGCCTACTATTGTGCCTACTATTCTATTGTTAGGTCAGTTACATTCATAGAGATTGCAATCAAAATTTTTTTTTAAGATTAAGTTTAACCGATTTTGTTGGAGAAAAAGAGCTCTTTTGAAAAATGTTGACATTCTTAGGAAAGTGAAAGGCTGAGGGAAGGAAGAGAGATTAATGGAATTTGATTCACTAGGATTTTGTGAGCTGTACAAAAATCTGTCATTGTTGACAAAACAGGCAGTTACAAGAAACAAACAAACAAACAAGGACTAAATCCTGGGTCACTGAAGCCAATTTCAACAGGATCCAGATTGGGCCTTATATATTTGTGGGTTTGCTGAAAAACAAAAATACTTGATTTCATAGAATCATAGAAGATGAGGATTGGAAGGGACCTCAGGAGGTCATCTAGTCCAACACCCTGCTCAAAGCAGGACCAACCCCAACTAAACCATCCCAGACACAGCTTTGTTAAGCTGCACCTTAAAAACCTCTAAGGATGGAGATTCCACCACCTCCCTAGGTAACCCATTCCAGTGCTTCATCAGTGCCCCTAACTCCAACTGTGCTTTGGCCTTCCTGATTTCACCCCTGCATGCTTGAGCTGTATTTTTATACTCCTCCCTAGTCATCTATCCAAGCTTCAACTTCTTGTAAGGCTTCCTTTTTGTGTCTAAGGTCACCGAATACTTCTTTGTTAAGCCAAGCTGGGCTTTGTTAAGCCTGCCCTATTTGCTATTCTTTCTGAACATCTGGATGGTTTGTTCCTGCGCCCTCAATAAGGTTCCTTTAAAATACAGCCAGCTCTCCTGGACTCCTTTCACCCCTCATATTAGCCTCCCAGGGGATCCCTGGCCATCAGGTCCCTGAGGGAGTTAAAGTCCGCTTTTCTGAAATCCAGGGTCCGTATCCTGCTGTTCTCCTTTCTTCCTTTCGTCAGGATCCTGAACTCAACCATCTCCTGGTCACTGCTGCCCAGGTTACCATCCACTTCTACTTCCCCTATCAATTCTTCCCTGCTTGTGAGCAGCTGGTCTTCTTTTGTGAAAAGAAAAGATATTCTGCTCAAGTGTATTTTGCTGTATAAATCAGTTTTTGCTTCAAATATAGCAGATTGCCTCTGGCAAAAAGAACTCAGGCCTGATTCTCCACTGCCTCACTCCTTGTGCAGTCATATGTACCTAAGCAAAGTGGCTGCAAAGTGCTACCAAATCAGAAATGGTAAAGTTTTTGCACACACATTGCATAGGTATAAAAAAGTACACAAGTTTCAAGGTGCTGGCATTTCAGGCCTCACCATTTCCAGCCAGATCAAGTACATAAACATTCCACGATTCAGCCTACTAAGTGTAATTCTACCTTTCTTTCGTCAACGTACTTAAAAACATTAGTAGTCCCACTGAAGTCAAAATGCTTTGCTGGTTTAGGACCCAAAGCTGTGTTGCCTAACAACATTAGTAAAATGTTGTCTTGGGCAAATTTTTAAAGGGCAAATTGCAAGTTTAAATGATAAAGTTCAAAAATCCCAATGAATCAAGAGATCTCTTCTGGGAAGTGTCCTGTTTAATTCTTTGGAGAGGAAGGATCCATAAAAGCAAGATCAGCAGCAAGGAAACCAGTTTGTTTGTCTCTTACATAATTATTAATAAATATAAAACCGTATCATCAGCATTGTGGAATTTATCAGCCTCTGTAATTGAGCTGTCTTTTCTCATCAGAAAATATGACCTAATTTTAAGGATAACTAGCCTAAACTAATGGAATCACAATATATTATAAATATGGGGAAATAATTGAATTTTCCAGCATACAAAGAAAGTTTACCACATTTTATGATCAGAAACATGCTTTGGAGAAAATCCATTATATGATCCCTATAATTACACACATGCTTTGGGGAAGTTCACCAATTTATACTCATATGTTTGGTATTTCTTGGGTCTCTCTAACAATAACATTCATACTCTTCCTAACTAAACCACTGGAATTAAAAGATTTTTTCATTAGGACAGTCAAAATTGATTAGAATGATTTATTGCTTAAACTGTTGATCCTAGTAGAGGCTGTTATGGCTTTTGGTCATTTGCTTTGTCAGCCTTTCACTTCAGATAACACATACACCAAGGAGAGAGCTTATACAAAATGAGGGCATCGAACTGTATACCTCCTATAATGAAAAAAACCCTAATTATCTGTTTAACAGAATAATTCCCAAATGTAAGGAGAGTCTCTGTACAAATGTGTCCTAGAAGGTTAGTTAGTGAGACCTTTGTTTATTATGGATTAGATTGTGAAGTTACTACAATCCCTGAGGAAAGGGCAGCATAGTGTTGTGCCCATGTGACTCAGTCAAAATGATGTCCCTCCTACCCACTTGTTCTGGGGGGAAGATGAGGGTGGTGGGACCCACTTATGGACCTCTGCAGGAGAAGGTGTAGGAATGGTGGTCTCACAGTATCTGCTCTTACTTCCCTGCTAACCTCCCAGGAAAGACTGTTGATAAGGATATGTTGTATAGTAGAGCAAGGGGGCACCCAACCAGTTCATCACTGCTTTCAATGGGGATTTTTTTCTCCAACAAAATTGCATAAGGCAATTCACAATAAACTCTAAGAAGAAAATCCAGACCTTCTCTCCCTAATCTGGGCACAGAGGGCCCTGAAAACAGTGACTCCACTGTGGTCCTGCAGCATGGAGAAAAGGGTTGGTTGAGGGTGTGCATGCTCCTTCTGGGCCTTCACATATGGACTTCAAATGTTTTGAGGGTGGATTGAAGGCACTGGGATCAGTGGGTCAGTGACTACACGGATTCCCTGGATATTCTCCCCACCTCCATAGAGAGAGGTAGTACAGCAACTACAGGGTAACTTTTCTTAGTTCGCAACTTTGGGGGAAGATAGTTCCCCCACTTCCCTATGACAAGTCTGTGTACTGGGGCTTGACACAAGAGAGACAGGACTGGCATGGGATGCATTGTCCTAGGGATGGGGGTTCCACGACCACCACTCCCAAGAGGAAGAGAAGGATGGTGGTGGTCAGGGACTCCCTCCAAAGAGGGACAGAGTAATTCATCTGCCATCCGGACCGGGAAACTAGAGAAGTGTGCTGCTTGCCTGGAGCTAGGATTCAGGATGTGACGGAGAGACTGCCAAGACTTATCAAGCCCTCAGACTGTTACCCCTTCCTACTTCTCCACGTGGGCACCAATGACACTGCCAAGAATGACCTTGAGCATATCACTGCAGACTATATGGCTCTGGGAAGAAAGATAAAGAAGTTTGAGGTGCAAGTGGTGTTCTCATCCATCCTCCCTGTTGAAGGAAAAGGCCCATGTAGGGACCGTCACATTGTGGAAGTAAATGCGTGGTTATGCAGGTGGTGTCAGAGAGAGGATTTTGGATTCTTCGACCATGGGATGTTGTTCCAGGAAGAAGGATTACTAGGAAGAGACGGGATTCACCTAATGAAGAGAGGGAAGAGCATCTTCGCAGACAGGCTGGCTAACCTAGTGAGTAGGGCTTTAAATTAGGTTTGATGGGAGATGCGGACCTAAGCCAGGAGGTAAGTAAGGAAGTGGGACACCAGAAGGAAGCAGAAGGAGGAGGGCACAACAGGGGATGCCTCCTGAATTGCACTGAGAAAGTAGGGCAATCGGCCAGTTATATCAAGTGCCTATACACAAACGCAAGAAGCCTGGGAAACAAGCAGGAGGAATTGGAAGTCAAGAATTGGTCAACTATTGGTCAAGAAACTATGACATGATTAGAATAACTAAGACTTGGTGGGGTAACTCACACAACTGGGGCACTGTCATGTCCTGCTTTGAGCAGGGGTTTGGACTAGATGACCTCCTGAGATCCCTTCCAGCTCTAATATTCTACGATTCTATGACTGCAGTCCTCTCACAGGAAAAACTTCTATTGAAATCAAATGGGTTTTCCATGAGTAAAGTTTTTAGAATGTGATTCACACTAAATATTACTTTAAGGATGATGTACAAATGTATTTTACAAAAATATTATTAGTTTTAATTTGATGTGCTCAATGCCTCAAACAGGTTATGGCAATGACAGTCATGACTGAGTAGGATTTGCCCATAAAAGATGGTTTTGAACCATCCACTTTATGTTCTAATTTCCATCATTGACCAAAAAAACCAAAACATTCCTCTCTCCTTCACCCCCAGGGTATAAACTCTTATGCTTTTTCATTACAGTTTCCTTTCTCCCATTTTAAGAAGACACTGCACAATTATGTATGTGTACGGTAGGGAATGACCTGAATTATTTTCTTGGCCAGTGTGAGAGAGCATGACATATTACAAACTAGCGCTCTGAAAAGGAATAGAATGTATATGGCCTTCACTTTCACCGTGGATTGCTTTTTCAGTTGCCTTATGATGCATATGTATATTCTGAGTTACCTCATAATAGTTTTTCTTGTTTGATTTTGGTGAACAATGTGGATAAAATTATTTGTTAAAAAATAAATGTGAGTCCATCTATTTATTGATAAATATTGCTGTATACTGTGGCAAACCCATTCCCACTAGTAGCTTTTGCAGGTGGTTGACAAATTCATGTGCTCAATTTCTAAGGCCCTGGTCCTGGGAGAGTAGAAGGCTGTCATGATGAAATGTCACAATTTGCTATCATCACAGAAAACACAATTTAATGAAGGCCTATTTCTCCCTCCTACCGCACCCTTACACTCTGCCCCTCCCCACAATAAAAATCCTGTGCATTTGTCATCCTTTGGATGGAGTCTTAAGACCAGCATTTTCAAACATGCTCAATATCTATAACTGGGAGCAGATTTTCAACAGAACTCAGCTCCCAACATGCTGAGTTCTTTTGAAAATCTGACCTTGTTCTTCATAATGGGAATGCTGGATGCTGAACACCTTAGAAAATCTTGTCCCAGTTGTGGGCTCTGAGCACTTGATAATCTGGTCTTGAGCTCCTTTGAAATCTGACATCACCTGCCCCAAGATACCTGATGCTCTTTTTCAGTGGCATTTCAAGTAGAGGTTGAAAAACCCATGATTCTTTTCAAACAGATTCTCATCTCCAAAAATGTGCATGAGCTGTTGATGAGAACATAAAGACTGTCAGATTTGCTTGGAGAGAGATATTGCACTATCAGTATGGCTCTCATTACTCTGTTACACATTTTTAGATACCTCAGGTATGAAAAGTGCTATATAACCACATTCTCTTCTGTCACTAACACTTTCTTATGTCTAAAGGGACAAAAACATGCTTTCCTCATCAGCACCAGTATTTGATGAGTGGGGTAACAGTCACTACCTTCAGGCTTTCTATTAGCAGTTTCTGAAGCATTAATTGTTAGGACTTGGAGTGAGGCCCAATGGAAGTTAGCAGTTGGCATAAGCTAGCATAAGTATTATGTGCTTGACTGAAGGTTATGTAAGGATATGTGCTTGACCTAAGGTTATAAAATTTAGCACTGTGTATCTGTGATAGTTTAGCAATGCATTTTGTGATAAACAGGTAAACCACAAATAAACAGATGGTAGCATTGTAGGGATTTATACAATTAGAGCTAACCTCATTGATGTATCAAAACTATGGGGAAAGGGACCGAGACAAATTGTTGGGATAACTGTCAGAAATGTAATTATGGTCAACTGGAATACCACATATGGATGATCAGAACCCTAAAATTGCTTTCCCAGAATACCAAATGTAAATAGAAAGCAGAGACTTGATCAGATATTGTCCTGTATGCATGTGGGTCGAATGGGGAAAAATGTATAAGAGGTTATCAAATCCATCCCGAGCTGGAACACCAGGATGATGCCATGGGGCAACCACATAGGAAGCCTGGCCCAGCACTTTCCTCTTCTGGTGGGCTCCACTGACTGTTTCTTCCATCTTTGTTTCTAATGGTTTCCAGAAGGTTGTAAGTATGCAAAGTGTAAGACTTAAGTATGAACAATGCAGGAAATCACTTTACTATACTTTTTATATTTATGTCAGTATATTGATTTTTCTATTATTTCAATTATATTTGCCTATGTTAACTAAAGCTTCATCAAGTGCATTTTCTTAATTAACTCTAAGTAGCTCCCTGAATAAAGAATCTTTGCACCATAGACTAATCCCAGGTTACAATGGTCTGAGCAATTCTACCCATCCGACTAGAAAATTATGTTTAATTGGTACATAAACTATCTTTGGAAGGTGCTTTCTATGTGATGCTGCTATTTATTAGGACAAACTTTTACTGAGGAAGATGGTACATTAGAGACTTACACAAGCATATGCACCCTAGTAAAACTATATGTACGTGACACTCACTAAGAGTATAAAAATAATGTAGTTATTGTCACTTGATCACGTATTCTCCTGAGTGAAAACCTACCACTGAGTTCAATGTCTACAGGATCAGCCTTTTTTTGAATACTGCTCACTGAAAAGGGATACTTATAATTTCCACCATGCTTTAGTTCACTTCATGTAACATGTAGGATTTGATGTATGGCCTTAGGCAGATCACTTAGGCTTTGTGTGCCTCGGTTTCCCCATCTGTAAGGAAGGTAGAGCTAAATTTATAGAAAACATGCTCATTTTACAAGCAGCTCTAAACATAGAGATAATTATGTCTGCATCACAGGGCTAATGCAACATTTAATTCCCTTTCTGCCTCACCTGCCCCCAATCCTAGAGGCAGAGGTGACTCTCTGAGCAATTTAAAGCAACCTCAGGGCTGTCCTAAGTTACACTGGCTGGTACAAGGCATGCGACTGGCATAGTCAGGCATGGCCAGAGTATAAGGAACTTTGGTCACATCCACTGTCTTCCCCCCTCCTTTTGTAATGTCTCAGTGATGGTGAAGTGGGAAGCAGTGAGGGTAAAGATCAGGCATAGTTCTACCCCACCTTAGAACTCCCACATATAAGGATGATCCCAGCTTTCAACTAAGTCTGCTTTCTGTCCCCTTCATGCCGCTGGAGGAGAAATTAACCAAATGACTGAACCAAAAAAATAAAAAAGGTATGGAATTTTCTGGTGCAGCCCAGTGAAGTTGAAAATATTAGAAGCACAGCCTATGCTTTGCTCTTTGGGGGTTTTTTTTGTTTGTTTGTTTGTTTTTTTTTTAAGACTGTAGGTTATTACAGGCAGACTTTATTGTGGGCTGTAATTTTGGTTTTCTGCTTTTGACTGTGCCAAACAGCATTTTTGTTTCTGTTCAAACAGCAATTGAGAATTTTATATTATCAAGCCACAGAACTGTGACCTTTGGATCCAGAGTGAATATTCTGGGTAATTTGGAGCCAACACATATATTACATTCTAAGGAGGAAGTGATTTTAAAAATGTTTTGGAGCCCTGTAGCTCAGTTCTTCATTTCTCCTCAAGATTTATCAATTTTGGTGCGTGACTACCAATTTTATAGGGATGTTATATCAAAAACATTCAATTTATTTTGGTCAATAGCCAGTCAGTTAGACTTCTAAACAGCTATATGGAACTCAGTGAACACATAGGCTTAGCGTGTCTTTTAAAAACAAATAATTTTATATATAAAGCACCCTTTCCATCCTGTCTGGGTACAACAGAAATAGTTAATAAAATAAACAAATAAAGTATAATTAAAAACTTGGCTGATAGATCTCAAAATGTTAGTGTAAATGGGTACTCATCATCAACTGGATGTGCTTTTAGTGGGGTCCGGCGGGTATCGGTTCTTGGCCTCAAACCATTTAACATTTTTACAAATGACTCAGAAGCAAACATAAAATCTACGCAGATAAAGTTTGCAGATGACACAAAGTTTGGGGGAGTGGTAAATAATGAAGAGGACAAGTCACTGAGACAGAATGACCAGGATCAGTTGATAAGCAATACGAGTTTTAATACAGCCAGATGAAAAGTTAAACATCGAGGAACAAACAGGGCAGGACGCACTTATGTGATAGGGAATTTTATCCTAGGAACTAGTGACTCTGAAAAAGACTTGGGGATTATGGTGGATATTCAGCTGAATATGCCTTCCCAGTGCAACACTGTGGCACAAAGGGCTAATGGGACTCTTGGATACATAAAAAGAAAAATACCAAGTAAAAGTCGGAAGGGTACATTAAATCTGTATTTGTCAGGGATGTCACTGCTGCTGGAATACTGTGTGCAGATCTAGTGTCCACAATTCAAGGATGTTGCCAAAATGGAGACAGCCAGAGAAGAGCCACGAGAACAATTAAAGGATTGGAAAACATATTTTAGAGTAATAGACTCAAGGAGTTAAATCTGTTTATCTAAGTCCTGGTCTACATTTACCTGGAAATTCGGCGGCAGTCGACGGGAGTTACGCAAGCTACGCAGAGTAACTCCCGTCAACTGCTGGGCTTCCCTTCCGTGTGCTGTCTTCACTGCACTGCGCTGACAGGAACCACGTTCCCGTCGATGCAGCGCTACGCCACTTGAGGGGGTGGATTTACTGCGTCGACTTCCTGATCAGTTGAGCGGGTCTACACTGACCACTCAATCGATCCAGAAAGATCGATCTGACGGCGGCGTCAGCATAGACATACCCTTAGATTAAAGAATGACTTGATCACAATTATAAGTGCTTATGTGGGGAACAAAATTTGATAATGGGCTTTTTCAATTAAGCAGACAGGGATTTAACAAGATCCAGTGGCAAATTTTAAATCAAGATTGGCTTTTATTTTAAAAGATCTACTCTGGTACAAAGAAGAATTAATTCAGGGAAATCCTGTGCCGTGTGTTATACAGGAGGTCACACAATGATCACAATGGTCCCAAGCAGGCCCTATAAGCTATGAATCATCATCTTATTCATAATCAAATACAAATATATATATCAAAGCAAAAGTCTGAACAGAACAGCATTGCTAAAAAGAACTCGAAGGGTAAACACTGACTTAAAAGCTAAATGATTAAAAGAGAAAATGTGTCCAAAAGAAGTGTCTTTAAATGTTTTTTGAAAGCATGCCAAGATTGCTAGACATTTTTACTTGCAGCCTTTTAAAGGAAATCAAAAATAGAGCAACAAGAAAAGACAGATTTGTGTTTCTTAAATATGCTGAACTAGTCTCAGCTTATTTTATAGGGCCAACTTCTGCTTCCATTGAAGTTGAAGGGAAAAAACCCCATCGACTTCAGTCACAAGGGGAAGCCCCTAACTAGATCTCTCTTCTTACCTAACTACCATATCTACCTCCCCTACACTTTCCATGGCTCTGCTGTGCAGTGTAGCGTTCTGAGAAATGCCACACCCTCCTCCTACCTTGGATAACTGCATCAAGCTTGCAATCCTGCTTCCAGCAGTGGGTAGGGTTTGATTGTGATGTTAGTAATTAGAGTTAACAGGATATTGTATAATTTCAAAGTACTGAAAACATTTTACCTGGTCCTTACACAAACCCTAAAAGTAGGTGAGTTTGGAAACTGAGAGGTTAAATAACTTCTCCGCAATGACAAAATGGGTCAGTGGCTGAATGCCTGATCCAAAATATTTTGAACAAAAGGAAAATATACCATTAATTCCAATAGGCTTTGGACCCAGGATGAGAACCAGGCAATCCTGAATCCAAGCCTCATGATTAGTCCACTATACCATGCTACCTCCCTTTGCTGAAAACTGGGGAAGAAAACTCTTCATAGTGTAGGTAGAGAAATGTGCAGTTCAATACTGTACTAGGGAAAGCATTCCCTTCAGTTATGCCCAGGGTTCCATCTATACACTGAAAACATAACATTTTATTATCCTTATGATAGCCCTTACACAGTTGAGCTATGTGGCCATCCCAAACTTAAAAACGTGATGGAATCTCATTGCATGACACAGTCCTTAGCATATTTATTTGCATTTTGTTTCCTATGTTTGAACATAATACCATGTAAGCTAGGAGTACACTAAAAAAAACCTTAGAATTGAATCCATTCCTTTGTACAGTATAACTGGCTGACTGCTTTGCTCTGAAATGGGGGTGGGGATGAACTCTTGTTACTTGCAAACTCATCAGATGTGTAATTGTTGATATTTGAAAACTCACCAGATTTCTTTTGGAATCATTTTGACACAATCATTGGTGCTGCCCAAAACTTAAGCGTGCTGATAAAAAATTATGCTTCATATGAAATTACGCTACAGTGATCACATTCTGAAGATTACTTTAAGGGTGATGTGCACATATATTTGATTTATCCTTACAGACAGGCTCCAGTCTGAAGAGGGGTATCAGACATGCATCTGATATCATTAGTGCTGAGACAACTCTGTGCCTGTGAGTGAGTCAGTGTTTATGTGCAATTCACAGATTTAAAAGCTAAATTCATTCTGTGACAAAGCTTTTCCTCTAACTCAGTGGGTCCAGCACTTCCTTTTAGCAGTAGGTCAGGGAACTGCTTCACCCCTTAGTGTTCTTCCACCCTCTAGTTGTGGGGGAGGGTAATACAGCCTCTCTAAGATGGCTACTCCCTGCTGGGTGCCAGTCTTGTCTCTGGTTCTCAGAGGCTCTTGCCTCTTTGCTGGGGCTTTTGCTGATGGGTGCATTAAAACTGTAGATGAAGAGTGAGCCTAACAATCTGAAAGCAGATAAGAAATCAGACTAAAAGCTTGGAGTGCTTCTTCAGTGCTTGGAAATTAAAATTCAGCTGTCTGCTTACTTTAATCACAGAAATGTATAAAGACATGTTTTCATTAATTCCTGATCTGCCTGTTTTGACAGTAGTTTAGTTGTCTGATAACATGGTGAGACAAATTAAATCCGACTTCAGGGAGTACGCAGACCATGTTATTTAAAAAGAGAAATTAAAAACTGCTCAACATCTGTTATTACTGTGAATTTAATCTGTAGAACAACTTCATTATTTTAGCTCATATATTTTATTTCACTACTGAAGAGAAGGAGAATAGTAATTAGAATGTTGGTTGGGAGGCAAAAATTCTAGGTCTTACTTCCTTCTCTGCCACTGACTTACTAATTTTAGACAAATAAATTAGTTTCTCTGTGCCTTCGCCTTCCCATCTGCAAAACGGGAATAATGACATTTACTTATCACATGATGTGTTGAAGGCTTAATTAATCCTCCATTTTCTATATCTGGAAATGATATTCTACTTGTAAAGCACTTGGATTTATGGATGAAAGCAACATATACAAGGTAGGTATTATTAATATTTCAACAGAACTTTGAGATTCTCAAATGAAAGCTGCTATCTTTATAGCTGCACCTATTCCAAATTTGAAAATCAAACCAAGTATTTCAACCTAACAGATTGGGATACCTGCCCAGAAACCCAACGCCTATTTCAAAGATTGCAATGGTGTGCTCTATTCATAAACATGCTTTACTTTTATTACTACAAAATGAATAAAGTTGAACTTTTACATACTGACTTAAGAAATTTTGGGGCTTTCCAACTGACTGTCAGGATGTTGTGCTCATTTCTATAAATGTTAGGGGTTAAATAGTTTACTTATTTATTTTTCAGTATAAATTCCATTTCATAATAGAAAAAACAAGCAGTGCATTTCAAGTAATTTAATGTACTTCTCAAGTGGTTGAAGTCATACACAAGCTTCAGTCTCATGTCTTACATTCCCACGCAAGGAAGGCTTTAATCACCCAGAAATGCAGAAAGGCAAAAACATTTGCATAAAAGCATTTAGCCAAATGTAAGATTCCGGGGGAAAATACATACTGGGCAATTTGTGAAGAGACATAAAGCTACACTGACAAGTCAGTGACTAGATACTAAGAATCTGAATTTCAGCTGCTGGCCAAGTGTCCCTGATTTAATATTTGTTTTTCTAACTATGGCTCTGTAGAACTGATAAAATAATAATCTGTAGTTCATTTGCTGCTGCCCTCAAACAAGCTGTGTCTCTCTCTCTCGTGTGTGTGTGTGTGTGTGTGTGTGTGTGTGAGAGAGAGAGAGAGAGAGAGAAATTGTGAAATTGAAACTTCTGAGGTTTCACTGGTATCTCCTAAATCCAAGAATGTTGTGGGCTGACCTCCCGTTCTGACTGGTTCACTGGAAATATCGCATTGGCCAATGAGCTATTTTCTTCAGTATTTGTTTCAGATGTGTGAGGAAGACACAATCAGATTCTTGAGAGACAAAATTATTGGCAGCTAAGTAGACCGGTTCACCATTGTTTGAGCACATAGAATAGAAACTCTGTTGGTTATAATCCCATTTCTCCAGTTGTTTCAAAGGCTGGAGACAGGAAAAGAAATATCAGCTAATTAATACTGTATGTTATCCTTTGGTTATCAGAGTAAAATGCTGTTTGCTTCCAGAGAATCTTTAAGTGCAAACTTATAACAAGAAATCAAAGCAATCAACAGCAACAACAAATTTCAGCAAGTAGGGAAGAGGCTATATATACTGAAAATATAAATCTGCAACATGAAAACTTTCTGATGTAGACTTCAGGAAAATATTAGAATTCTGTGGTTACTAAACTGGAGCCATAGAGCCAGCTTTGGCTTCACGAAAAATTCCTGTGGATCTATGAAGACACTGATTTAATTTTGTAAAAATGATACCAGATTCATTAAAATATTTTACTGCAAACTTCTAATTGTACAAAATATTGCACACAATAGCTCTCTTGGAGTAGAGAGCCAGTATATTGCATATGCAAATCCTAGCTTGCTGTTTACTTCTTCAAAAGTTCCTGCAGGTCTGATTAAAAATACTTTAAAGGTGTCAATATTCAATTGGGCTCTCACCCACCCTCCATAGGCACAGCTGTAAAAGTCTAATGCCTGTGTGTGCAAGGTAAATTGTCTTATACCTGTGATGTACAAATGTTAAAATTTACATACTCACCTCCCCATTGCCTCAGTAGGTTATGCAGATGCAAATTCTAGCAAATTCATCTATGCAAAGGTCTCAATGCATTTGCTGTGCATGCACTGGTCTTCATGAATGTGTGCATGTTTGCACAGCAAGATTCAGGCACAGTACCCGTTTAATTTTGCATGTGTGAAAATGAGGTTGACCTTTGAAAATTTAGGTTTAAGAGACCTGCATAAAGATAAATGTCATCAAATTCAGCCTTGTGTTTCACAGATATTTTATGGAAGGAAGTGGGTATAGGGAACCTCAACTCTCCCAGAGCATACATGCAGCAAAAGGACAGGAAATCCCAATGGGAACTATAAAGACATCAGTAGAGAAGTGTCTAGCAGGGGCCTGGTTTCATGGGGGACAAGGCCTTGACCCCTTTCTTTTAGGGCAAATACTGATATCAGTACCATGTGTTACAAGGGTGCACATGTTGAACCTTATTGTAAAAGAAGGTGCACTTTACAACAAGGATCAGTTCACAGCAGCTTGCAAGAATCAGAGCCCTAGACAGCAAGTCCCTCAGGAAAGGGACTGTGCCTTTCTATATATTTATAGAGCAACTAGGTAGACTTGGTTGGGGAGTTTCAATCAGAATGAACTTTCCGATAAAAATGCAATTTCCACACAATCAAAATGTTTCCTATTTTATTGATTTTCTCTAGGAAAACTGAAACAAAATACTTCATTTTGGGTCAGTCAGAATCAAATCAAAATATTTTAAAACTGATCCGAAATGTTTTGTTTCGACTCAGCTCAATGCCTCCCTTGTCTCTTATGTTCCCTGGATAGACTACAGTTTCTATGATGCACTTGCAGCCGTGTGACTTCTATGGTGCACCACACTATTTGGGTCTGAGGGCCAACTGTGTTTCATTATGGAAAATGTAGTCCAGCTAGGGAGTCCAGCCTATAGCAGAGAAGGGGGGGAATCAGGCTTCTGAATGACAACTGTCATGAGGCGATGCACCACTAAAAAGAAATGTACTTTAATATTGCACTGTGTAGGAAGCCACTGTGGCCTCCCACGGAGCCAGAGCCTGGGGAAGGGTCCGAGAGCTCTGATTGGCCCAACTCACACCCTGCCCCAGAGTCTGCCCGGCAACAGGGGATCCGGGCTGTGATAGGGCCACCCGGCCAGGCCAATTGGCAGCCC
The DNA here is from genome assembly GCF_026122565.2 of Emydura macquarii macquarii. Lineage (NCBI taxonomy): Eukaryota > Metazoa > Chordata > Testudines > Chelidae > Emydura > Emydura macquarii. The sequence goes on from NW_027130613.1 coordinate 1,297,381, forward strand.
CGGGGTGGAGCCCCAACAGGAAGGGGAAATACAAAAGCCTGGCCCCTGAGCTCAGTAGGGCCCAGACTGCCGGCAGAGGTAGACCTGCTGCCCCACCAGCAGAGGCCTAGGCTGGAGCCTAGCCGCCAACGACAAACCCCGGCCCCACCTGGGCCCGGGGATTGGATAGGGCCCTCAAGGAGCTGGACAAGGCAACCCGGCCAGGACGACTGGGCTGAGTTACCCTGACCCCGAGCCCGGGGCCGTGCTCTGGGACCGCCAGACTGGGCTGAGACCCCAGAGCAGCCCGAGTGGCGGGCGCCCCCGGAAGCCGGGCCGGATTTGGAGGAGCTGCCGGCCGCCGAGCCCCCCCTGCAGCGGGGCAGGACTTGGAGGAGCTGCCCGAGGCCGACCCGCTCCCCTCCTGCAATGACCTGGAGGAGCTGCCCCCTGAAGAGGAGTTTCATGCCTTGCCCCCGGTCGACGAGGAGGGACTAGCAATGCTACACCAGGTGGACTATCCTTGGGACACGGAGGCACCAGGTACTAGGGCCAGTGGGGAGGAAGTTGCCCAGGGACAGCCACGGCCTGTGGCTGAAGCTGCCGTATTGCTGGTGTGTTGCGGCAGGAGCCCCGCCGGCCCAGTGGCAGCTGCTTCTGCCACTGCTAGGGCCCTGGGCTGGGTCGCAGTGGAGACGGGTGGGCCTGCGTCCTCCTCCCCTTCCCCTTTTCCCTAGCCACCCCAGGAGAATTGCTCTCCTGACCCCGCCTGAAGCCGTTGCCTCCTTTGCTGACCCTGCCTAAGGGTTAGAACATAGACTCCTTGTTCGCTCGCCCTGCCTGAGGGCCTGAGCGATCTGCCTGCTCACCCTGCCTAGGGGTTGGAGCGATAGACTCCTTGTTCGCTCGCCCTGCCTGAAGGCCGGAGCGATCCGCCTGCTCACCCTGCCTAGGGGTTGGAGCGATAGACTCCTTGCCCGCTCGCCCTGCCTGAGGGTGAATTGCCTAGACTGGGACACGAGCTATTCCCCTGTAGGAAGCCACTGTGGCCTCCCACGGAACCCGAAACGCTTACACACTGACTCAGAAAGAAACATTTCAGGTCAGTTCAACAAACCAAAATGAAATATTTTGATTCGGGAATATCTAAATGTTTTGTTTTGATTGAAAATGTCAGAACTAAACATTTCAATGTTTCTGAATAAAATCTTTACAGAACCTTTTGTTCCACAAACAATTTTGATATTTCAGCTGTCCTCATTCAGGATGAAAGCAAGTGTTGAAATGTGGGAAATTCCCATGTGCAGAAATTCTGATTTTCACTAAGCTCTACAACAACTAAGTTCCCGATAAGGCCCCCTTTCTGACTGGGACGTAAGGAAGCTACCATAAAACAAACAATAATGAAGTTGTGGCCAGCTAGAAGTTACAGAAATACATTTTCAAAGTACCATGTTTAGCAAAGACTTGATAGCACTTCCTCATTCTGCCTTATATTTACAAGGGCTAAATTTATACCTAGTTACTCTCTGGACCTGATTTTACATCTGTTAATACACAATATAAATCCTTTTTTGTGAAAGAGCTAAAGCTGTCATATATGTAACATAACCAACAACAACAAAAACCATAAAAGCAAGTGAAAAGTTAAGATACCTAATAGTACATACCCTTTAATCCTTCACCAAAAGGCACATACCTTAGTACTACCACACCTACTGTATGCCGCAGACCATGTGCTACAACCTTAACTCTGCCTCACCCAAAGCTCCAGCCGGCACATACCCCTTTATTAAACTACTCTCTCTCAATGGTATTAGATGTGGATGTTTGGAGTACAGTTTGGTGTGTATATAGCGGGGTGAGTAGCTTGGTAAAGGGTGACATATGCAACTGGTAAATGCAAAATTGGCATATGCAACTGCATTTCTCTGGCAGATAAAACCTTTGCAGATAAAAACTTTCATGTTGAAGAATATAATATGAAAGAAAGGTGTAGCTGCAAGCTATATTCATCAGCTACCCATTGCACAAGAACTTTCAGTTATGATAAACAGCTAAAAATGACACTAAATCCCTTTTTCCAACTGCCCATTGCCCCAGATCTATGCGAGATTCATCTCTCCACCAATTTGTATATATAGACAATGTTTTTTAAAAAGATATCAGTTGACAAATAAAAGACAGTGTCACAAATTTCAGTCAGTGCCAAATTTCAAACACTTTCAAATGTCAAACGCTTCCAATTTAAAAAATATGAACAAAAACTAAAGAAAAAACTACATAGAGATTACAAATGGAATAAAAATTAACCCTGGGTAAAATTTCATACAGAATGGCCCCTTGCATGTACACAAAAATGGAATTAATGACTCATTTCAAGCCTATTCCAAAACATAACCTTAATTACAGATTCACAACCAAGCGCCTCTCTAATAAACTCATGTATAAAATCTGACACTGCTGCAACTTCCCCAAAAGAACTTCTACTCATACCTAGTTAATAGTCCCTCCCCAATGGAAAAGAATTACTATTCCATTTCACAATGGCATAGCCATGAATCAAAGGATGATAATCCCAACTGCCTTTTAATTTTAAATGAAAGAGAGCCTACTATTGAGCTTTATGGAAGCATTTCAAATAATTTCTGAAAGTTACCTTCAGGTTAATTTATTAACAATGGCCAGAACCTCTAAGGTTGCCATCATTTTGCAGCTGTATGAAACATCATATTCTTCAAGGTTGGCAAACAAAATAAATGGAAAACTGGCAGCAATGCTGAACTGATATTTTCCATCTTTTCTTCCTTGTTTGTGTTGGAGACACTAGTTAATGCTCATTAACACATATTAATATTGTGACCCTGGGAGCCTCTCAATGCCAACTGGCAGAGGGCACGCCATACCATAACTCACATCAGACCTGACACACTCATTGCCCCAACACACTGTTATAATCTACATCTGACAGGTGTAATGTAAGGTCTGTGCAAACTTAACATGCTGGTCATTAATACTATTGCATGATGTATGTAAAGTTGGTGTATAAAGAATTATAGATGTGTGCTGGAAATACGTATGTTTGGTAAGAGGTGCATGCGTCCAGCCTGTCATAGATGAAGGAACATTGTGTCACCTGCTTAACTGTGTCTCCAATGTGAATGGAGCAAGGCAGGGCCAGAAATAGTAAAAGTACTTTTACATATAAGGTAAACACCAGCATCAAACAAGCAAGTGGGGTAGATGACCACTTAATGATCACAGTGGAGGACTGAGGCTGTACCCCTAGGAACCTTTGCTGACTCTTGAAACAATGGGACTTTGGGAAACATAAGCAGAAACAGAAAGCCATTTTGGCATTCATCACTTGAGGGACAGAAGAACCCATAACTCTTGAATTCTGAGAAAGGTGGATCCTTCAGCCAAGGGGGCTGAAGTCTCTAGGAACTGACTATATGAGACAAAGATTGAAGCTTGATGAAGATAAGTTTTAGCACCTAGAAAGTGTGCTTTGTTTGTTTTGTTTGTAACCTTTCATATTTCTTTCACTCTTGTTTGAAATCACTTAAACCTGTGTTCTTTGTTAATAAACATATTCTTATTTTATTACAAAACCTTTTCAGTGCTGTTATACTGAAGAGACGTGTGAGTCTCCAGCTGATCTGTGCTCTGTCTCGTTGGAGGCCCCAAACGTAACTTCTGTGAGTGCCCAGTGAGAGGGACTGGACAATGCAGAAAGACATCTCTGGGGAACTCTGGAACAGGGGTTCACTCACTGTTACCTGGAAGGCAAGGTTTGGAGTGGCAGAGTCCTGAAGCATTTGCTCGCAAGGCAGATAGTTCCCTGACACACTACCCTGATACATAGCTTAGCAGAAGCAGCAAAACCAATGCTTGAGGCAGAGCGGTAACACAGTATCATGGTTCTGGGTCACCTGAGCAAGACGTTACAAACTTATGGGCCCAAATCCAGTAAATACACAGATTCACATACATAAGTGCTTTGCTGAATCAAGGCCACACTAAGTATCTTCATAATTGTTCAACATCTTCATTAATGATCTTGAAGATGGGGTAGATTGCACCCTCAGCAAGTTTGTGGATGACTCTATGCTGGGGGGAGTAGTAGATACCCTGGAAGGTAGGGATAGGATACAGAAAGACCTAAACAAACTGGAGGATTGGGCCAAAAGAAATCTAATGAGGTTCAACAAAAAAGTGCAGAGTCCTCCACTTAGGAAGGAAGAATCCCATGCACAGTTATAGACTGGGGACCGACGAGCTAGGCAGCAGTTCTGCAGAAAAGGACCTGGGAGTAACAGTGGATAAAAAGCTGGATATGAGTCAGCAGTGTACCCTGGTTGTCAAGAAGGCTAATAGCATATTGGGCTGCATTAGGAGGAGCATTGCCAGCAGGTCGCGGGAAGTGATCATTCCCCTCTATTCAACATTGGTGAGGCCATATTTAGAGTATTGTGTCCAGTTTTGGGCCCCCCACTACAAAAAGGATGTAGACAAGTTGGAGAGAGTACAGTGGAGGGCAACAAAAATGATAGGGGTCTGGAGCACAGGACTTATGAGGAGAGGCTAAGGAAACGGGGCTTGTTTAGTCTGCAAAAGAGAAGAATGAGGGGGGATTTGATAGCAGCCTTTAACTACCTGAAAGGGGGTTCCAAGGAGGATGGGGCTAGACTGTTCTCGGAGGTGGCAGTTGACAGAACAAGGAGCAATGGTCTCAAGTTGCAGTTGGGGAGGTCTAGGTTGGACATTAGGAAAAAGTTTTTCACTAGGAGGGTGATGAAGCACTGGAATGGGTTACCTAGGGAGGTGGTGGAATCTCCATCTTTAGAGGTTTTTAAGCTGAGGTTTGACAAAGCCCTGGCTGGGATGATATAGCTGAGGTTAGTCCTGCTTTGAGCAGGGGGTTGGACTAGATGACCTCTGAGGTCCCTTCCAACTCTAATATTCTATGATTCTATAATGAATAGGCGGAAGAGACAGAGTGTTATGAAAGGAGAGCAGAAAGGAGAAGAGACAATATGAGTGGGATCTAGGAAATGGAAGATAGGAAGGGAAAAGAAAGGTTACCAATGAGTAGAAGAAGAAAGGGAGACTCAGGAGGGAGAGGAAGAGATGGAAAAAGAAAAGAAAGAATTGGTGAATTTTAAATAAAGGGGGGTAAAACCATTAGAACAATGTGTTTAAGGATATGGTATATTCTCCCTACTTAAAGGCTTTAAGTCATGACTGGATGTCTTTCTAAAGATATGCTATGGCTCATTCAGAAGTTATGGCTGGACTTGATATAGGAATCATTCGGTGAAAATCTCTGGCCTGTGTTATGCAGGAGATCAGATTAGATTAGTTTATCGTAATGGTCCCTTCTGGCCTTAAAATATGTGACTAAAGAAGTTAAATTTCTAAAAAGTGTATAAATAACTAAACTCTGATTTGAGGTGCTAATGAATTGTCACTTTCCTCTAGAATTACACTTCCTCACAAAATCCCTTTTGTATAAAATGTGATAAAGAAAGGAAGCTTGGATACACTTTATGACTAACATGGCCAATGAAGTTTATTTGATTCAATTGCTAAAAGCATTGAGAAAAGCCAGTCACAGCCATTACATTGGAATTCTGAATAACTATCAAAATTTGTATTCAAAGCAGATGTCATTGAAGCTTGAGTTCTCTTTTTTTTTTTTGTTCTTTTTTAAAATAGTAAAAGAGGCTTTTTACTCATGGAAGGAACAGAGGCCAAAAATTATTCGGATAATGCACCTGATTCTACACCATAATGTTTGATAAAGACTGTTTTCATTAAAATGGTACTCTTGCACACTCGCCTTCACACTTGGCCAAATCTGCTGCCAATGTGGAGAGAGAGAATGGCCATGATTCCACCATGCCCATTCCCTTCCCTTCCCCACTCTTTTGGGGGAAACAAAGTCCTTGTCTATACTTTTGGCAGTGTGTACGGTAGGTGTAGCTACATGCTGCAGAGAAAAGCAGACTGTCTCCACATTACATTGCGTGCCAGACTCCAGATGACTTCCATCCTAGAATACTGAAGGAACTAGCATGTGTGATTGCTAGTCTGCACTTTCCCCTGCACTTTTAATAAATCTATCTATTTGGGTGTGGTATCGTATAACTGCAGAATAGCTACTGTTGTATCTATATTTTAAAAAGGGGAAAAAAGTTATCTGGACTATTATAAATCTGTTAATTTGACCTCAGTAGAATGCAAGGTTTTGGAGCAAATTGTGAAGGAAAGAATAATTAAATTCATAGAGGTAAATGAAAAGAGATACAGTGCAACATGGGTTTACCAAAAGTAGAACATGCCAGACCAATCTGATTTCCTTCTTTGAGAAAATCACTGGTGTGTTTTTTTTTTTTTTTTTTTTTTTTTTTTTTTTTTTTTTAGATAAGGGAAGTACAGTAGATCTAATATTTTGGACATCAATAAAATATTTGACATTATGCCACATGGGAAATTATTAGTTACATTAGGGAAGATGAGGATAAGCATAAACACTGTAAGGTGGATAAGGAATTGGCTAAAGGGGAGAAGGCAACATGTTGTGTTGAAAGGCTCACAAAAAGAAAGAGGGATTCGATTTTTCCCTATAAATACATTGGGGGATAAATATCAGGCAAAGTGAAGAGCTATTTAAGCAAAAGGGCCATATTGGCACAAGAACTAAAAAGATATAAATTGGCCTTGAACAAATTCTTGCTGGGACTTAGGAGAAGGTTTCTAACCGTCAGAGGAGTGAGGTTCTGAAACAGCCTCCCAAAAGGATTTGTGGGGACAAACAACTAAATTAGTTCTGAGAGGGAGCTGAACACAAGAGAGAGCTGCATCAAGAAAAATTTCTGGCAGTGGAACAATACACTGCTAAAAATAGCAGTATAGACAGGGATGGTACTGCTTGGGCATGTAGAAGGTTCTGGTAGAAGGTAGAAGGTTCATGTCTTTACTTTACTTACCTAAGCAGTGCCTCATGACCTACACTCAAATTTATATCCGTGCTGAGGGGTGGGGGGTATGCAGTGTATGAACTTGTACATGCTGCCATAAGTAGCGTGTTATGCAGACATAGCCTAAAAAGGAAGCAGTGCTTGCATTCCTTGTGCCTGGCCCCTGAGCGAAGGCACAAGGGGCTATATCGAGAGCTCATTGTAATCAATAGAAAGAGTCCCATGGAGTTCACTAGGCTTTGAATCTGACCCAAAAACCTTCCCCAGCTTGTGCACCCATGCAGAGCCAATGTTATGGGTTACATTTTTCAAAAATGACTAAGTGCTAGTGAAAAATCAATGGGACTTGGGCCCCTATGTGACTTAGGTGTTTTTGAAAATATGACCCTATATGAATATTGATACAATATCAAAGGATAAAGTAAAATGAAGTTTCTCTTTACATTTCAGAGACCAGTCCAGTTTAAATAAAAAAATTTCCAAATTAATTTAAACAAAAAGTCTATTTCTCTCAACACGTTGCCATAAATAAAGTCCAGCTGGCCTGGTAAAGTTTGTATATAAATAAAGGTGAAAAGGAGGCCTTTTGGCGTATTGGCAGCCAAGAGCTATGTAAGTAGGGCCCCATTTCCTACCCCACTCCTAAGAAGGCTCCAGCTCCTTCAAGTCTTGACCAAATTCACACACATACCTCACCTATCCTCCAGGTGGTCCACTTTACTCACCACAGTCTCTGACACAATCCCTTTTCATGGGTTCTAATAAATTTACCCAAATTACTTCCCACAAATAAAGTCGTCCTTCCCTGGGTTTCTTTTCTCTCAGAGTTGTCAACTCTTGCATGCATATTTGGTGTTTTTCTTAAAGCCCTTGCTGTTGGAATCAGGTTATTTATTACCTAAGAATCTCAGCTATCAGAGAAACATGAAAATGTGAACCCGAAATGCGCTAACACGAGGAGGCAAATAAGATTTCCCAAAAATCTCAGAATTGAAGCCAACCGTGATTTTGGAGACCTGACGCATGATGTTTGAATGCTTGAGGTTGGCAACACTGCTCCCTGCAGGCTTGGTCCTACTCAAGATTCCTCCCAACTAGATTGGTCTGTAATAAACTCCATCTCTGTCTCCTCAAACAGACCCATTCTGCTCAAGCCTCACATCCCTCCCTTAACGGAGGTACTTTTTTCCATTTCCATTTTGAATTCAATCATGCCCAGAAATATTATCCTGGAAAATCACAAACTCCCTCTGGCATTTAAAATGACTGATATTTAGAATCCCATCTATAGATTTCTGTAAGGATTTAACTTGTGATTGTTGTTGGGATTTGACAACTAGAAAGGGTGAATAATTCAATCACTTCTATTTGCTAAGAATGTTTAGTTCACAATTAAAATTTATTAAGTTGCATAAAGACAGTTAACTTTAAATGTTCCCTTTGCTTTGGATAACGAGATATTTTTTCATTATGTGAAATAATCCCTAGAAGTTCCCTGTAGTAATTAATTGAAGGAAATACTAAAAATACTGAAGTAACTATAATCATCAAAGGCAACAGACAAAATTGTAAAGGACACATTAGAGAAATGTTTGGTTTCCAGGAGTTGTTCACATGTTCTCTATGATTTTCCCTTTTATTCACAGCCTAGGTGCAGGCAACTAGCTGTCAAGATCTTTAGGCTATATGTACAATTGGAGCTGGGGATGTGACTCTCAGCTTGAGTAGACACGCTTGCACCAGTTCTCATTGAGCTAGCCTGTTAAAAATAGTAACATTGCTGGGGAAGCATGGACAGTGGTAACTGGTGGCGTGGACTAGCTGTGCAGAGTATGTACCCATAAGATTCAGGAGGATTTGACTCAGGGCTGTTAGTAGACGCCGCTGCTGCCCATGCTATCCCGGATATACTACTAATTAGTTTTTTAACACACTAATTCAACAAGAGCTAGAGTAAGTATGTTTACGTGAGCTGGGAATCGCTCCTCCAGCTCCAATTGTAGACATATTTTTAGTCAGATACATTCTAGATGTTGAGCAATTCATAACAGCTTTCAAACACGTACACACTATATATAGCTAGAGAAGGGAAAATGTACTGGTGATCAGATTTTAGTGTTTGCAGGTCAGTTCGTCACGTTCCTGGCTTTTCTCATGCTTTACTGCATTCTCATGAAGAGTTCAAGCTTGTGACAAGTAGCATTTAATAACTTGCATCTGTCTGCTTTAGCAAATCTTCTTATACATTTTCATTCCGTTTCAACGTATTCTCTTGGCTAAATTAACTGCTGATGGATTGTACCACCCAAAACATATTTTTAGCATTCTGTTTATCATGAAAAGAGATATGATGCAACATTAAGTAATATGCAAAGTATGGTATGTACTTTCAATTGCTACTCTGTACATTGCTCTGGCAGCTGATAACATCTGAAAAATGGGCAGATAAAGCTGCAAGTCTCACAATGGAGCCTGCCAAATTAATTTTCTCAGCTGATCTGTTAGGCCTGTTTATCTCACTGCTTGATAAACAGATCCAGTCTTTAAAATGAGAAACTTACTGCTCAGAAAGGCCTCAATCTGGAGGAGACCTTTAGAGACTGAAAAAGAAATGAACCAACTGCAAGCAACAGCTGTGAACTGAAGAATAGAGTGAGGGGCTGGAACTAGGTGAGAGGCCAGGAGATTTCAACAGCTAGATAAGAGTGCCATGAAGTACTTCGTAAACTTAGAGAGATTCAGTCAAGAAATCTTACAAGCTTGTTCACCTTCCTCAACCGCTTGGCACAATTATCAGCCATTCCTAAATCAGTCTTTTCTAGCTCTTGTCTCCAGCCTCTCTTTACTGTCCAAACAACTGACTTCTAGCTGGGACTTTCTATCCAGTCACAACTTCCAGGGCTTCCCACCTGGAGGAACTACTACTGTCCTCTCCTCAGCTGCATCTGATCAGTTTACAGGGCTCAGTGGCCCCAGGCCTCTGATCCTTAAAAGGGCAGGCCACCCTATTATAGAAACCAGTATATAGATTAGAATAGATGGGGCTCATTCGGCACTGCATTACCCCATTAATTTCAATAGCGTTACACAGCAGTGTATCATGCTCATTATTCTAGTTATGTTATAAAAATCCATTTCACTGACATTAAACCTGGCACTGCTTTTACTTATGCTATCCATCCTGTTGAATCACCACAATTTGGTACTGACCCAGTATGTTTAACCAAACAACATGTTTAGTGTAATCACATGCCAGAATATATAGCTACAACTTTTTTGATTATAGCGATTGCATTCTGAAGATTTTCAAAATATGTTATTTATTTTTCTTCTGTCCTGCCTTTCTAAATCAACAGATTGGAAACTGCACTGGCTACACCAAGTTGTTTTCATTGATTCCATCTTGTGCTTTTCACATATATAGATATAGATATAGATAGCAAGGGCAGAGGGCAGTAGGAGAGTGGATTTTTTGTTTGTTTTTACCTATAATATATTTCATTAAGAGTAAATGTCTAAGAGAACAAGTGTTAGTACATCCTGCAGTGAACACTATAGAGGTCCCCCAGTATAAACGTCCCAGGAGGAGAGCTGCATTTCCACGCATCTTTCAGATTTCATAGTTCTTCACTTCTGGGGGCTTTTTGTTGGGATCACCCCCATGCTCCAGGTATAGGTTATTGTAAGGATACTGCTTCAGTCCCACAGCCATGTAGCATGGGTACTTTTCTGCAAGCCACACCAAAAATATTAGGACGCCAAACATGAGTAATGTCTTTTTCCATACGATGTGAAAGGGTACCACGGTGGGGGACATGTCAACACGGGTCTGGACAAACATGTTGAAGTCCCAGTGCATTGGCTCGCCCCAGTTTTATCTCAGACTTTGGGAGTCCCACTGATACCACAGGTCTCTCTCGTGTTGAGATCAGTCAGGAAGTTTGGGATAATCACCATACCACACGCCGTCATCTGGATATGGCTCATAGTCCTCCACCCTCATGTTGTATTTCTTAGCAGCAGCTACCCTTTCCTCTGGTGTCCTGGAGTAAGGTCCAGACAACAAGTCCTTGGGCAAGTCCGAAGCTGCCCAGGCTCCCGCCGCACGCAGCAGGGTCACCGCCCGCAGCCAGTGGGCACCGCGCGCCGCCACCATCAGCTCAGCAACGGAGCGCACACAGCTGCCGGAGCCTGCCCTGCCCTCCCTCCCAAAGGGAGGTATGTAAGCCCTAGAATGCGCAGGGCTCTGTTCCCAGCAGCTTAGCAGAGTCATAAGAGGGCAATTAGAAGCACCTGAGAACAATTAAGGCCCAGCCAGGTGCCTGATAAAAACCCTCTGCTCCAGACAGACCATGTGCAAGCTGGAGGAGTAGGTGTGCCATGCTGTGTGAAAGAGCAAAGAAGCATGCAGAGTTGTGTGGAGGAGCAGAAAAGATAAAGTGTTGAGTGGAAGAGCAGAGGAGTCCTGAGAGAGGGGGGAAATTTGCCCCTGGCAGGACTGAGATACTCCCCCAGGCACAGGGGCCTGGGTAAGGAAGCCCAGCCCAGGCAGCAAGGAAGCAAGTCCTGAGAAGCCAGAAGGACTGAGGGGGGGGAATTAGCCCAGGGGAAAGACTGTAGCTGTGAGTACTGTGCCACCGGCACATAGTTGCTACTCATAGGGCCCCTGGGCTGGGACCCAGAGGAGCGGGCGGGCCTGGGTCCCTACCCCCCTCCCTGGGGAGATGGGGTAACTGGTGATGCCCTGGCCCACTACAAGAGGCAGAAGCGCAAGACCCACTAGGGTGAAGCCAGCCATTTGCCACAATATATTTAAAAAGAGCAAACATCACTTGACTGAGAAGTGTTGACATATAGTAACTGCTCAAAAAGACACTTTTGATGTGCAGGGAATTTGATTTTTAAGGCAATGGACACATACATTGCAAAACTACAACCTGTGCAGCACTGACTATCTATCCTGTTCATCCACCAGTGGACAATGCAGACCACATCAAAGTCATCTCTCTCACAATCTTTGGTTAATCTTAAATTAGGCTCCCAAAGCAATATAGGAAATGCTTTCCCTAGTTTTCCCAGGTGTATAACAGCCTGGGATTTAAACCAATACAGTCAGAAAATTGCCTAAGGAAATAACTGTCAGCAAGCACTTTGGGTCAACTGCAGGCTTTCTTATACACGACAAATAGCTTCATTGACTTCAATGGGACTAAAGGTGAGCACATGTGTTCCTCGGTGTGTAGTTCATTGCAGGATCAAGGACTAAGGATCTGGTCTTTCAAAAACCACTAAAGTGCTCACTATCAGAAACACTGAATTATTATACCAGATAAAATTAGCAGGATATAAAAGTAGTGTCTGTAAAATACAAATCTGAAATTTTAAATACCTTAATACTGTCTAGCAAAATAATATTTTGTACACTGTAACTCTAGCAATCAAAGAGAAAACTAAGTTTAACAATACAGCATCACTCATGTTTTGCTTAGGGCAGATCTAATCTTTTTAAAGGAAGTTAATTAGGCTTGCCTATTCAGACACCAGAGTCTTTTCCCCACTGTCATTCTAGTAAAGTAGACATACAAATAAAGGTGAAATTAAAACATGATATAATCTGTAACATCAAGTGTGGGTCTGCTGGATATAAAATTAACTTGAAACACAGATGTAATTCTCTCTGAGACAGTTTTCCAACTCACTCTAAGAATCTTATTTCCAATTCACTCTAAGAAAACATTTTATTATATTAGCTCTACTGAAGGTATAGCATAGAGAAGAGGAATAGTTGTTAAAGTGGATGATAGTTATAGCAATATTTCACAGGTCAATATTTCAAGAGAGGTGACAACCGATACGTTTCTGAGTAATAAATGTTTCATTGTGATAAACAGGATTAGAAGAATATTAGTACAATGCTCCTCTTTATGAACTCACATGAAACAAACATTACCAATAAATAAATCAATATGGTGAAAACTTTATTTCCTATCAGCACTATTTGAGTATGTCAAATTAGATTTCGATGAATTTTGCCTGCATAAGGATTGAGTAGAATACCATAAGGACTTCAGGATTTACCCTATATTATAGTTCATGTTTATTTGGGGCTTGATTTTGCAACTCATATTAACAAGGAGTAATAATTATTCGCTGAATAGTACTTAATTATTACTAAATGTGGCCCTGATTCAACAAATCAACCCTATTCAGAAAAGCACTTAAGAAATGTGCTTAACTTTAAATGGATGATTAAATCAGGTTGACTTCAATGGGATTTAAGCACGTTGTTTCACCAAATTGTTTCATTTAAAAAAAAACAACTAAAAAACTCTGAAAAAAATTCAACACTTAATTTTGGCATTTCCTAAATGAAACATTTTGGGTTTTTTTTCATTCAAAACAACTTTTCATTTCAAAGTTCCCTTTATTTTCTTAACAAACAAATCAAAAACAAATTTTAGCAGCTTCCTCTTATTTTGAAGGGGGTTGGAAAAGAGTAATTTATCTGACTGGGAAACCTGTATGTTTATGTTTAACTTGGCCATGTGAGTGCTCACTTATGGGCATTCAAGTCGTGCTCTGGCTAAAAGCTGAAATATGTGGATCTGACTAAAAACAGGACTAAAAATGAGCCTGGTAGACTTGGCTTTTTCGTACCTGAAATTCCCTCACACAACGTCACTTGGCAGAGCTGGAAATTGCTAGCAACCGTAAGTGACACCATTCTTCCTAGTTTAGAAGGGAATCTATTGTTTGAATATTAATTGGAGCCATTCCCTCCACTGGGAATAGTAGAACTGACTGAGCAGTACAGGAAACTAACTTTTTGGACCTGAGGCTTCCCAGTGGCCCAGTTAACTCTGAAGAAGCAAGTGTTGTGTCTTTTACAATTAAATTTAGTTATTGTTGACTATTGTATTATGGTATCCAACAGTCTGCTATCACAGCATGTTCCCTTCTCAGCGTAGCAGCAATTCCAGCCCTTTGTGGGTTTTATATACCATGGAAATTGTATGAATGAGTGGATGATGGGGGCCAGCCAATAGTATCACCTGAGGAACAAGAGCAGGAAACTTGAAGTTGGAGAGAAGAGTGTGGATGGTTGAGATGGAGCTGTTATCCCAGCAGAATACTGCCTTCTCTAGCAACTGGGATGGCCCTACTCTACAGCCATATTGTTCTGCTACCAAGCCCCATCATTCAGAGACAAAGTTCTAACTCAACCGGGGATGCATAACTGGGCTTATGTCTCCTATTCTGCATGGTTTTACATAGGAAGATGAGCATCTGGCCTTTGTTGTGTGCCTTGCAATTAGAATGTCTCTAATGTATCATAAGATTTAAAATTTAGGGTGGGGCAAATCTCAGGGAGTTTGATGTTTTATGAAACTCTGTAACTTTTCTGAGGTTCGCAAAACTTGTTTTAGCTTGGGAACCTTTTTTCTTTAATTAAAACTCATGTCCTCCAGCCAGGATGGTTCAATTAAAAGTCAATGTTTTTCTAGCTAAAGGGAAGACAGTGATATGTATTAGTATAATCCAAAACACACATAACTCAGTGGGAGGGAGAAACCTGGAAACCAGAAATTCCTTCTGATGTTAGAAAGCAAATTAGTCATGAGTTTGCAGAATGAAATGACAGCAAAAAGCCAAAGCAATTCTAGGCACATATGGAAAGACACCATGTCATGGAGCTCAACTGGTGTAAATTGTCATAGACTCATTGACTTGAAGGAACTGTGGAAGTTGGTCAGATGAAGATCTGCCCGCTGGAGTACTGAAACTAGGCATGATGTGGTGAAATTAAAAAAAGGAAACATCTTATCTTAATATTAGGGAAAATATTCTGATATAATAGGCTTTGGCATTGTCTTCATTAGGGTGACCAGGTGTCCCGATTTTATAGGGGCAGTCATGATATTTGGGACTTTGTCGTATAGTGCCTATTACTGCCTCCACTCCCCCTCCCGATTTTTCACACCTGCCATCTGGTCACCCTAGTCTACATTGCCCACCTTTTCACTCTCTGTTCTCAAGTGGCAGTTCCTTGCCTCCTTTCCATTTCCTCTGAATACCTCCCCCATCAGGTACTTCCATGTCTCACATTCACAACATTCCCATTTGACTCAGCCACCTGCACTGACACCCCTTATTGGAATAAAAAAAGACAAGATTTTGTCCCTGGTTTTATGTCTGCATCAGCTGTTCACTCTCCTCTAACTGTAATATCTTTGGTGGCTGTCTCAAAAACTGTCAGGTAACAAGATTTCATTCAACCTGTCTTGTAGGTGGAATGAATGACAAACACATTTTGCTTTCTCTTTTAAGAAAAGAATGACCCAAGTTCAGGGATACTTTGCACTAAAAAAGGGAGCATTGTCATATTTACACTTAATTTGTTCTTTGGTTTAACTGGGTAGTTGATAGCAAAGTGAAACAATAAGATCACTTTATAAACTAGAATTGATTGTCACAGTAGCTGGTATTAAAGAGTGGAGAGTTACATACAGTTAATCAGATTTCTCTCTTACTTTTCTATACGCTGAGGCAACTAAAAGCTTTCAGCCTTAATTCCCTTGCCACATAAAACACAGGTTATCCTTGAAAGTTAGGGAAAAAGAGAGAAGTTTGAAGAGGACATCTGGACAGTGGGTTTTTGACAGCTTGGAAAAATCCACCTAGTGCTAGAGCTTTTCTTTCCCTAAAAAATAGGCCTATGAGAGAGTAAAACTCAGAGAGGCGTGTCTGATCACAAATATGTTAGGGTGGGAAACTACAGTGGGAATGTTTAGCAGCGTTCCAGGCTGAATAGCTATCAAGACAAACCAGGGAAATCTGTTAGATTGTAGTTTGAAGAACAATAAATCTACTGCACACCTCGTCAATGTGTGCCTTGAGTAAGGCAAAAGGCAGGAAACCCAGGGAACTGTTCAGATTAAACTACTATACATTTGTGTTTACATTGAACTCAAACTGCTGAGGCCAGATTGAAGCAGAAATGAAACCTACTTGATGCAGATTCCTACATTGTGGCTTTCAACCTGCATTGGGAGTGGGGACAGGGTTGTCCTTTGGTTTACATTTTTGATTTCAACTGAAATGTCATTCTCTCCTTCAAATTCCCTCTGGAGTTCGTCAACACTGCTGTGGGTCAGACAAAATTTGGGGGTCACTCCGAATACGACGAGATATTCTTCTCCACTAGAGCTGAGCACTCTTCCTTCACTCTGATCCCAGCTGCGAGCAGCCTGGGGAAGAAGGGACCCAGTTCAACCCCAGCCAAACTACTGAAGAGTACCTGTTTATTTTAACACTTATTTAGAGATCTGAATCTGTCTGGGAATAGCTTAATCTGGGATGGGAAATTAGAGTTCAACATTACTCAAGGAAACAGTGCAAGAACTACTTTGCTTAGCTCACTCTTATTTCTTTATTATAGATACTTTAACCTGGGCTGGAGAGAAGAGGAAATCAGTTGCTTTGATGAAAAACTCAAGAGATTTTTAATGTTCTGGATTCCTTTTCTTAAGGGCATCCACAGACTTACAGTTATACTTAAGCAAATATAAATTGCTTTTAAAGCAAAACTTCTTCCTAGCAATGGCTTTCCAAAACTCAAGCATTTTGATATCTGATTTTAAGGTTTTTATTTTGTTATTAATTGTATAGAATCAAACAATTTCATTTAAGCTTTCCTGGGTCACATTGTGCCACAGTCAGAGAACTTTTGTGAATTTATATTTTTGCAGCTCAGTTGCCTTTCACTTATAGTCTCTCTGTGTATATAATACTGTATCTAAGTCCTCATGCGCTTCTTGTCACCTTAGCACCAAAGAGCTTTTTGTTTATACCACTCACCAGAGCTAGTTGAATTACCTATTGCAATTTTTTTCATATCTACTCCTTTGCAGAACAGGAGCCCTGGAGGGAGTGGGGGTACGCACTGCTGATCTTCGCTATTTCCCTCTCTCCTCCAAGGTCATGGAGATGAGAGCTCCAAAAAGGAAGGAGAAATAAGTGAGTGCTTCAGTCTCAGTCATAGATACGGAACAGGAAACCGAGTTCATGGTCAGAGTTTCTGTTTTATTGGGGCCCTTGTGAACCAAAGAGGCAGTGAGGCTTCCCCACCGGATGGAATCCTATGTATGGCTATGCCATTTGCAAGCAGCTGCTTCTTCAGTGCTTAAGCATCTGCCTCAATGAGTAATTCAATGGAGGGCTGTTGGTTACAGTCAGTACGTAAAAGTTTTGTTTCTTATGAGCTAGCCTAGACCTGTCAAAATATTCAGCTGTTCCCTGAATGCTGATACGTCTTGTAACAGTAATGACTATAGACATGCAGCATGCAATGTGCATTCATAATGTTTTGTTTTGCAGTGCCATTCCAATGTAACTGTTAGGTAATGGAACTTTTTGCTGTAGCATGGGCTATGTCTTCACTGACGGCAGCAAATTCACCACCGTCAGATCGACTTCTCTGGATCGACTGAGTGGTCAGTGAAGACCTGCTCAGTCGATCCAGAAATCGACGTATTAAGACCACCTTCTCAAGTGGCACAGTGCAGTGAAGAAGGCACACAGAACAGAAGCAGAGAAGTCGACGGGAGTTATGCACGTTTTTTGCATAGCTTGCATAACTCCAGTCGACTGCCGCCGAATCTGCAAGGTAAGTGAAGACAAGCCCATGATTAGTAACCCTGCTCATATATTTTGCTGCACTTTATTGCTAAGACAGCTAACAGTGAAAAAATTATGGCATTTCTGGAAGAAATAATTCTGAATCCCAGATCTATTGTCATCTGCACTGCATCCAGGATAACGTGGCAGCTCAATGAACTAATTGTTTTCTTACCGGGATCTTATGTCAGCTTTATACCTCATTATTCATCCCTAATTGTTTGAGTATGTGTGGATGTAAACCCCTTTTAAAAAAATAGAAATGAATCACTTTTAAGGCTTAGGGCCAGATGCTGGCTGGCCCTGCTCAGGTGCCCATGCGGGTGGAAGGTGTGTCTTTTTGCACCTTTGTGACAGTACAAGCTAAAATCACATTCCTCGTTCTCCCTCAGCATGAAGGCTGCTCCAGGCTAGTCCCAGCACTAACCACCCAAAATGAGGAGCATCTGGGACAAGAACTATGCCTCTATGCTTGCTAGTACAAATTGACCACACACTGCACCCTTTCAAAGGTTAATAGAATGGATATCCTCCTGGGAAACCGCCCATAATCCAGGGACACAGCAAGAATTCCTATAGGAGCTCCTGCTCCTCCTGACTTCTTCTCCTCACATAGCACAGCAGGATGCTTAAGGACACAATTTTATCCAGAATGAGTGAAAATATTCAGTAGCAGGAGTGCTATATACTGAGGACCACATTTCCCCAGGACTCAGAAATATGCCTGCAAAATTTGGGAGGCCACCTGTTTATATACACACCTTACCACACCTGCACACAAAAATGCATATTTGCCTGAAGAAACAGGCACTTGTGCATGCAGTCACAAATACAGGTTTGCAGATGAAACTACAGAATTATCTGCATCCAAGATTGTGTATTAGCAAGTTCACTGGGTACAGTTTAGAGGCCCAAATACAGACCCAAATTCAGGTTTGCACCTGCAATTACAAGGTTTTCTGCATGAAAGAATGTGTATTTGCAAATGTGTATTCAGCAGGGTGCATTTTAAAGGCCCATTTGAAAGCGTGCCTCTAAATCTACAGAACCAGGAAGAGAAGAGTTTGTTCTGTTTAGGAATCATTAGCTGTCCCTGTGCACTGAGTTATCCATCTGCTGGTGTGTAATTTAACAATGGCACCATTTTCAGTGATGTCACTCCTGCAAGGTCCAGCACTTTAGAAAGATACAGGAAGGAGGTTGCAGTATTAGACATGAAGATCGGCAGATGCAGTAATTCACTCTTGGAAATGAGTTCACATTAAATTGCATCCATGAGTAACCAAACTTCCTGCTGCTAAACCACATATTTTGGTAACATGCACATGTTCCCGAGACAGGTAGGTCAAACCCTTTGCTGGGTTACCCTGGCTGAACACCATCATTTAAAAAAAGAGTCTATTATATCATTTCATTTCTATGCAGCCATTTATGTAGTAGAGTGAGCAAAAGGCTCATCTTCCTCATTGATGATGTGCTACTGCAACACTAACCCAGCTCACTTTAAGAAAAACTGTAGGTTCAGCGTCAGTACAATTGATGGAAGGGTGGCCAAGCTATAGCATTCACAGGGTGATGACTCAACAGCTCTTAATCCAAATCCTCCCATAAGTAATGGTACTGCTTTGTCCTTTGCACAAGAGTATGGGGTTAGTTCATTCTTGCATTTTCTATCAAAGAACTCGTTACCCACCCACCCCCACCAAAAAGGTTTTTTGAAGCCATTCTGGCTAATCAAAGATGTGATGATGTATGCATTTTAAAATGTTCACAATTACATGGTAATCAATAAGGGCTGTAGAATACAAAATACAGATGTTTAAAATCTGTTGTTTTAATTTTACACAACAGTACTTGCTTTTTGTACTATTATAAGGGAAGAGAGTGACTGATAAACATTCATTTAAAGTGTAGATAAAGTCAGAAAAGTGTCAAGGCAAAAACAACAAAGGCTTTCACATTTGTTTCCATAATGGCTTCCATATCAAATGTTATTAGAGTACAAGAAAGAAGATGCCAATTGAGATGTTAAGTGCAATGTAGGGGAGTTTGCCACACATTTTAGGATTTCTCATTTTATGGTATTAACAAAGTCTTGTAGACACAGGATTCCATATACTGAAAAATAATTAGACCAATTTGCCAGTTTGGGATTTTAGTCCAAAATGCTAAAGCCCTTTTTGATTTACAGTATAATGATCATAAACTAGTGAACTTTGGGAACTGGAACTGAACACTTGTACATTTTTTAAATGATCACATGGTTTATTTTAGAGACATCCTATCTACTGTGCAAGGACCCTGTATATGAAATTGCAGCTTAGAGCAAATTCTTACTGTACCATAAAAAGAAATATATAATGGAAATGTTGACAGACTTCCACTAAACATACGGAATATGTTATAAGAAGAGGTGCTAGCACAATCACAATCCTCAGTGTTAGCATGGTTAGTTTTTAAAGCTATGAAAAAGCATTCTGGGAGAAGCTGGATTTTTTCCCATTCTTTTTCTCTGATTCATTGCTGTTCACTCATCACCTCATTGACATAAATTCTGCTTGAGCAGGGTGGACAGAAGTTCAGAAACTTGATGTAATTCACTGCAAATGTTCTTCAGTGGCACTGTATACATCACATCTTTCTTTTACATCTTTGAATCAAAATGCCTTATTCCAGTCTCTCTTGCCTCATATTATTAAGTGGTAAAATAAATGCAGTTTGAGCAGTGAGAATTTTCTATAACGTAGTGGAAAAATGCCCACCTCATTCAGCTTTTGTTCTAATGAATTTTACGTTAGTGTTCAATATGGTCCTGATTCAGAAGTCCATCTCTATTCATCAAAGAATTTAAACACAGGATTAAGTAATTTGCTGAAAATCTGGGCCTAATATAACAGGAGTTTGGTTCGGAGACTGCTTTGGATAAATAAATGGCGGTGGCACTCTCCGTTGCTCTTCATACAGCCAAAGCCCCACCCACAGCCTAAAGAAATAGATTTATTTTTTTTTAAAAGTGACGCCAAAATGTATAGCACTTACCGAATTTCATGTAGGTCTTCATAAGAAGACTGCCCATCTCCTATTGTGTGCTTTGCTTGTATTGAAATAAGCAGATCATCCTCCATGCAGAAGCCATAATTTTGCATAGGACCTTGAATCAAACACATCTCGGAGCCCTGTGATTAATTTCTTGCTTCTCCTCCTGGGTGTCTGATACTACTCCTGCTGGACATCAGGGGGTGCCTTCGACCTCCTGAGCCCTGGAGGTAGGCACCAGAATCTCCTCAGGTGCTGCAGGATCAGCTCTTTAAACCTGCTCCTCCTGAACCCCACTCAGATTTTTTTCTCCTCCTGCTGCTGGCCCTCCTGAGCAGGGAAAAGACTAGCTATGACAGCTATTCCTGATGCTGGCAGTTGCTAGTAAAGTGCAGCAAAGCAGCAGTCCTGAATTAGGGTTTTTATGCCCAATCTCACATGACCATAGATTTTTCGGTTTTCATCGATGGCTGTGATTGGCCAGTAGCATTGAAGGGGTGGGAAGGGAGAATGGCAAGGTGGCAGCAGGCTCAGAAGGGTGTGAGAGCTGTGTATGTTGTATGGGCACATTACAGCTCTATCAGATCTCCAGTCTGGTTTCTGTATAATGATGTAAATCCTGAACTTTCTGCATTTTGCAGCAGAGTGTTCCCAACAGTATTTAATACCTCCTATTATAAGTGCTGATGAAGATGCTGCCAGACTTAATGTGAAGAGTTTTGTTTGTTTGTTTTTGAGGGAGAGGGAGAAATAAAAAAGGTCAGTGTCCCAGTCTCTGTATAATATCCATTTTAGGCTAACTAGTAATAATAATTTTGAAAATCTCTTTCTGATCCATGAGAGTACAATATTGATTATTTCATATTTTAATTTAATATGGTACCTGTTAAGAATTAATTCACTTTAAAATGTATACAATGGTCAGTATTAATAACTTAACATCTGCTAGCAGTTATCTCACAGTGGTATCTGAAATACTCCCCTTTTTCCCCCAGATAGGAGATAAATAATGTAGCTCAGATATTTTCGAGTAGTAACTACTGGCAAATATTACTTGTTTAATGGCAATTACTGTAGCATGCTCTTTAAGCAGGGCCAAAAAAAAAAAAAAGGAGCAAAAAGAACCTACATATGTACTTCAATTTAGAGATGGATTGATTTTAGAGCATGCTATAATAATCTACTTAGGCAGGTGTTTGGGGACGGATGAAGTTTCGGAAGTTTAAGTGGGGATCTGGGTTTTCATTATTTTCTTGCAGGAATGAAGCTGGTGAAATGATTTTTTGGATTGATTTCTTTTATATGGAAGAAAGTTGTTGGTTTGCTATTGCACTGTTTTTTGTTTTTCTCTTTCCTTTTTGCTTTGTCTTAGCAGTTTATATTTTTAATTGGTTGTTAAAGGTACTTAGAGAACAAGCACTGTGTCCATGTTCTAAGTTGAGATAAATAACAAATATTGAACAACATTACTTTTTATTTTGCTTAGTTTTACCCACAAGTCTAGACATGAGTTTTGGCTTCCCAGGTTTTTTGTGATTTGCTTATTTCTGAGTCAGTCTTTGTGGTTTAGCTGGCGATTCTTTTTCAGGTTGTTGCAGCATTAGGTTTAATCTCTTCTGAACATAGAAATGGTACATAGCAGAAATTAAACCTTGGAAAACATTTTGTTAAAGTAATGTAAAAAATCAGACTTGCAATAACAAGGTAATTCACGTCTTGTTGTGTCTGGCATCACATATGTCTGCACATGTGTGTAGTTGTGTTATCTCTAATCACTTGTAAATTGTTACATTATGGACCTTATACATACACAACTCTTTCGGACTTAGTTATACATAGGTATCTGAGAACTCAATTTGGCTGTACTTGCATTCCAGTACTTAGGCACAATGAGATGAGTTAATCACAGGATTTTGGTCATATGAGATCTGTTGAGTCCCTGGCTGCCATATGTTTTTATTCAGACTATTATTTTAATTTACAGTACCAACCGCTAAAAATAATATCCACATGGGGCAAGTGCAAAAAAACATGTTATTTTCCAGCTATACCTGGTGAAAACACTCCAGCCCTATACCCAAGGGAACATTTCAAATTTTTTATGATTGAATATACAGAATGTTAAAGAAATGAAAAAAAATTTCTCTTCCTTGCAGATGCTTAGGTTTGAGAAGTTCTCTCTAATTCTAGCGTAGATAAGAGCAGTGGCAGACACACACTTGCTATTTGTTAATTTTCCAGTTTTATCTGGGAACTTTTGACGGAGAGACATTTGAGTATGTTACTGTGAAATGGATTCAGATGTTGCAAAAATGCACCAAGTTTTCCAGAACATAAAACTAACGTCCCCTGGGTAGAAAGTTGCTATTTTTGTTACACTAAATAAATTGAAATCAATGTTGCACTGGTAATAAATAAAATGAAAGTCAGAAATAGCCTGTTCCCTCTATTAAAGTTTTAACCCATGCATTATATGAAAAACTCAAACCACAGTACTGTATTTTGAAAGTTTTTTTGTAAGTCAGTGACTTTGTAAGACAGTGATTTGGGCTGATTTTCACAGAGATGGTACGTTCCTGACACTTTGGTTACCCATCTGCCAAATTTCAAGTCTCTGAAAGAGAAGCAGTCAAAATATTCTTTTTTTTACATGGGCAAATCAACATATTTTCCTCTAACCTTGTTCTGAAAAAGGGCTTAACCATTTTTGCTAAGACTTTCCAATAAAATTAAGTCTGAGGCAGGCATCTGGCAAGGAAAATTTCAGCCCAAACTGTTGAAGTTTGGCAAAGTTATAAGACACTGAAATCAGATCCTGCATTATAATGGGCAGTGTCGGGGAACCTCAACTGCAGTGGTGCTACTAAGCTCTGCCTCTACAGCCACAGAGGTCCTTGACATCAGTGGAACCAGTGCAAATCCACTGACCATTTCCACACTGCAGAGCAGGATAAAGGAGCCATAGGGCTACTTTAGCCTGAAGCTTCAGTAATGGTAGCCAATTGGTTTCACCCGCTGCTCTCCTTGAAGCTCAACCAAATGCCTCAATATGTCCGACAGATCCCTCATTATGCACAGCATCTCATCCTATGTTGCATGCTCACGTTCTTGGACTGCCTTCCTGTTCTCCATGTCCATGTTCATTTTCTCTGATAATGAAATCCTCCAGGCTCTTAGCTCTGTGTCAGCAGCCGTGGAGGTGTTCATTATGTCGGTGAAAATTTCATCCTGAGGGGTTTTTTCACCTTCTAATCTGGGACAGGTGGTCAGTGGGAGTATTAGATGCTGAGCTGAAGGCTGCCCTGTCCACTGAAAGGCAAGCAAAGTGCAAGGTATCCATTGTTAGCTGGCCCCATGGATGAAAAGCAATGTTACAATGTAAAAAGAACTCCCTTTTATATTCCCAAGGGAATGGCAGACCCGCATACCAATCTTTACCTATTGCAGAGGTCGTAGTGCCATTCCAGCCATGGTAAGTAAGGGGCTGGTACATCCATTTCAGGGAAATACCTATAGTGAATACTGCATAAGTCCATAGTTTCCAAATCAGCAGGATTGTTGCGCTCCCCTGAACCTCCCAAAAATTGTTTTTTAAAAAGGCGGTACAGAGTATGTGTGGGGGATGGTGGTGAAATTCCTGTGGGCGAAACCATACATGGGCACCCCTCTTGCGACCCCTAAGACCCATCGCAGTCACATGCTGTCTTGTAACTTGCAGTTTATGTACCCCAAAAAACCTCCCATGGCAGAGGAAATAAAACCGATTGTATGGAGTGGGTACTACAAAATTTGCACCATCTTCCCTAGGTGACCATGAGTTGTATCAGTGTCCTGAGGGTAACAGAGGTGGAAAGGGAGGATTTACTGCAAGTTTCTGCGTACAGGCCTGGCCCTTATGCTGCTATGCTGTGTTCCGTGATGATGCCTGCCCAATTAATAAGAAAGTGGTGGGGGAAAGTGCCCTATCGCAGTGGAAGAAATAACGCTGCTTTCCCCCATAAGCTTCTGCAAAGGATCAGAGAACCTAAATGAAAGTTTCCTGGAGATATCCATGGAGGATTCTCAGAGCATCCCTGTGCACATAAACATTCTTTTCCGGGGGGGGGGAACCCCTTGCTTAAGTGAACTAACAATGAGGAAGCCCATCCACACCATCGCACTCTTTTTTTCCACCCCACTATGAGACAAAGCTGAACTGGGAGGATAACCACAGGAATGAGATTTGCAGTACATACTCACCAGATGTGCCTTTCCTGGCATCTCAGTCGCTCATGGTGTCCCGTGTCCGGCTGAGCTGTTCTGGGGTTACAAACAGCTCCTGGCTTTCAGGGAGAATGGATTCCACAGTCGCCTGGCCCCTGTTTTCCTCCTCCTTCTCATCCACATAATCCTCCTCATTCATCCTGGATTCCCCTGAGTTATCTATGCTGCATGATGGTACAGTGGTGGGGGTCACCGCCAAGAATTGCATGCAGCTCCTCATAAAAACGGCATGTCTTTGGTGACAAGCCAGAACGACAGTTTGCCTCCCGAGTTTTCTGATATGCCTACCTCAGCTCTTTGATTTTAATGTGGCACTGCTGCACGTCCCTCTTGTGCCCCTTTTCCAACATGCCACTCAATATCTTTGTGTAAAAATCTAAATGCCTTTTGCTGGCTCGGAGCTGAGCCAGAACAGACTCTTCACCCCACAGACCGATGAGATCCAAGACCCCAGGTTGACTCCAGGCTGGAGCGTGTTTGGGGCATGCAGTTGCCATGATCAGTTCTGCTGGCAAGCTCTCTCCATGCTGACAAAACAGGAAATGGGAATTCAACATTTCTTGGGGCTTGAGGGGAGGGGCTGTTTCCTGTGTATGTGGCCGTGTTCAGGAAGAGTGTTAATGTGCAGAGTGGTCACAGCAGAGCATTGTGGGATAACTCATGGAGGCCAATTACATTGAATTACGCTGAGCTCTGCCTACATTGCTGCTCATTCGACCCAAACAATTTGATTTCAGTGCTACGCCTCTTGTGGAAGTGGTTTTATTACGTCGAATTTTCATGTGACTTATGTCAATGGAACTGAGCAGCCAGTGAAGACGCATACATTATGTGGTCTACAGAAGCTGCATTCCATTGACCTACCTCTGCAGTGTAGACTAGACTTTAGTTTTCTATTTCCCCATCCAAATGAACATTGTGCTTTTTTGAGGCATCCAGGTAGAGGAATAATTCAGAATAAAAGATGGATGCCAACTGGGGACAGGAAGGAATGCACCTGTTATATCTTTCCATAGACAAAGAACAAACAAGACTTTTGAGTCTGAATGACTTAGATGAAAGGAGGAATGACCAAATATAAAATCTTTCTGGAGAGTGACACTCTCTGTAATAGAAGCCATCAGGAACTAAGTCACAGGGATTGCTTCTTCAGACAGGCTAAAATAATAAATTGACACTTAAAGGTATAGTACATTAAAAAAAAATAGCCAAATGCACAATGAATTCTCCCATCATCAATCCTGCTGCCATGGTTTTTACAATTAAGTGAATTAGGGGGAAGTTAATAATTTCTTCTAAACAAAAGCATTCATCATTGTCAGTGGTGGAAACATGACACGAAACTAGATAGGTCATTGATTGGTCTCAATATAATTCTCATTTTCCTACTTGTAATAAACTATAGAGTTAAATGGCTAGTGAACAGACTTTAATATTGTTAATTAGCTTTAAACACTAACAGTTCCCAAGAACAATTTCAACAAGAACTCAGATCTGGCAGGTGGGATGTCAGTATACCACAAATCCCTGAATTGGGCTGCTAAAGTCTCCCCTGGAAAGACAGACTGAATCTAACTAACACTCTCTTTGATTAAAACTATTGTAGCCAATATGTTCTTCATATTCTTTTAAGAAGTTGTCTAAGCACTGTATGGAAAAAACACCTAGACCAAAAAGAATCTCTCTTTTCATCATTCATGTATATCACCAGTAAAAAATTGCTTTTGCTCTCTCCTTACAATGGTGGCTTTGATTGCTTTGTATTTTCAAGGTTTCAGCTGCAGCCAGCTTTGATATTTTGACCAAGATATAAAGCAAGACAACAATCACATGAAACAGAAAGATCCACATTAAGGTGACCTAATCTCCTCTCCTAGATTTCCTCCACTAGTGAATTCATGAACGTGCAACATTTGGCCTATGTGCAGGTATAACAGCTGAATCCCAGGAAGAACAAAAATTAAATAAAGTTTTGAGCAGGCTGTCTGGAGTCAATTATATGCTATGCAGATCTGTTTCAAGGGTTCTGTCTTCCATTTGCAATTCATCAAAAATGTTGGAACCTTGACAAAGCTCTCAAACTGGAATTGCAGGTACTGTATCCCTGAACAAAGTCCTTTGGGATTTGATGAAAATACATGCAGTATGCTTTACTGTCCTCCCAAAGCTTCTAAATACAAAAATATGTCTTTAATTAGACATCTCTCTTTTCTACCATAAAATTAATTTAATTAGAAGTATATTTAAAAAAGCTATGACAGGTTTATGATTGCTGGATTGTAATATTCATACATGTTGTGTGAAATGGAAGTCAGTGATCTGCAACTTTCTCATATGATTTGGTTTTTAACCAGTGGAGAAACCCTCCCCCTTTTCACCCTGGCAGCGAGAGAGATGCGTGAGATACCATTTCCCCCACTTTCACTAGAATAGGTGCCATTTGCTTCCTCCCCCCAGAGAAAAGTGGTTTGATATGCCTTTGAAGATATGACCCCATGGGCCTACTAACTGCCCTCCATCCCCACATGCAGATACCAGAGCAAACTAAATTGCTTGACATTCTTGGATCTAGTTTTCTATTTTGTTAGACTCTCAGAAGATTTGGTTCGAACAATGAAGGGACAATACATTATTAGTTCACCAGCAGGACAAATTTAGAAGTGAATGTGCCAGGTTTGGAGCTTTAGGTGTGTGTTTCAGAGCTGACATGCCTACTGTTAAAAGAAATAATTTTCAAATTCTTGGGCCAAAGACCCTTTAATATTTTTCCAAAAGCAGTGACCCCCTAAAACAGATTATTTTAATTCCTTTCTATTTCTCCTTCTCTACTTCATCCTTCTCTGTTTTTCTCTCTCCCAAATTCTCCCAATCTCCCACTATTTTCTCTCCCCCTCTCTTTTCATCATCCTTTCCCAAATGCCCACTTCAACCCCAGCTCTCCTTTGCTTCTTTCTTCTTCAGCCCCTGTCTGGGTCCCTTGCTCTGTTTTCATGTCAGCACTCAAGTTCTAGTCCCATTTTTTTTGCCTCAGATCCTAGCTTTTAGCTCCCGGATTTTGGCCCCCACCCTGCGTTGAGCCTCAGATCTCAGTTCTGCACATTCTTGAGGTGACCTGGAAGAATGAAGGGAGGGGGTGTAGCTAAAAACAGGACCGCTCCTAGTACTGGCGTGGGAAGAGGCAGAGCTGGGAAGTCCTCCTCCTGAAAACAGGGAAACACCAGAGGCCATTGCAAGAGCCTGAACCACAAATTGCAGAGATCCAGGAGCAGAAAGTCAGTGAATCCTACAGTTTCCAGAGCTTCTGCATCTTCCCAGCTTGAGAACCCCTGATCTACATCAGTGCTATAATATTTCCCATCTGCCATTCTGAAGATAAGCATCTGGGTATGTTTCAAAATTAGACACTCACCTCTCCCTCCCTAGTTCAGTTTAGTTGCTGTGGTATTTGCTAATGAATCAGAAGGAAGAAAAACATGGAGCAAATGTTGTGGTTGGGACTTTAAAATGACATTTAATGACCTCATTAAAATAATTTTCATCCTATTGTTAGCTCAGATAGTTCATTATTTTGAATAGATTAGACATTTTTAACAGAGCAAAGAAAACCAAATCTGCACAATAAAACTAAAAATATTGGTTTAATCTAAAGAGGGAACCAATGGAAGGTTATCCAAATGGAATCATTATATGATGGAAAATGGCAGAACAGGATTTCCAAATTATTGAGTGCTTTAAATAAATCCCCAAATCATGCCAACTTAAAAACAACCATTTTAGCAGACTGTAATGTTAATAGTTGTATTTTCTAAATAGTTAATAATAAGTAAATTGACTTTATTCCAACATACATCAAAGTTAAAAAGAAAACCCTAGAGTGTTTTTCTTTTGAATTCCAGACATTAATTCCACTCTGCTATTTAGCATTTCAAATTGTTTCCATTAAACATTCATACAAAAGAGCTAGTGAAAACCATGCATTTTTCCAGCAGCTGGCTGATAAAAGGTGACATATTATATCTTTTATTTGTTTTTTAAATGGAGCATCAGACTGCAGGTTGAATACCATTTGAACTACTGAGAATGACAGTAATAACTTGGGGTCCAATTCTATGAGCCTTCCATGCATGATACTTCCATTAAAGTCACTGAAAACTCTGTGTTTGGAAAACCCACAAGACTGAGCCTTAGCAACCATGTTAGGAAAAAGTGCATTACTATTATTGCACCAAATCAATTAAGACACCCAACTGTTGAAAATATTAGCCTCTTTTTTTGTTTGTTTGTTTTGTTTTTTTGTTCTTTTTTTTCTAATGAACCCCAAATTGTTCTCCTGGAAAAGTTTCTCCTGATTTTGGTTTCTTTATAAAAAGTCCCCAAAGTAGAATGTATACTCTGGTAATAAGGGTCATTGTACTGGTGATTAAATTAATCCCTCCTCTTAAAGGAAACTTAAGTTTTGCTTCCTTTAAGATGTAACTGTAAGAAATGAAGAGTTGAAGTTGAAAACATCGCACAGAATTCTCTCCCTGTGCAAGACACTGAGATGCATTTTTACCACCTGCGAGATATTCGTAGCAAGTTGTAAAAAGAACTGATAGAATTAACATCCATTGGTAAGAATGCAGCTGTTGCAAAATAACTTTTGGCTCACACAGAAGCCTCATTTATCATCTATTTTTATTATTTTCATACTCCAGCAAAATAAAAAAGGACCACTGCCTAATTGTTACCAGACTGTGGGATTCAAAAGCTATTTGTATTGCACTCAAAAAGAAAAAAAATCTAGTGCTTTCAACTTATACAGCTTTGTTTCTAAAATTAAAATGAGTTCCTTTTTATAGCCCAGATAAATTAAATGCCATTTGAAAACAGCCAGAATCTATGGCATCAATTTCTCAGGCTTTTTTCACTTGACACCAGCACTATGTAGTTGCTACACTGTGTAAATATTTGCCTTTTAAAAAATCTCTTTCTTCTGCTCACACATGCAGAATAGATGCTCACACAGAATAGATGCTGACACAGTCTAGCAGAGAAAAAACTACATCCCCAGCTAAAGCAGATACAGTGGGCCAACACTTTCTCTGTTACACCCATGTAGAACCACAGCAATGGAGCAATGGTGTTCCCACACTTTGATTTACATCAGTAAAACTGAAATTTTGTAACAGCTACACAAAACACTACCTTTGAAAACTTGGCTGCATACTAAACCTTTATTTGTAAAAACAGACACTTCTACAATCCACAATGAGACACCCCAGCTGTGAAGTTGGTCCTTGGTGTTTGATTTATCTATTAGGGCATATCGGGGTGCTTTAAGTGATAGCCAAGATCTGCACCCTTCAATTTTTTTTCCAAACATTCAAAAAACATGAAAATCCATAATTTATGAAAGGTACTGTACCCTGTGATTGAAATCCTCTGTTTATCTACAGGACAAGTTGAGTACAAGGGCAACTGGACCACTGAAAACTTCTGCACACAGTCCAGCTAATATGCCTCACCTCTGATATTAGGCATAATCTCCACTATAGAAAGACTGTTCACGTGCTATACCCATACAATTCTGACACATCCAGCTACGCTGCCAGTTGATCACGCATCTCTTAGCACTGAGAGTGAGACCAATATTCTACAATTGTGAGCTATTTTGGTCAGGGACCATGACCTTCTCTTCATTCTGTAAGGCACACAGCACATTTTTGGGCACGATAAACATAATAAAATGACAGGCCACAAAGCAGGTATTTCCCACCTGGGTCAGATGTGATCTAGCTACCTAGAGATAAGTCTCTCTAACCCATTACACCATTTCCCTGAGAAGCCCAGTCCATTTTACAGGTGTTTTAAATAAATCTGCTGGTTCTTTAATCGGATTCCCAATTACCAGATGTGAGTGTAGTATTACTGGGGGTGACTTTTTCTCTGCACAACTATAGTTCCAAGTGCCACATAAGCATCTCCCCTAAACCACCCTTTGTGAAATCTAAATCTGAAAGAACGACCAGGTCCTAAGACTACATGACCAAGCTGTACCCTGGGTTTCATAGTTATTCACAATCAGGAGATGCAGAAACACACACAAGAGCCCCATGTATTCTTCTTATGTTGCCTTAGCTACTTTAGTTTATATCACGTGGCTCTGCCACCTGAGCTTGGCCTCACTCTGACCTTAATATTGGCAAGCTGGAGGAAACAGTTATGTAACAGTTTATCCCAGACAGAAACACATAGAAGCTGATCCATTACATGGAAGCACTGCAGAGAAATTGCAAATAAATGTTTTAGTTGTTTTATTATGTCCAAATGCCTATACTGTGCTATTTTAGTCTTACTAAAATACTTCATTTCCTTTCTAGATCCATCTGTAAAAGTCGTTTTTATCTTTTTTCTGTAAATTGCTTATTCTAATATGTGTCCCATTGATTACGTGCATAATGCATCTCTTTGCTGTTACATTTACACTCAGAGTCTAAATATAAATAGTTTTCTTATCAGCTTTTCCTGGATCAGAACCCAAAGATTTTTCTGCCACTCTCATACAACAGTGGGTACATTTACCACAAGAAAGGGAGAAAAAGTCTCTGTATTCCACTTTTTGTATCATTGTGGAGTAACCAAATATTGTACCTGTTATACAGAATGAACTTTCATAGGAATATGTAATAAAAAGGGCTAAATTTTGTCTTCTAAATCATGAATTAGGCAACTAAATATTGTGGGCTTGAAAAAAAAAAGTGGAATTAGATTTACAATAGGTTAGAATTTTCAAAACTCTGATCTGACATCTGGAAAAGCCTGCAGTGATTATTTCCCAGAAAAATCCTTCAAGTCAGCAGTGGTTGAGACAGTTCTTTTAAAGACACATTTCTCTCCCTCTTTTTTCCTGCTGCTGCATCATACCCTTAATTTTATGCTTCTGGGACGTTTTTGCATGTGAAACTGGTCTTTTGTGTGTGCTCTTTTCAAAGAAATTAGGGTTAGAGGGGAGAGTCAATCCTGTAATTAAGATAAGAGAGAGCTGTCCCTGTCATGAGGGAAATGTTTGCAGGACTCATAAAGACAAAGAAGAGATACTGTGGAATTCAACAGCAATTTTATTCACTGCTTACATAATATTAAAATGCTTATCTCCTCCAGCTTTACTTCCTGGCCAAAAAGTACTCCTAGAAATGTGACAAATTCAGGGCCTGATCCCATACACATGGACATCAATGGGTTCTGGATTGGGTCATCAGTTGCATAATGTACATAATGGGATGACAGAGTTTGTTTAAAGTGGGTTAACAGAAACAAAGTTAGTTATTTTCCAGAATTTCAAGCAGCAGGAAATGTTACTCTTCATTAGAAATGAATTTAATGCATATTGAAACAAATTAAGACTTTTAATCTAGTTCTCTGTATATGCCAGCAAAATTGCTGATTAAGCAATGCAAAACACTTCCCACAAAAATTAGTTCCAATTTATCAATACATTTGCTTTAATTATATATTTGTACCCATTTTGCTTATGAACATTCAAATAATCCAGTTTTACTGTCATGAATGTTTGTTCAAAACACATTTCACTATCCCATGCATACATATCCATGAAAACCAAATATTATACATCAGCACTTCCTCCAAAAATGCTGGTACATTCTTCCAGTCAAGGAAAAGAAATACCTTATGACCCATCTTAACAATTACAACAAAACCAATACAGCTCATATAATGAATATTTTATACCTACAGAGAAATGTTAACCATCAATCTAGAGAGTTTGAAAAAGTAAACTATATTGAATGATGACCAAATCTTAGGAAATCATAATCCACACACAGGTTGAGCAGAAAAAGATGCCAGATTTATAGAACAAGTTTTTTGATTAAAAATTACTCAGCACTAATAAATAGTTTGCCTATATAAGAAGACATAATCTTAAAAAGAAATATTAATTGATATAATTAAGGCCCTAGTCCTAATTCCTGGAAGGTGATGAGCATTATCAGCTCTCATTGATTTCAGGCCCTTAACATTAATACCTCTGATCCTTTAAAGCATTGAAATACATGCTTAACTTTAAACACAAATATGTGATTGGTCCCACTGAAATCAATAAAACTACTCAGATGACTAAAGTTTAAGCACATGCTTAAGTGTTTTGCTAGGTCAGGACCTATATGTACATCCTACTAAAAATGAAGCTAAAGTAATGCAATGGTTTTTACTTATCAAAAAGCAAAATATTTTGCCTAGAAATACTGTAAGAATAATTCTTTTATTAGAAGCATTTGTTCTGGCAATATTTTTGAAATATTCTTTTAGCAGATGTGACATGTGGAAATGGCTGAATCGCAGTATTTTAGACAGCGGGTTTGAAGTGAAAAGCATGATGCAGTAGAACTTTAAATTCATTCCGCAGACTAAAGCTTCTACAATATATGGCATACAGGATTCATGACGCGTTGAGTTTTTTCAGTTCTTCAATATAGTATGGAAATCCTGAACACAAATGCACCACTCAGTTCAACCCTTCAAAATCTAGCAGTTTACTTTGCACTGGTACCCCTGAAATACCTCTTTATGCTGGGCTGAGGGGCTGCAGCAATGATTGTGAGCTGCAGCAGGATTCCCCCGAGCAGGAACTGAGGAAAACATCTACAGTAGTTAAGGTGTCTCAAAAGTTGGGCACCCAAAAATGAAGGCACAAATAATCATTAGTTTTGAAAATTATAACCCAAAAGTTTTATTTATCCTCAGAACAAGCAAACTCTCCACCACTGCACTGGCCAAATTCCAGTAGGTGTTTGGATTAAAGGATTCAGGTATCAGACCTCTCTCTAGGGTAGCTCAGTTTCCAACCTCAATTGGACTTTGATCTCTCTGCTGAAGCTGTCAATATGGGAGCCAATTTGCATCAAATGTGCTAATTTTTAGGTACTTTACTGAGAACAGCTACTAATGTTATATATACAATCAAATAGCAGTTTTGGGGCTCATAATAACTTTAGATCACTACCAGGGCCCCCACATGGGGGGAGGGAAGGGTACATTTTACCATGAGAAAAAATTGAGGCTAAATTGTAGATCATGCCTGAGGATATTTATAGAAACTTATCTCCCTTTATCTATGTATCTATCATCCAGATCTTGTGAGATTTGCTGGAGCCAATCAGAAGCAGTGTTAGAGCAGTCTCAAGCAACATTCTGAACAGTGAGTTGCTGGGCCTTCTGACCCAGCCCAGTCCCTTCTCTAGAATAGAGACCGTGTGCTTGTGCAGTTAAACTAGGAGTAGTTTGAGACTGCGAGACTGAGATTTGTGCTCCTCTCTGCGACATGGTCTATCATATCAAGATCAAGAACTACCAGTCCCAGAGTTCCTTGTGCATAGGCTGGATGGAGGGACAGCTGGTGGGAGGGGCAAAGCAAATCATCATAAGACAGTGGGAGCCAGTGTTGCTGCTGCTTCTGGTAGGATTTGCAGGCCCAAAATATATGTGAGTAAGTGTCTAATTCACACACGCACACACACTCTATACTGCCATGTCTGGTAATGGCTATAAATACAAATCAGGCAGCCAGAAACATAAGGAGGTAAAAGAAAGGGAACTAAAAGAAGCTAAAGGACACCAATCTATTCTCCAGTTTTTCAAATCAGACAAGACCTTTCTGCAGTCAGAATGTGCATCATGTGACTCCAATCTAATGCTTGAAGATATTCAGGTAGTATCACCATTAGCACCACCACATTCAGAAGGTTTACAAGCAGCAGCATAGAGTAGCGCTACACTATCTGATTCTTGTCTTTTTAAAGATCCAGGCTTGTGGCCTGAAAAGAACAGTTAAGCCACCTAGTTATCTTGTCTATTGAGTGTGAACTTGCAAGAGAAATTGACTTTGGGGGGCTAATTCATGATTTTGCAATGAAAAAGGCCAGAAAAATAAAGATTTAAAGTTAATTGGCCAAATTATAAAATGTTTGCAGTCACATTGGTCCATTAGAATAAAAAATCAAGACATTGACAGGATATAATACCTTTATAATGACCAAAAAGTTACAAAATAGTCAGCAAACTTGTAGGACTCTCAGGCTGGGTATTATGTTAAACAAAAATAGCAAAGGGGGTAGGGGCATTTTTCAGAAATGTAGATATGTAACAGTTAATTCAAACATTTGTCATGGTTTATGAGATTGTATGTATGGGATGAGGGATTATGGTATGTGTGTGGGAGGGGGTCTGTGTTACAAGTTTGTACTGGGCCCAAAAAAATTATACTTGAGCCCTGATCACTACCAATATGGCCTCTACTTGAACCGCTAATGTAGAAGTAAAAGGGTCTATAACCCCTTACAAACTCTGTTATCCCATCCATTTTTTTAAAAGCAAAAATCCCAGCTGTCTTTGGAATGTAGTCTTTTAGTTTTTCCTTTTCCCCATTTAAAAAGCCCTTTTAAAGAAAAGTCCCTGCCTAATTGCGCAGATTTATCATTTTAAAAAAAGGAGAAAAATAACTTCTAATATTAGCTACTGGATTTGAATCCACAGATTTGATATGATGTGATGTGAATGGAATTAAGCTTTTTAATGAACAACCTACTGGAGAATTATTAGCTGATGTTTATAACACAGGATTAAAAGTAAGGTGATGTGGGTTCTATTGCCAGTTCATCTGCAGATTTTGTTGTGTTACCTTAGGCAAGTCTCTTCACCTTTTGTGTTTCAGTATCTCCATCCTATGAGGGTATAATATCCACCTCAGAGCGGTGGACATTAATGATAGAAATATTCTACCAACAGAGCCATTTCAATCAATCTGTGGTTAACATTTCTGTATTCGTTTTACCAAGGATTGATATGTATGTCCATTTGCTAGGATTCTTCAGTTAATATATAACAGTTTAAAGCCTTTTCACTTTATGACCTGTTAGTGCTACAGTATACAAATATTATTGTATACTAAAAACTTAACCCTATCTCTGAGTCATGACTTGGGCAGAACTTCTATATGGATATTTTTCCTCTATAAATTCAGAATTGGGTCCATTATAAATGGCATGTGTGTATATATTACACAGACTGAATGTGAGAAAAGAAGGCCTAAAGTAGCATAAACTCTGTAAGCTTTCTACTAATTAAAAATATGCTTATACTGATGTATACAAAAAAAGAAAAGAAAATTTCTTCTGCTCCTAATACAGACATGGTGTGCAAAATCTGCAGAAGAAACAAAGATGACAGACTTTAAAAAAATACTGTAAATGAGGTCTATGAGGTAGAAGTTCTGGGGACCCATTGATATTAAGATTTTACAAACTATTGCCCTTTAATTAAGCATCAAAATTTACAATCAGATGTTGCACATGTGGATCACAGTTACGAGTGGTTTTAAATCACACATTTTGTAGTGTATAAGGTTTGACTTGTGTATTCTGAACAAATCTGGAAAGACTTCCAGGTTAAGCCAGTGTTGGCACTATACAGCAATAATGTGCATGTGCATTTTGTGATAATTTGCTTGAAAAATTATTTCTTGTAGCCAGGAAGAATGCTTATTTGGAAAGAAGTACCTTTTACATAAAGAAATAGAAAATGAATTCCACTCCTCTGTCTTGCCAATATTTGCAGCATATGTTCATGATCAAAAGTGAAGCATGAATGCCAACCTTTTTTTCACCCCTTAAAAACACTTTTTTCCCCCGTCTCACCTTTGCAGAAAAGAGCAGTAAGTTCAGAAAAACACTTCCTTGGTATTTTAGTAACATGATGAATGGTTTTGCCTTTTGAACTCTGCACCAACCTACTTTCAATAAAAGTTAGACTTTCAGTTAAAGTAAACATAAAAAAAAAATCAAAAGAGTGCCACGCCTGCTGGACTTAAAAATTCTTTGTCTTCTGATTAAAAAAACAAAAAAACAAACCCTCAAAAGGAGAAGATTTAGGTCTGTAAACCATGTATGGTATGCCTTCACACTCATCAAGGCTGAATTCAATTCATTT
This sequence comes from Emydura macquarii macquarii, assembly GCF_026122565.2. Lineage (NCBI taxonomy): Eukaryota > Metazoa > Chordata > Testudines > Chelidae > Emydura > Emydura macquarii. Next base: position 1,334,307 of record NW_027130613.1, read on the forward strand.
GTTTGTAGTCCGGGCACAGAACCTGATTCTGTCCTTCTGCATTTTACAGCTATAAATTTCCACTGACAGAGTTGCTTTTGATTTACACTGGTGTCCATCAGATCATAATCAAGCCCACAGTCAGAAAGACTTGATCGAAAGCCCAAGAAAGTCATCATTAAGATTCTCATTAATGTCACTGGGCTTTGGATCAGGCCCCTAATTAATTGTGGAAGTTCCAAAGTAACTACATTCACAGAAATGCTGCTCCTGAAGCAGTAGCAGCTACTTTTAAAATTCATACTTCACCATCTAGTTCCTTGCTTCTTTTCCAGTGTACAATTTACTACTGAAAATTTCATTGTCCTAACGTACACAGGGCCAGGTAAAACAATTTCCCACACAGTGCGCTCCCATTTCTTGCTCTTGCTTGTAGTAGCAATAGCAGGAGACACACACAAAAGAATATCTGGTAGACTGGAGAAGACCCCCGAAAAACACTCCTCTCTGTATGAGCTAAGTCCCAGACCACCACTTCCCACCTCCAGGTGAGTTGGGGTCCACAGGAGAGAATGGAGGACTAAGCCTCCGTCGCCTGGAGTACAGATTTCTGAAGGGGATGGGCCCACCTGCCACCATCCTAGGAAACCCATGAAGAAATGACAGCAGGAGGGCTGCACACACAGAATCCTTTGTTGGGGTGGTGGTAGTGGAGGAGGCCCCAGGTTTCTGAGTTAACCACTGATCAAGATGAAAGGGGCAGTTTGTATCTCTCTGAATTATTTTTCCAGGCTTTCTGTAGATGCCACTGTGACCCTTCTGTGCCCAAGGTGGGCACCTGAAAATTCCAATGTCAGGGCAGGCTGCAAAAGGAGAGGAGATTCTCTCAACACTGGTGGGTGACACTGAAGTCAGACTTCCCAACCAGCCACAAACAGTGCTTCTGATTCCCCCCACTGGTTATCAAGAAGTCAAAATAAAACATACACAGCTCCCTTTACTGCATTTCAGTCTCCGACCCCCCAAGTAGCCACTAGGTCCAGTAAAGAGACCAGTTATTTAAACTCTATGCTCTTTACCAAAAAGGTTTCTCTTGACCCCAAAGGGTCAGCCACAGTACCAGATCAATATAAGTTTCGATCTTACCCAAAATACCACGCTGCCAGCCAATCCTTTAGTAACTACAACTAAAGGTTTATTATAAAAAGAAAGAAACAAACTATAAGAGAAATGTCAAAGGATTAAAGCAACCAGATACATACAAATGATTTGAAAGTCCATATACATCAGGTTTCTAGTAGAGTTGTGGAGTTGGCAGGCTTGTATAATCCCTCTGGTATACATCCAGTACTTGGATGGGTCTCAGTCCTTTGTTTCACAGCTTCAGTTCAGTTGTTGTAGATGAGTTGAACCAGAGGTAGGCTGAAAGACAGACTAAAGACAAAATGGATCCTGGGAAGCTGCCTTTTATGTCCTTTGGTCTATGCCATGATGCTTCTGGAATTTTACAGGAACCAAAATGGAGTCCAGAGTCACGAGTAAGTCCTGGTGACTCATCAGTTATATACCTCTCTTCTCTCCCTGGCCCCTTGTACTTTAATGGGCCATTAAGCAGGCTATTGTTATGCAGCCATCCTGTCTGGGGTATGACCCAGACACAGCACAATTTGAAATACAGATATATCAAACATATCCATAACTTCCATTACACATATAACACATGAACATAAACATTATCATCTTACTTAGCACATTATAGCCTTTCTAACAGTACCTGGCAGGGCATAGCTCACATGAATTACTATGAATTACTGGAAAAATCATGGAGCAGGTCCTTAAGGAATCCATTTTAAGGCACTTGGAAGAGAGGAAGGTGATCAGGAACAGTCAACATGGATTCACCAAGGGAAAGTCATGCCTGACCAACCTGATTGCTTTCTATGATGAGGTGACTGGCTCTATGGATGTAAGGAAGGCGGTGGATGTGATATACTTTGACTTTAGCAAAGCTTTTGATACTCTCCCTCACAGTATTCTTATCAGCAAGTTAAAGAAGTATGGGTTGGATGAATGGACTATAAAATGGATAGAGAACTGGCTAGAGCATAGGGCTCAACGAGTAGTGATCAGTGGCTCCATGTCTAGCTGGCAACCGGTCACAAGTGGAGTTCCCCAGGGGTTGGTCCTGGGGCCGGTTTTGTTCAACATCTTTATTAATGATCTGGAGGATGGGGTAGTTTGCACCCTCAGCAAGTTTGCGGACGACACTAAGCTGGGGGGAGTGGTAGATACCCTGCAAGGTAGGGATAGGATACAGAGTGACCTAAACAAACTGGAGGATTGGGCCAAAAGAAATCTAATGAGGTTCAACAAGTAAAAGTGCAGAGTCCTCCACTTAGGAAGGAAGAATCCCATGCACAGCTATAGACTGGGGACCGACGAGCTGGGCAGCAGTTCTGCAGAAAAGGACCTGGGGGTAACAGTGGATAAAAAGCTGGATATGAGTCAGCAGTGTGCCCTGGTTGTCAAGAAGGCTAATAGCATATTGGGCTGCATTAGGAGGGGAATTGCCAGCAGGTCACGGGAAGTAATTATTCCCCTCTATTTGGCATTGGTGAGGCCGCATTTAGAATATTGTGTCCAGTTTTGGGCCCCCCACTACAAAAAGGATGGGGACAAGTTGGAGAGAGTCCAGCGGAGGGCAACAAAAATGATTAGGGGTCTGGAGCACAGGACTTATGAGGAGAGGCTGAGGGAACTGGGCTTGTTTAGTCTGCAAAAGAGAAGAATGAGGGGGGATTTGCTGGTGGCCTTTAACTACCTGAAAGGGGGTTCCAGGGAGGATGGGGCTAGGCTGCTCTCGGTTGTGGCAGATGACAGAACAAGGAGCAACGGTCTCAAGTTGCAGGGCGGGAAGTCTAGGTTGGACATTAGGAAAAAGTTTTTCACTAGGAGGGTGGTGAAGCACTGGAATGGGTTACCTAGGGAGGTGGTGGAATCTCCATCCTTAGAGGTTTTTAAGCTGAGGCTTGACAAAGCCCTGGCTGGGATGATATAGCTGAGGTTAGTCCTGCTTTGAGCAGGGGGTTGGACTAGATAACCTCCTGAGATCCCTTCCAACTCTAATATTCTATGATTCTATGATTTTGACATATTGGTGTTAAATAACATAATAAATGCCTCCCCCCCCCAATCCAGCCAGTGTGACACCCACAACGCGAGACTGGTGTAGAAGGGAGTAATCAGAGCTCCTGCGTAACCTCAAGGGCCCTCCCTAATCCAGCCAGCATGACAGCTACCTGCATTGATTACATTTGGATCAGGGTTCCAAACTTTATGTCTGCAACCATAAGGATGAGAAACACATACACACACTTTAATGGAAACTGATATTCTGAAGTAGACATGTCACTCCAGGAGCCAGGATTTTAGGCCTGATCCAAAATCCATTGAAGTCAAAGAAAAGACTCCTATTGACTTCAGTGGGCCTTGGATCAGACCTGTACTGCTCATGCCTTAATCTTACACTGAATGCAAGTATAGATGATCTTTATCAACTGTGTTATATACAATATGTTTTCCACATCTCATAATAGCACAAAGTCTCTATTTCTTACAAAAGCGGGACAGTCCATTTACCTTTTCTTTTCCTTGACAGCTTTATGTCAATGGTTCACTTTGACAGCTGGTCAACAAAGTTTTATGATTAGAGCTGGACAGATACTGCAAAATGAGTTTTGTGAACAGCTGTTCCAATGAAATCAGGGAATACCCTAGGACAGTAAACTCCCTCCCCCCCCCCCGTCATTTGCTCTGTGCACACATTTATTTATTCCTGAAGGAAGTTTGTTTCTTCAGATTTATAATTAAAAAACAAAAACAGAAAAAATAGCTGCCTATCTGAAAAATCCAAAAACCCGACATATATTAACACACCAGCTAACCCAGCACTCCCTCCCATATGTCTCCCAATAAAACACAAAACTCCCAAGCAACTCCCTCTTAACCAATCAGTCTCTTCACATAAACCTTCAGCCCCCATCCTCCTGAAAGGCCTAGGTGAGAAGATAAGCTCTGTCGTGTCCCCAAAAGACTACCAAAGCAGTGCTATTTCTGATAAAAAAGCAGGGAGTCCAAAGCTGATGGCCCCGACGCTTTACTGCCATACCATTCGGTTTTAAACCCAGGGGTACCCACTCTATCATCTCTGCCGATGGCTGTTACGGCAACAAAGCACAGGAGTTTGTTGTGAATACTCATGTGAATATATATTTCCATGAGTGTTCATCCAGAGGCATTCATGTGTCCACCCTGAAATCACTTTTGGGGCATGGAAGCTATCCAGTCAGGGAGCAGATGCAGTGCCATGTGACTTAGATATGCCATCATGCAGAAACAAATAGTGAATTATGAAAGAAGAGTTGAAGCAAAGAGTTTGCAGGTAGCTCAGGTTGAAGCACGTTCACATAAAACAGTTGTTTTTTAGTGGAATTAGTGGGAAATTCACAAAAAAGAAAACGATCTGTATATACATGTATACACACATACATGGAGGGAGAGAGAGCGAGAAATACATAATGGTTCACTACAAATAGTCTGAAGCCAGCTCTAGTTACAATGGTTATTTTGTGATAACTTGGTCATGACTCCTTTTAATTAAAGGGGAACACAACAATCTCATAGATATTAGAATATAAACATGTACTCCAAACTCTTTCTAGTTATTCTCTGATCTCACTATCTTCTAATCTCCAGATTGCTGCAAAAATATGATTAGAAGAGGCTTTTTGTGTAACATGATTTCTCTACTATAAGTGGCAACTTTTTCTCAGTCATCAGTGTCACGAGAGTGTGTAGGGTTTTAGGGACACATGAAAACCATGACATTTTTTATTTAGTTTATTTTACAGCATTATCAATATCATGATGCCTGGGAAAGCCATTTGGTGTGTGAGGTTTGCACTTAAATTGTTAATATCAATCTACAGGAAAATAGATAGCATGTCTTTCTCATGAATATGGGTGTTGTCTTCCTCCTGAAAACATGCCATATATTTATATAGTGGAGAGGAAAGAAACTGTAGCCTTTCCCTTTAATATGGGAATCACATGGAATACTGAAAGATAAACAGTCCGCATTTTAGCATTTAGTGAACAGATTGTGATAACATGTGAGACTTACATAACACACAAATCCAGAAGAACTATTCATAAGAGAAGTAGCTGAATTGATGCAACTTTTTGGTAAAAATGTGGTCTGAATTTTATGAGATTTCCCTCTGGATTATGAAAAATGCCAGCAGATGGCTCTTGGGAATTTGCAAGTTATTGTACTCGTTTTATAAATGAAATCAGGACTTGCTGCTCAATAAGCTTGTAAAAAAATCATTTTTTTAATTGACAGTTTCTAGTGACTATGCCAGTGAAGAGATGAAGCATCGCTGGCCCCGTTACCTTTTTATTTTAACCTATTAAAAGCCAAACTTCAATCTTAAAGTGTTGGAGAAAATGCCAATTTGGGAACGTGCTGTTTTTTTTAGACTATTCATTATGATTCCTAATGTGCATAGATATGCGCTTAGTCTTTCTGTTTCAGTAGGTTTTCAATGCTGTGTGGAGAGGTTTTGAGATGACGGGTGAAGGAAAAACAAAATTTAGCTATGCACAGGATCAATACAGCATACTGTTTTACTTCCTGTATTTGATGCAACTGCCTACGTATGTCTGAGGAATGGCTAAAAGTCACTGACTGTAACTAGATTAAACTAAAGAACCAGGGGCCCTGAAGGGAATTCGTAGCATGTTACAGATGTCTATTTCCTCTAGCAGCTTTCCTCCAAGAGCTGCATATAAGTGTGTTGTAGCCCAGCTCTCATGAAATCTAATCACTTTGTTTTCTGCACAAGAAAGCAGTTAGGCTAGGATGATCATCAGAATAAGTGTCAAACATCAAAAATCAACAGGGTGAGAAGTTGGATCAAATCAGTTGCTGCAGCTGCATTACTGATATTGGAAACCTGGTTAAAGAAAATCAACCTACAGTAGATGTTATTTTCTTAGCAGTTTTTTAAAAAAAGATGTACTTACAGTATGGTGTGAATCTGTATGCATTTTTCCATCAGAGTTATTTGTATACAGGGCCAGATTAACTCTCATGTGGGCCTGGGGCTATTGGATTTTGTGAGGCCCAAGTCAGGTACCAAAAGGAAAACTGTAGTGGAGAGGAGGGGCAAAGGGAAAACTGGAAGGAGATGGGATTTTTTTTTTTTTTTAAAGGGAAATGATATTTGGTGGGGGAAGGTTCGGGCAGGGACCTCAGCCCCTCCAGCCCACTGCAGCTCAACTGCATTGCTGCCGAGAACTGGGCCAGCCAGGGGCTTGGCGATGCTTTGCAGTGCGACTCTCCAGCAAGGTGGCATCCTCCCTTTGGCATCCCCGCGGCATCTGGCTCCGGAGCTCTCCACACCACACTTTGGAGCCATTGCCTGGGGCAAGGGCTGGATTGGGGAAGCCCCTGGGCTACCTGCCGGCCAGCTGGGCTCACCTGAAGGCTGGCTGGGGCAGGCTATGGCCTGAAAAATAACAACCTCTGCCCATGCTTGCGCCCCCAGCCCCTGCTGTCCGTGAACCGAGTTCCTGAGAATCTGGTTAAACTTCTGGGGCACAAGGGCACTTGGGTTAGCCGCTCTCCCTGCTCGGACGGGCTCTGGGGGAAATTCCTGGGTTCCAGACATGGTGCGGCACATGGGTGACCTGCCTAGAAAGGCTCCCGGGTGGGGTGGGCACCAGCTGGCCCCTCAGCGCTGAGCCGGGGAGGACCTCCTGGCAACCGGTGCTGCAGCTGAGCTATGGCAACCTTTTCAGTGTCAGGTTTCTATAGGGCAACAGCTGGTGGGGTCTCAGCCCTGCCACTGTGAGCTGATCTCAGAGCTGCATGGCCCTGGAGAGCACCCTGCAATGTGTCCAGCCCCATGAGGCTCCCTGCAGCTTAACCCAGAGAAAAGGGCAGTCACAGACTACAAGGAGTGGGAGCAGCCTCTCAGCCTCCTGAGCCCCCTGCCTGTTGTGAAGGGCCGGCCCGGCGCTCTGCCCTTACCTACCACTCCAGCCCCACAGCCCGGAACTGGCTCAGACAGGGCGGCCTCACCCCCCGGCCTGGTGGGGAGGAGGGAGATGCTGGGCAGCCCTTCATGACGTGCAGGGAGCGAGGAGCGCTGGAGGGGCCGGCACCCTCCGTCCTCTGTGCATCGTGAAGGGCTGGACTGGTGCCCCACACAGGCAAGGTTCCAAAACCGGCTCGCTGCCCCGCATGCCGCAAGTGGGACAAGTGGTGGCTGCGCCAAGCTTCTCTCTCCACCTGTGCATCCTGCTGGGGCCCCCCTAGCCCAAGGCCCATGGCTGGAACCCCTGAAGCCCTTGCATTAATCTGGCCCTGTTTGTATATAATACATTATTGTGTTATATTACAGTGGCATTGTGTCACTGCTTGGGCTAAAGGTTTGCAAACATTTATTATAAACTGATAATTTTCTGGGAATTATCATGACTATGTGTCAAAAATTTCCTCAGTTTTGAAACACAAATGCTCTCCTTGTGTTAGTCATTCCTCCGCCCCCACCCCAAAAGTTAACAATATTTATTTATTTGTTATTTGTATTATCGGAGCATCTCAGAGCCCTGGTGATGGACCAGGACCCCACCATGCTAGATGCTGCACAAAAGGAGAGTTTTAGACTGAAAAATATATTATAACTAAAAATTACTCGAATTTTCCAGGTGCATTTTGACTAATACATAAATCATAGAGTAACAGGTGTGGAAGGGACCTCAGGAGGTCATCTAGTCCAACCCCCTGCTCAAAGCAGGACCAACCCCAACTAAATCATCCTAGCCAAAGCTTTGTCAAGCTGCACCTTAAAAACCTCTAAGGATGGAGATTCCACCACCTTCTTAGGTAACCCATTCCAGTGCTTCATCATCTAGTGAAAAACTTTTTCCTAATATCCAACCTAGACCTCCCCCACTGCAAGTTGAGACCATTGCTCCCAGTTCTGTCATCTGCCAACACTGAGAACGGCCTAGTTCCATCCTCCTTGGAACCCCCCTTCAGGTAGTTGAAGGCCGCTATCAAATCCTCCTCCTCACTCTTCTCTTCTGCAGACTAAACTAGCTAGTTCCCTCAGCCTCTCCTCATAAACCATGTGCCCCCTAATCATTTTCATTGCCCTCCATTGGACTCTCTCCAATTTGTCCACATCCTTTATGTGGTGGGGGGGCCCTAAACTGGACACAGTACTCCAAATGTGGCCTCACCAATGCCAAACAGAGGGGAATAATCACTTCCCTCGATCTGTTGGCAATGCTCCTACTAATGCAGCCCAGTATGCCATTAGCCTTCTTGGAAATAAGGGCACACTGTTGACTCATATCCAGCTTCTAATCCACTGTAACCCCCAGATCCTTTTCTGCAGAACTGCTGCCTATCCAGTCGGTTGGTCCCCAGTCTGTAGCAGTGCCTGGGATTCTTCCATCCTAAGTGCAGGACACTGCACTTGTCCTTGTTGAACGTCATCAGATTTCTTTTGGCCCAATCCTCCAATTTGTTTAGGTCACTCTGGGCTTGTCTACACTTACCTCCGAGATTTGGTGGCAGGCGACCGGAGTTACGCAAGCTACGCAAAAAGCTTGCATAGCTTCTCTGTTTCTGTTTTGCCCGCTGTCTTCACTGCACTGAGCTGACAGGAACCACGTTCCTGTTGATGCAGCGCTACCTTACTTGAGAAGGTGGTCTTAATATGTCAATTTCTGGATCGACTGAGCAGGTCTTCACTGACCGCTCAGTCGATCCAGAGAAATCGATCTGACGGCGGCAAATTTGCCGCAGTCAGTGAAGACGTAGCCTCGGTATCCTATTCCTACCCTCCAGTGTATCTGCCACGCCCAGAATTCATGTCATCTGCAAACTTGCCTCCAGATCATTAATGAATTAACTTCTCACCATTAAGATACTGATGTTGTAAAATCTTGTTTTGTTTAGGCAGAATTAAAAATGTAAGCAACACGGGAGAGGCTAACGTACAATTTAGAGAATATTTCTATCCTAAGTGAAATAATGTCACATTAAACATTCTTAACTGAATTTTGGAACACTATCTAACTGTTAAGAGTTCACATATCTGTATTATGCCCCATTAAGATATATTAGATGTGAACAAATTTGATGCTTACATCTGGAGCTTCAGATTAAAATTAGTAAGCATAAAATACTATGGGCTGTGGAGTTTTTAGCTGCAGACAAAGATATGGGTGAGTGGTGGAGCTGCTCAGCAGCTGGAGTGCCAAGCAGCATTCTGACCTACTTGATAGTAGCTCTGCCATTCTTTCCAGGATGCAGCATTAACTTCTCTCACCCAGGCTCAGCTCTCCGGCCATCGTAGAAAGGGGTGGAGTCATGGCCTCATACTCTCCACTCCTTCTTCAGGACCCCAGGTTCAGATGCTGAACTGATACAGGCCTTACTGGTATTCAGAATGTTATCCATTCCATTCAGAAGGTTGTCCATTTAACTGGAAGGACTAGATACATGTTCTTTTTTTTTTCTAATGAAAATTTAAATTCTTGAGAAAATGAAGGGGACACCAGAAACATCCTGATACAATGCATCATCATGTCAATCTGACCTCAGCTGGTTCAAATTCCCAAAAGAAAATATATTTTTATTTTCCCCAATTTACATAATATTTGCAAGTGCACAGGTATATAAACATGTAAATTATCATCTTGCCTACACTTCTCTATGTGCAATATGGGTGCAGTCCAAATGTTTGTACATTCTTCAGTGTGTGCACTTCTGAAAATTTGGGCCTAAGTGTTTTTACTATTTTAGAGCATGAAAAACTTACATTCTTGCTATCGTGTACATTAGTGTGCATAATCCCTGAATTTTAAGATTTGTTTTATCCCCTGACATTGTTGATATTAAATATTAAGTGATATTTAGGGCAAGTATCATATTGCGTTACAGTTAAATCACCACTTTAATCCTTGCAGGAATCTCCTTAAATAAGATGGAGTCTCTCACTGTGTTCTTTCTTTAAATAAATAAGAAAGTACTCCAAAGAGAGGTAAAAAGAATGAAATCATCTAGATTGGAAGATTCAGGAAGTGGTCTTTTCCCTTATGCCTATGTTTTGAAAGTGAACTAAATGAGTCAGAATGTTCTGTATCTTTTAACACAATGATGCTAACTATTGAAGATCATTGGAGATTATGAGAAGGACTAGACATAGAAAAATAAATATAGTGTTATCCCAGTCAAACAGAAATCAGAATATTGGTGTAGTACAGTGCACGATTATATTTAAAGCATCATCATGTGTTCTCAGTTATTTGAATGCTCCTGGGAAAATAACTGTTACTATCTAAATGTATCAGCTCTTATAAATTGAGTTTGGGATTTTTTAATTAGATATTAATTATCCACAAGTGTTGGATTTAAATGTTCCTCAATATCCCCTTCTTACAAGTGTCAATCTCTATCCATCCATTCATGCATCCAGATACTTATCATCATAGTAGTATCTGAGTTCCATTATCAGTATGAATGCCATGTTTATGGGATGTTTCTAAAAACTGATGTATTTAATATCATCACAAAATACAAAATTTTTTTTAACTTGGCTAAGCAGTCTACTGGAAGCTCAATGCATTCCTAATTGATATGAGAAAGGAGGCCCTCATACTGTTTTCTTAGAAGCCCAGTGGGTAGTTACAAAATATGGCTGATGTTACGTCCCATCTAAGGTTACCATGAGAGGTTACCATGAGAGGGCACCTGAAGGAAGGGGAAGAGAAGAATGGGAGATTCCCCGACTCAAAGTGGAGCTTGGAATTGAAACAATATTTTTATGGAAGGGTCGGTCCAAGATTTAGAAATTCACTGATGTCATGATCATAAATCATAGTGCAAATAATGAAAATGAAATTCACCATTGTAAAATTGAGCGTGTAGTTGTATTGCTCTTTCTGTTCTCACCTTGTTTCTTTGATTGTTGTATGTATTAGAATTTGTTCTGGATCATTATTTCCTAATCCACTGCCATTCTTATAAATTCAGGACCTGATCATATTGCTGTAACAAGCACTACTGCCAAACCCAAATAATTGAAACATTCTGAGTTAGGCACTGGAAAAAAGTCATCTGCTTTTAAAAATAATACATTTGGGATTCTTTCAATTTGCCTTCTTGTTTCTGGGCCTTTAGGGTGCACTCAAATTGTGTTTTCAAGCTTTCCTCCACAACCCCGAGGACTAGAAACTTCCTTGAAAAAAAGAAAAACTAAAAACCAAACAACCCCTTCCCCCCCAGTAAATATTGCTAGACTTTCCATAGAGTAAGGACAATATAATATGAAAACTTGCAATATAACAACACCGAATAGCACTCATTTCAGTGCGGTATAAGCAAGAGAAGAATCAGACCCATAACAAATTATATAGGATGCTTTTTAATGAGCACTGAATAATAAACAATAATATTGCTACCTTGAATCAGAGAAATCCTCATTTCCACTCTGCCCCGTACTTACAGTTTGGTGTTGATTTTGAGGATGAAATATAAAATCCTATTCTTTCCCTGTCCCTGTTTCTGCCAACCTCCCTTGTTCACTTGCACAGACTCACCTCATTTAAACAGAATTTGATGATACTCCTACAATTCCTTTTTCTGTCCATTTAAAAGATTAGTTAATTTGAAAAACAGAATTGGCTAACCACCCATAATGAAATCAACCAAGAATGGAAGAGTCCAAGACAGCATGAGTGTGTACATGCATGCCGCATATAAATGTTACTCACATAAGAAGAAAAATATTCTGGAGTGGGGGGGAGGGGACCAAGCTGAGGAATGTCAAACTTATTGAGAAACAAAGTTATTTAACTGTTTATGATATTGTTACATATTTGACAAAGGCAGATTAGGAAAATGCTCCAAGTTTAAAATACTCTTGTTTGTTTTACTTAATTAAATCTCGCTAAAAGTTACAAATGTTTCAAGTGTCAGCCAATGCACATTCCAGGTACAGTATTTGTTTTTTATTGTATGTCTGGAAGAGTCTGACATAGTTGCGTTAGTATTAGGCTTGGCAAGATTGCAAGAGCCAGAATCTCTCTGAATTCAGAGTCCCCACAAGGCTGTGCCTGCCTTGCAATAAAAACATATGGAATAATTATTTTGGAGGGATGCTAGGCCTGGGATGACCAGATATTCATTATGAAAAACCAGGACAGCATGGCAAGGGGTAGAGAAGGTGCTTCTGTGACTATGCTGTTGCAATGTTAAAACAACACTTTTTAAAAATTAGTTGGCTCTTAAATTGAAATACGATACTGCTATCTCAAAATTTCTATCAACCTATGTTGTAAAAGACTACCGTAATTGCTAAGTAAATTATTGCACAGTTTCACTAGTTAAAATGAACAGAGCCCAGCAAAAGCAGTGTGTTATACAGATCCCAAACAAAATTTCTTATTTGCCAGAATAAATCCTTGAATTATTTCGGTCAAATATGCCTAGTTGTCTGATTAGAATCTGTCTATTAAAAAATAAAGACTATTTACCCATCATCATGAACCCAAACACAGCCTTTCTACTTAAGTGGACGTATTCTATAGTGTCTCTAACATAGAATCATAGAAAGAATATATGAAGTCATGTAATTGTAGCGATAGACTTCAAAAAGAGAATTGTATAACGTAACATAAGAATGGCCATACTGTGTCAGACCAATGGTCATCTAGCCTAGTATCCTGTCTCTGATGGTGGGCAGTGCCAGATGCTTCAAAGAATGAGCAGAACAGGGCAATTTTGAGTGATCCATCCCCTGCTGTCCAGCCCAAGTTTCAGGCAGTTGGAGGTTTAGGGACACCTGTAGCATGGAATGACAGGTCACAGTTATACAGGGAAGAGTTTCCCTCTTATCCCATGACTGCTTTGTTTGCTTAAGATGGTGAGGGATCTTATCAGAGGCTTTCTGAAAGTCCAAGTACACTACATCAACTGGTAACACCATAGACATTCATCTGGCATTTGGGTCTCAAGGTATTTGTTGTGCCCAGAATGCAGAGATGGGCATATCCTACATAATGCAATTGCTAGACTCTAGATATTTGCATCACCTTTTGTGAACCCCCCCCCCCCCCCCCCCAAAAAAAAAAAAAAAAAACCCTAGCTCCCATTTTTTGCCCTGTTCTCCTGTTTGTAAATCTGAATATCAGAACTCACAAAAACTGAATGTTAGCACCAGTCCTCATCTGTTGTCAGACAAACTAACATTGGGGAAAACATATTTAGAATATACTTGAGACAAAGGGACACAATCCAGGGCCTGATCCAAAGTCCAAAGAAGTCAATGGGAATTTTTCCCCACATGCTTCTATATTTGGGTGATACCATTTTCTTCATGTGAAGAAAATTGTTGAATATGTATTTCCCCCCACCTGAATAAATCTATTTTAAGGAATTGCAGCAAGGTTTTTGGAGGTTTTTTCATATTCTTTTTTTTTGTGTGTGCCCTTGTTGAGTTTTATCTATATTTAGATGCTGCACTGATTCTAAAAAAGCTAAAGGATACAAAACAGAGTAGTGTAAAATATTCATCTTAAAACACATATAAGCTGAATAGCATCTCTCTATGCAAGTACTCTTAACACTTGCAGTGCTGTGCTATTGGTCCCAACATACCTTGGATAATCTGATACATAATGTATGTTTTACAGCATAAGGAACCCTAATTCTCCAAGATGTTGCTTTACATACAGCCTTTAACCAAAATAACCACACACAGCAGAAAAATTGGCAGGGTTTAGGTTGGTCTCAAGAGCACCACTTTAAAATAGCTTGCTAATTATAATTTTGTTTATCCAATCAGTATACATAATCCTTTGCCGGTCACTTAGGCATTATGCAATCTATAAACATCCTAGCATATTGTAAACAGACTTTGCAGAGTTTGGGAGAAAAAATTTACTAAGACTTCCATTGCACTCTTCTCTGTAGAACTGTGACCTGTCATTCCACAGGGACTGTCAAAAAAGACTTTCTTAGCAGAAGTTAGAGAATTGGGCTTCCAGAATACTTCAGCCTGGACAACTTATTTAAACAAGCAAATTCTTGATATTAGAGATTCTTGTACTAACTTATTTAAAATCACTAGAAGAACATGGTAGGTTTCCTATGCTGTCTGAATTATAAGGATTTAAAATATTTTATAAAATCTCAAGAATGTCACCTGTAAGAATGCATAACATTTGGTTCTGAAGCATTATATAAATTCACATCTGGTGGAATATAGCACATGATGGTATTTACTGATACCGTATAATGTAAATGAACAAATCTGACTGGAAATTTAAAAGGCCATTTTAAAATGTATTGTTTTCTTCTTACTCCCTTTGTATACTTTGTATGAACTGGAAATTTTATTCCTTTCTCCATCTGTACACCTATCTCAAAATGGGTTTGCAGGTAAGTTCCATGCTGAAGTGGACACAAGTTCTGGGACTGGATAAAAAGCCCGGTCAACAGGGCAGATGGTTTTCCCTTCTGATCAGTTCTGTGATGTGATTAGTCTTTCCTGCCCCAGGAATCAGAATCCTGTTTCTACAACGTGCCAGCACAAATAACTGGGTTAAAAAGAATACTTCTGTCTAACTACACTATCTGAGCATTGCTACAGGGCTAAATTCATCAAAGGAACAGCAGATACATAGTTTTTATTTTTTCGAATTATGACGGAATAAAAAGGTTTATTTGTAACTATTTTTTAAATTGAATGAAAAATAGTGTGGGACACTGTTGCAGGTAAACCACTCAGTAAGGGACAAACCCTGAGAGGGACTAAATGGTCCAACGCTTGCTTGTCGGTAGAAAAGAAAACAAAGTGGGAGTAAAACCAGAGAAATGTTAAAGGCCAGAAATATAACCCACTAAGTCTGATTTGAAGTGCAAAAATAAGATGAGCAATGCCAAAAATACCATAGGAACCTGCTCTCTTTATATATGTTGGCAGCTTCCCTTCAGACCTGACTCTAATTGGACATGAACAAATGAATATGAACTGAAGATAAAAAGTTAACCAAACTTTTTAATACAGTAACTCCAAAAAAGATTAATTTGGAGTTTGTTATGAAAGAAGGAACAGAGTTGAGGTTTGTCTGAATTTGTTCCATCTCTAAATTCTTCCAATAACGTTGGTAGTTTAACCCATAGTCTAATCACCTTCTGGATAAAATTTCTTCCTATATTTACTCTTTCTGTCTTAAATCAGTTCACAATCTTCTGCAGTATTGACAATCCCAAGTTTCAAAAATCATGAGATTGGCTCTATCATCATGATAGTTTAAAAAAATAATAATTCTATGTTCTTTTTCTTTGCCTTCTGTTTTCTGAGCCTCTAGGGTACACTCAGGTCATCTTTTCAAGATTTTTTTTCTGTAGCCAAGAGGGCCAGAAACTTTGGAGGAGTTATTTATTTATTTATTTAAAGTAAAAGATGAGATTCTGATGCATTAGTTGGCTCCAGACATTGGGCTTTAAAAAGAACACTGAGTATCACAAGAGCTGATAATACTGATCTTTTAAAATTTCCAATTTGCTATTTAACCTCATTGACACTGAAGTTTTCCTGATTCTGGTATATGAGATTATTTATGATTCATTATACTTCCACCCAAAGGTTGTTTGCTGTCCTCTACACTTTCAATCTTACCAATATCCCTCCTCTAAAACTCTAGATAATATTCCACTAGTGCCTTATCTAGTAGCAGAAAAATCTCTCCCAATATACATTACACTTTGTCTCCTGATACTTACAATATTTGATGTATTGAAGTAATTTACTTGCACAGTGCATTTAGTTCAAGTGTTGCTGACAGTATTCAACTGAAATTAGTTTATACTCTGCCTAGGACTGGAAAGGACCCTCTGGGTCCTTGAATCCAATCCCCTGATATTGCAGGCAACCCCATCACTCTGAAATACTTCCCCTTCAACCTATAATACCACAACTGGTTTCTAGCACTGAACAATATTCCTTCACAAATAAGGCCAGGGGAAAAATATTCAAAGCATCGAAGTGATTGAAGTTCATAAGGCACTAAAGGGATTTCCACACAGCCAGTGGCAGTCCACAGCAGCAGGCCTCCCAGCTCAGGTCAACAGACTCTGGCTTGCACTACCTCACTCTAAATAACTGTAGACAGTGATTATAAATTGCAGCTTGGGCTGGAGCTTAGGCTCTGATGTGCATTTCCTATCCAACATCTATGTGAACAAGCAATCCAGAACAATTATTAGGCATCTGTGATTCAAGGATAAAAACCGTTACATTTGTTACCAAAGCAAAAATGTATCCAACCACCATACTAACACTTTTCCTTTCTGATCTGGAAGCAGCTGCATTCAATGGAAGTGACATCAGAAGGCTGGAGGCAGTTGAGAAGAGAGTTCTTCGAAAGATGAGAGTTCTTTGAAAAATGGCAGCTAGAAAGTGGAATGATTTAAAGACAAATGAAGAAGTTAGGAGGAGAATAGGATGTGAAATTAAGGTATGGGATAGGCTACAATAAAAAAAGATTATGACAGGGGCAACACTGCCGAAAACAGATGTTATGATAGCTAAATAAATAATGCAACCACAACCAAGGTCAGTCTGGTCTGGAGGCAGACTACCAACTGGATGGCAAGACATCATATTTAGGAACATGACCAGGTTGGGCTTAATAGAGGAACAAGCCAAGGACAGAAACAAGGACAGGAGTAAATGGCAGCACTATATTGCCCCTGTGTCTGCAAACGGGCTCCAGAATGAAAAAGAAGATGATTCAAGGACAGTGCCTCTTTTGGTGGGAAGAACTCCTCTCAAAGATGCATATAGCTAACTGATACAAGGATGAAAATCTAGCTAATCTTGAGACCGATTCTATTAAAAAAAAAAAAAAAAAAAATGAAGGAAGTGTTTAAAATCACAGTTGTGGGGGAATAGAGTCTTATTTCATTTTCCTCCCACAAACAACCAGAACCAATGGAAGCACTAACATAAGGGGATGGATTAACGTCTCTTGCCTGGCAACTCATTCAATTGCTTCTAGACCACAGAGATGGCAAAAAATAATTCAGCTGTAACATTTTTCAGAAGCAGTTTTCTTTATTCTCTTAAGAACAGGAAAGATGATACACTTGGTCAGTTGTTAATGACTCAAAATCATTAATACCCTTTTCCAAGTGAAAACATCTCATTCTATGATGCTAATCCTGACAGTTGGCTCCTGCTTAGTTGCAATTCCTCAGATAGCTTTTCGGTATATGGCAACATTAAAAAGACACAAACCCTTTTATATAGAGAATTACCCCTGGGCATTATTACTAACAAATGGAAGAGCTCATTATGGCGACCGTGTGGAGATACAACTTTGGGTTTTGAAGATTGCTAGATACTTTTCAAAGCTTTCCAGTTTATCTATTCCCTCTAAATTATTTTGTCAGTGATACTTAGTTCAGCTGTCAGTCCTTCTTTATAGCCATATGTTACACAAATTAAGCCTACAGATATCTCTGTGCTTTTTTGGTGATGACATTGAGATTTTAAGTACACTTTTTACATCTACATTGGTTAATTAGAAGTTTTCTTTATTATACTAACAGTGTGGTCTATGTCTGTATATAGGATCATCAATTGAAGATTAAAGAGAAATTTGAATTATTTCAATTCAAATAAGATGATTTCCTCCCATTTTTGTTGCATCAATTCTTTATCCTATCATCTCTGCTCCCTGATATTCATTCTGCATGGAGATAACAAGAAAAAACCCTTTTTAACCACATAAAAAACTCTACCATCTTTTTTACAAATAATGAATGGTATGCCTTCCACAAAATCATGGTTAACATCTGAGAAGAAATTAAGAAGATTCAAAGAACAAGAACAAAAACTGGAAACTGGTAATGAAGAAAATGTATTTGTTTCACTACCATGGTGAGCATCAATTTCAGATATTTAAAACCAGGCTGAAATAAGCTCTGCAGAATGATCTAACAGACCTTTCAATGTGTCACCTTGCAGCCAGATGAATTTATTGTGACTGAGTAAATTATATAGCATGGGTCAGATTCTTAACAGCTAGCTCAATAATTTGAACATCTATTAAACTGAGATTTAACTGATGCTTAATACTGCATGTACATGGGTGATGTTAGTTTTTGCAGAATCATGATATTTTCCTAGCATGCTTATATGCTATCATTAATAGTGGAATGAAGCAACACACAGTACAATATAGTTGTGAAAATCTGGCACACAGATGTTTGATTTTGGACTTCCCACTTAGTTTTTTTTTTTATAAAGAAGTTACCAGTTGTAATTTCACAAAGAGAACATCCATTAGCACTAATTATATATAACCAGTCAATGATAAATTTTGAGGCTATAATTCTATTGAGGCATTCGGTTGGAGACACAAATCACACAAGCGACACTATAATTCAAAATCTTCCTGTTTTTCTACCTTAATATAGCCTACCTTTCCCATTATTAGACTCTGTTCTCAGTTGCTTACAACTTTGCCAAACTTTAACAATTTGGGCTGAAAGTTTTCATACCAGGTGTTGGCCTGAGGCTTGGGTTTTGAAAGATGTCAGCCAAAACATTTCAGCACTTTCCAAAAACGAGGTGAGGGCAAAACAAGTTGTTTGGCCCATACTAAAAAATTTTTGTGAAAGGTTTTGAAACAGTCTTGCTCCCCCATGCTTTGGAGCAGGAACTAAAATTTAGCAGGTGACTGGCCTTTCAGGTATGTGCCTTTTGCCACCGCTGTGAAAAATCTGCCCAAATTTGGGTAAATTATAAGATTTTTAAATACCACAGTTTGCACATGCCCAATAGCATGTTAGCATTTTAATTTAGTAGCTAAAATTGTCAAAGATTTCATACATACATGCTCCAAATTGGGGCTGAGCAGGACTTTCCCTGCAGTTGCAACTTTTGGGCTGTTTCATGATGGGATGGGGGTGGGCACTGGAACTGAAAGAAGGAAGTCTGGCTTTCCTGTGGTCTCAATGATCCCACTTCTGGGCCCAGGCAGTGTGAAGGAGAAAAAACAGGCAACCTTAATGCTCTCATTGCCTGACTTCGGAGTGCTTGACTTTGCAACCTTAATAATTTTCTATTAATATAGTCCAGCTCTCTCAACTCTCAATGCACACATGTAGAAAACATCAACTAGGACAAAGGGCCGCCTTGTCTCAGCGATGGTGTAAGCAGGAAATACACCATATGCTACAATAACTTCATGTACCAGGAAGAGGAACAACAGAATTGGTGACAGCATGCATACACTCAATAACTCCAAATCTGAGTTTCCAGGCCAGATAAGACTTAGACAAGTGCACAAATTCCTAACTCTCATTGAATATCTCCTCAGATCTGACTCACTTTGGAACTCCTCTTTTCCATGACTGGAGTACTATGGGGAGGCAATTGGTTTGGCTGAAATTAGACTGACACAGCTGGTGCCAGCTGTTACCAGCCCTTCATCTAATTATTTCAATGGATTAATGCACTAGGAGGAGGACGGTGGATTTTTAATGGTACATAAGGGAGACTTTCCTGCAACTTTTTTTGCAAACTTATTTCCCCCCCCCCTGTTTTTTGAGTGCTTAACCTTGCAATTGTAACAATCTCTTACCATTCCCAGATGCCTGTCATAGTGGAGCACAAAAGCTCAGCAGGCCACCAGCCTTTTTATTTTGAGCAACAACACTAGCTCTAAGGCAAATTTGATGAGCCATTTAGCCTACGGTCCTCTAAGGAAAACTAGCAACTTGCTGCTTTATTTCACTAATTAAACAAGAAACAATTTTGTTGCCCCTACTGCTGGAAAGTTCAGTGCTCATCTTTTGTGAGCTATCTGACCTGCTCCTGACGTCAGTGTCCCACAGACTGTCTTACCAGCACAATCACATGGTGGGAAGACCTCAATGTCAATCATGCACTACCCTCACCAACTTTATCTCCCCTTTTGGGACAGCAAATAAAGCATTTAAAATATTGCCAAGTGCTTCAAACTAAATCTCTTTGCCTCCTTGCCTTTTCTGCTACAGCTTTAACTGTCACAGGTTCCAGCTTTCTGCTGGCACAGACATCGCTAACAGTGCGTCAAACAACAACATGATACCAGTATACCTCCTTGCTATGCTACTTTGCTGTGAAGGCATTCTGTAATATTAAATTGGGAAATTAGGGTGAAAATTCAACTAACTACTCCAGGTCCAATAATCTTCTGTTGGGCCATTAATTTCAGTGGTTTTGCACAGATCTAACTAAAAGCAGAATTTAGATCTCAGAGTATAGTTATTCCCCCCACCTCTCTTTCCAACTTTAACAGTGAAGAATCCCTTAAATGAGAAATGGCTAGGAGAATAAATAGGTCAGTGTCACAACTTTCTATGATTTCCTGGTATGTAACAAAAGAGCTGAAACCTGAAACAAAAATCATCCTTGGTTGAGTGACAGAAAACTTTAAGATTTTCTCAGGCAATCTGCGCCCAACAAAACAGCCCCACAGGAGCTGTCAGTTTGCCAACTCCAAGCATTCAAAATCATGATAGTGGCTCAAAAAATCATGAGACTTTAAATAAATAACACATTTTGGATTATTTGCCTTCTGGTTTTTGAGTTGTTAGCATTTAATGTTTTCAAGATTTTCTCTGTAACTAGGAGTGCTAGAAACTTAGTTTCAAAGAAGTCCAGCAGAATCTCTTTAATGGCCTGAAAATAAAAAAAGTGAAAAAATGGACAAATGGATGAGGACAAAAGAATAGCACAAGCATATAGGGACAAAATCAGAAAGACTATGGCAAAAAATGAGTTACCCCCTAGCAAGGGACATAAAATGCAGTAAGAAGAGGTTCTATATATGTGTTAGACACAATCAAAAAATGAAGGAAAGTGAAGGAGAGCTTATATTCCAAGTGCTGAACAGTTACTGCTGGATGTTCTTACAGTTCACATATTTTATTGCCTGCACACATTCAATATTTTTGGTGTGTTCTGCATGTATTCTGCATATATCCAATTAACAAAATATAGAATTCTATTAATTCAATTTCACATCCAAACATCATTTGATTCCATGAAGTATTCTAAAAGCTTCCTCTTGCCTCACTCCCTTTGCCATTCATCTGACTTTTGCTTGGCTTGCTTTCTATTTTGCTTTCTATTTCTATATTCGTTGGTGGTCTGGTGGGAGTAGAGGGAATTAGGTAAGTGAACTATATGTGAAAAGAAAAGCTATAAATAGAAATTAGATGTAAAAAAAATAATAGTTCTGGAATACTTAATTTATAGGTTCATATTTTTTCCCAAAATATGTTACTACCATGCCTTGATTAGTACCACAAGCAATACATTTTTCTGTCTATTATAGAGAGCAGCAGCAGGAAACAATTAATTTAATTAATACAAATGACTAATTCATTATTTGCTTTCTAGTTACAATTTGATTACCCATCAGGAACTAAGTACAAGAAGAAGAACTTGGACACAGAGTAAATTTTCCATCTGATATCATTCCCCTGAATAGCAAGGGGATGATAGGCAGCTGATGCTCCTCAGAGCATAGTGTGAAAAACTATACCCCAGATCAATGTACCCAAATGCAAACAGGGATTATTTACATTAACATGCTTCCTTATATTTTAATCCACATCACTGTGGTGTGATAAAAAATAATCTCTTTTTATAAAGAACACATTGAAAGTATATTATGAAAAGCAGCTGCTGTGTATCCAATAACATCCAGAAGTGACTCCACCTGCCGCCCAAATTTACATCCAATTTTCGACATTATTGGCACTTTCCTCCTCTAGCTGAAATATGTGGCCTTGCTGTTTTTCATATATGAGGAAAAAAGCACCTCAACATTGCAGTATTAAAATTCTGGGTTTCTAGAATATAATAGTCTGAAAATCCAACCAGTGCAACAAAAGTCATGTCTAATTTAGGATCTATCAAGTGACATAAAATGGGTAACAGGATCTCAGAATTCAGCTAGTAGGAAAGCTCATTTGTTAAAATTGATTTGCCAGAAAATCTTTTTCTACTGTGGAAAATCCAAAGAGCGCCACGAGAATACAGCCCTCAAGCATGCTAAATCAGCATGTCAAAATGAAGCCACAGAAGAGAATGAAAACCAAAAGTTCAGCTGTTTATTCAATAATTATTATATAAATGTGAGGGAAATTATATTGCAGAAAATCAATTTCCCACCAGTACTGCCAGAGATTGTAAAATTACTCTGGACCAGTTTGTATTTTACAGACTAACATGAGTTCTAATAAAATGAAAGGGAGTTGATTCTTCCTGAAGAACTCAATTACACATATATCTGAACATTACCCCCTTAAGGATGAAACTTATCCTTGTGCAAAGGACGGAATTAGACTTAAGAGGCACATAGGCTATGTGCTGATTATTTGCACACAGGTGAATTTCACCTTCAATTCTTCAGGAGATTTGCATTATATGACATTTACTCAGTAGGAAAGGGGTGGGGAGGAGCTATAATAACGATACAATATGTAATGAAAACATTGTTTCTAATAGTTCTTTTCACTTTTTAAAAAATTAGGTATTTTCTATGTATCTCCAGTTTGGCAGTTATTGCTTTCCTCTCTATTACATCATTAGCAAGAAACATTCAATTACTATTAAACATGTGGATTCAGAACGCATCTCAAATGAGGAAAGTGCTTAATTTTAGACACAAGCTTAAATAAATGCCTAACGTTCTTTACTGAGTAGGCATAGACTAAAGTAGATGTTTAAGTGCTTTCCTCTATTGTAGCTGAGAAGCCCAATCTTGCAAGTCTGGCTTATTAAAGTCATTATCTAAAGCCCGCTGAGGTCCACAGTGAAGCAGTCCATTTGCTCCAATAGGCTTTGGATGAAGTCCTAAAAGTGCTTGCATGTGCATGGGTTGCAGAACTGGATCCAAAGTTCATAACCTGGGTACCAAACTGTAATCCAACTTCTTATGAATCCGGTATAGTATTAGAAAAAAATAGGGAAAAATAAAACTCTATTTATTTTCTAAAAGAAAGTTGCACAAAACAATATACTTCACAAAGTAATATTTTTTAAAAAATGGTTTCTCACTATTTACAAACAACTTGTTTCTTAACATACACAGTGTACATTTGTTGTACAGTTTGTATAATTGTTTCAGCGTACTCTGTCTCAATGAAAGATATTCAATAAGTGCTAAGTAAGAAAAAGTAAGATACTAGAGGACAGCTATATTGTAGCATTTTGAATAAATAGGTCGTTTCAATCTAACTACATGGAAAATATAGAAAAATAATCTTTTTTTTAGGATTCCAAATGGCTCCAAGAAGAAAATCACATTCACCCCTTTAAAATAAATCATAATTTTATGCCTATAAGACAAGTTCTTCAAATTAACATTACACAATTTATAAAATTATTTTTCCAAGAGGTTTAGGTGATTCACTGGATTTTTCTAAATCTAATCTAAATAATACAAATCCAATATGATCTGTGATGACAAAGCTATGAATTGTTATAAAAAATCATAGTTGAGTAACATGGAGCATTTCAGAAATTTTACAAGCAGCCACAGTGAAAAAAAAATTCAGGGAAAAAAGAATTAAAAAACAAACACAACACCAGAGAGGGAATAGGTTTTCTGGCATGCTGTCTTGAGGTCTTCCAGAGAAAATATTTTTTGTATTTGGTGTGGGACCTAACTCATCATTTCAGTTTTGTCAGTGTAACTCCATTGAAACTGGATTAAAGAAGAGGTGAATCATGCTTTACATATATGCTAATAGTTATTTTGTTTCATGTTAAATATTTTCAGTATAAAAGTGAGTCTCCCATTTATTTGTACCAAAAAAGAAAAAGGCAAAGTACCTTTTCTTAAGAAATATATTATACTGTAATCAATATTGCCAACCCCAGGTGTTCAAGGGTTGCTAACCTTGCATTTTAGTTTTTACTAACGTGAAGATCTGAAGTTGAATTTTTACTGACACGGTAAACTTTTTACTGACATCACTAAAAATACCATAAACGGTACAATAATGTCACAAAAGTGTGTACTCACTCATGATATTCTGTACACAGGAATTCAGAATTATTCAATTGTGTTAGCTGCAGTTAATTGATCAATCAGGTTCTCTGGGCATGTGCAATAATAGAAAGCAGGAAATTGATAAAGCCATGGTCAGTGTAGTTTTATGATAATTCTGAATGACGACAATCAATGTCAAAATACAATATGTTTTTTTCTACCCAATTACATGGACATTTTCATTTATTTACGGATTTACAGACAGTGTTAAAATTGTACATTTTTTTTCTGACTGTCTGTAAATTTACAGAAAGTTAGCAATCCTGTATCAAAAATCAAGAATCATACTCCACAAAAATTAGGAGATTGGTTTAAAATCATGAGCCTTTAAATAATAATTAGTATGGGTTTGCGTTTTTTTTTTACTTCTGGTTTTGAAGCCCTGAAGCTGCAATCAGGTCACCTATTCAAGCTTTTCTCTGCAACCCTGAGACCTAGAAACTTATGTTTTTATTAAATAAAAGCTGAGATTCTTACACAATGACTTGACTCTACAGGCTGGTGTTTTAAAATCACAAGAGTTGGCAACATCTACGGTCGGGAAGAATATTGATATAAAACTACTCCCAATTCTCCTCCCCTGAATTCTGTCATACATGTGTTAAGGAGGTCATGAGAAAAAAAAAAGTCATACAAAGGCAATCATATTTTTTCAAATAATGCTGTTTTCATTACATGCGGTTTCCATTTAGTTAATAAGTTAAACTGATGTGCACTTACACAAACACACTTGTACCCTTCCACACACCAATGCACGGACAATGCATGCTCCTACTTTTTTGCATGTAACTACTAATAAATTCTCTTTCCAACTAATTCTGTCCAGCATCCCTATAGTGGTCAAGTACCTATTACTTTATCCCAATTTACAGATAGGGAAGTTGAAAATTACATGGTTTACCCAGGTCTAGAGAATGAGTCAATAGCAGGGGCCAGAATTAGAATTCAGGAATTACTGGATCTCTGGCCCATACTTAATTTACTACACCACACTGCCTGTCACTTATCACAAACTACTATTATCAGTCAGAGAATGCTTTAGCACCATGCACTTGTATTTATCTGTATAGTTAAGGGTGGGATTTTCATGAGCAATCAGGATTCATCCAGCTGTGATCTCTCTGAAGTCAAACCCACCCTAAAAATCCTTGTCAACATTCAAAGGCAAAAAAAAACCCGCACATGCAATTCTAACATACAGTGACACCATGATAAACTGAAAACCACCTCCATTCCAATCCAGATATAACTTCCTAACTCCCCCCACACTGACAATCAGCTCTGATACAACAAAACTCTATTAGTAGTGAAGTGAAATCTAAGTGCCAGGTTGTGCAAACTATCACCCTTCTTATAGAGAAGCTTCACCCTATAATAAAATTTCAGTTCATTCTAAGCACTCTCTCCCCCCTCTCTGGTCCCCTCACTAATCCACTTAGAGAACAGCAGTCCTGCGTTCCAAGGCACAATTCATTTCCCCCTTTTCCTCTGCTTAGCTAGAGCAGAAGAAGAATGGGAAATAAAATTGCCACTATTATGCTGGCATATGAAAATAAAAGAATTCCCTGACTCCTATTGTTGCTGCATCTGATCCCCAGTGGAGTAAAAACATGTTTTCCCAGAGCCCTGTGCAGCTGAGAGAGTTCTCAGAACCTGGAGGAGGAGACAAGAGGCACTAGCAAAATTCCGTAAAATGGAGACAGATCTGCTTCTCCTCTTATAGTCAAACTCTGTTTTTAGTGAATAATTTTGGTTGAAGAAACTTTACTCCGAGGTTCCTACTGTAATGCAAAATATGGATGTCTCTCCATTCCACAGTGCTGGTGTCTATTTTACAAATTACACACTAAAAATCTACATTAAAAGAACATTAAGGTTGCAAAGTCAAGCACTCAAAAGCTAGGGAATGACAGAATTAAGACTACCTGGACAATCTTGTTTCATGCCCCCTTACGTGTAAGCATTATGGTACAGTAGTGAATTACATGATGACATACTATGTTACCCATAGGACCCATGCTCCATTCAGTACACAAGATGGACAGTGCTCACTTGTGGAGCAGTTATTCAATACATAATTTTCTTCTTTTTAGTCATAGAATCAAACAGCGTGAGACCAGAACGGACCACCAGATCATCTGGTTGGACAACCTTTATATCACAAGCCACCAACACTAACCAGCAGCGACACACTAAACCCAACTACTGAATGGAGACCAAGTATTACAACCCACTCTTATGTGCCACAGGCAGAGAATAGGAGGGATTGAGGCGCACCAGTGCTCAAAGTCTCCACAATGGCAGGGAAGTGATTAAGTGAGATATACCCAGATAATCCTGGCAAGCAACCTACACCCACATGATGGAGAGGAAGGCAACAAAAAAACCGACCCAACCCCAAGGTCACTGCCAATGTGACCTGGGGGAAATTACTTCCCAACCCCATATGTGGCGATTAGTTAGACCCTGAACATGTGAGATAGCCAGCCTGGCACCTGAGACAGAAAGATTGCTTGGTGCCGCCTTAGAGCTCTGGTCCACCTTGCCCAATCCCATCTCCAGCTATGGCCACTTCTGATGATTCAGAGGAAGGAGAGAAATAAACCCTCCCAGAAGACATTGGAGATTGGAGAGAATCTGTTCCTGACCTCTGCCAGTGGCTGGCTGCAATGCAGAAGTATGAGCTTTAGGAACAAAGCAAACCCGAAGTGAGACCCAGGACTGCCAAACCCTGAGCCCCACCATTAACCAACAACCCAGTCGTACAATTGTAGTCATGAATTTGTACAGCAGTCTCTCAGAACTAGTAGTTTACCTCCATAATGCCTACTGAGAGGCTGTTCCAGAACTTCATACTTTTGATGATTAGAAACCTTCTAATTTCCAGTCTGAATTTGTTCATGGCTCGTTTATATCCATATGTTCATCTGCCACAATCTTCCTTTAGCTTAAATAGTTTTTCACTCACCCTGGTAATTACGCCCTAATATATTTATAGAGAACAGTGCTGTCCCCTCCCAGCCTTCTTTTTCCTAGGCTGAACAAGCCAAACTCTTCCATTCTTCTTTCATAAGATAGGCCCTCCATTCCCCAATCATCCTAGTAGCTCTCTTCTGCACCCATTCCAGTTTAACTTAATCTTTTTGGAACATGGGTGACCAGAATTGTGCACAGTATTCCAAATTAGGTTTTACCAATGCCTTGTACAATGGCATTAATACTTCTTCATTTCTACTGGAAAGGCCTCACCCAATACATCCTAGGAGTGCTTTTGCCATTTTCACAGCTACATCATATTGGTGGTTCATAGTCATCCTGTGATTGACCCACACAAGTTCTTGCAGATCTTCCTGTATAATATTTTGATCCTCCTCTGTATTGATGATTACTTCACACTTTGCATCTTCAGAAAATTTCATTAGTACAATCCTACTTTTTATGCCAAAGTTTTTAATAAAAATATTGAAAGAGATTGGTCCCACAAATGATCATTGAGGAACTTCATTAATATTCTCTCACTGGTTTGATAAGTCACCTTTCAGCATAACCCATTGCCGTTTCATCTTTAGCTAATTTCTGATCCATCTTACATTACTTGCACTGATCCCTGTCTTCCTTAATTTAACTAATAATTTCCCATGTGCCATGAGCTGCTGTGTCAAATGCTTTACTGAAGTCTAATTATATTAGATCAACTGCATGTCCCCTGAGTTATTTTCTCAAAGAAAGAAATCAGGTTAGTCTGGCTTGAGCTATCTTTGGTAAAATATATATTTCATTGCATCCCCTTTACCATTTTCCTCTGTGAATTTAATTATTCTTTCCTTCACAATTTGCTCTAAAATCTTGCATATTACAGAGGTCAGACTAACAAGTCTGTAAAATCCCGGATCACTTCCCCACCCCCTTCCTAAATATAGGTATGACATTAGCTATTCTCCAGTCATATGGTACTACACCTGAATAGATAGATTTATTAAAAATCCTTGCTACTGGACTAGAAATCTCATGTGCCAGTTCTTTCAGTATTCTGAGATGGAAGTTATCTGGTCTCCGTGATTTGAGCACATTAAGCTCTAAGTTTTTATTCTGTCTTTATGTAGTAATTTCCATTTCTAGACATTCATTTCCATCTGCTATACTGACTTCATGCACATGTTCTATATTAGCATAATTACTGAAAACAGAGGCAAAGTACTCATTTAGTTTTTGGGCCATACCTAAATTATCTTTCATTTCCTTCCCTCACCCATACTGCATAATGGGCTAATTTCATTCTTCCTTTGTGATGTCAGCCTCTAGGAGAACCATTCTGAGATAGCTTAAAGAAGGCAAAACTGCAAAGAATCAGGCAGACAGACCCCTAAATACTGATGATTTTTCTTGCATAAGATATATCACAATAAACAGCAATAAACAGATTCTGGTCATGTTAATGGTTATTCAGAAGATAAAAATACAGTTTCCTTAAACTCACACAGCCCTCTGGCTTCCACCCACACAGCCAAGTCAAATATGATAGGGATTACTGAAAATCTTTACCCATCATTCATGAGTCATCTGGCTCACCGGATAGTGATCGACAGCTCAATGTCTAGTTGGCAGCTATCCCAGGGGTTAATGATCTGGAGGATGGGGTGGATTGCACCCTAAGCACCCTAAGCTGTGGGGAGTGGTAGATGCCCTGGAGGGTAGGGATAGGATACAAAGTGACCTAGCCAAAATAAATCTGATGAGGTTCAACAAGGACAAATGCAGAGTCCTGCACTTAGGATGGAAGAATCCCATGCACTGCTACAAACTGGGGACTGATTGGCTAGGCAGCAGTTTTGCAGAAAAGGATCTGGGGGTTCCAATGAACAAGAAGCTGGATATGAGTCAACAGTGTGTCCTTATTGCTAACAAGGCTAATGGCATATTAGGCTGCATTAGTAGGAGCATTGCCAGCAGATCGAGGGAAATGATTACTCCCCTCTATTTGGCACTGGTGAAGCCTCATTTGGAGTATTGTGTCCAGTTTTGGGCTCCCCACGACAGAAAGGATGTGGACAGGTTGGAGAGAGTCCAGCAGAGGGCAACCAAAATGGTTAGGGGGCTGGAGCACAAGACTTATGAGGAGAGGAGGAGAGAACTAGGCTTGTTTAGTCTGCAGAAGAGAAGAATGGGGGGGGGGGGGGATTTGATAGCAGCCTTTAACTACCTGAAAGGGGGTTCCATGGATGATGGAACTAGGATGTTTTCAGTGGTAGTAGATGACAAGAAGTAGGAGCAATGGTCTCAAATTGCAGTGGGGGAGTTTTAGGTTGGATATTAGGAAAACGTTTTTCACTAGGGGGGTGTTGAAGCACTGGAATGGGTTACCTAGGGAGGTGGTGGAATCTCCATCCTTAGAGGTTTTAAGGTGCGGTTTGGCAAAACCCTGGCTGGGATGATTTATTTGGGGTTGGGTCCTGCTTTGAGCAGGGGGTTGAACTAGATGACCTCCTGAGGTCCCTTCCAACACTCATCTTCTATGATTCTACGATCATATGTAAAAAAGTTCTACCAATCCCAAAAGGCTAGACACATTACCAAACAGGTCAATTAATATTTTGGATCTTACCCAAATACAAGCTTAATGCCAATGCTTATTAACTAGCTAATATTTATTTTTTTTAAAAAGAGAGTATTGGTTAAAAGATCATATACATACAGATGAAAATAAAAGTTTATAAGTCAGTTTCAAAGTAAAGATAACTAAATTGCAAAATTCTTAATTTGCAAAAATCTCTGGAAATTACCCAAATAGTTTGGGGTTATCAATACATGTTTAGAGCTTCCTTGTTAGAAATCCAGTCCAGAGTAATTAAGCAGGAAATGAAGACCAAATAGTCCATGTACAGAATCTGTATAATTTCTTCCATAAGAAATAGCAGGGTAAGTCAGTCTCATGAGTGGAACTTTAGGCTGGTGACTTGAACCTCTCCTGATGAAATCCAGCAGTCCTAAAATAAAAATGATTGGGCCCAAGGCTTATTTTATAGTCTTTTAGCAGGCTATTATAGCCACTTGACAGTAGACATTTGAGCAAGTAATCCTTGGGTGCATAATAGGTAATTACTTGGGGCTTTGAAGGTTTGGAGTAATTACTTGGGGATCCTATTTTCTATGAATACCAGTAACTAGCTACATTAGCACAGTTAATAGATAGTTTACTTAAATCCCAAAAAGAAATACAGACAAATTATTACACCTCAGGTTCATCTAACTGTTAATATTCCATTTTGATCTTTGAATCAATAGAACAATAGTAATAGACAGGAAAGCAGTTTATCTACATTGTTAACTTCTAACAAGATATAGGTAAACAACACCAAATGGCTACCAACAATACACTTGCTTTTCAAGGCTCGAGTCTATATGACATGGCTGTTAGCTATTTACATGGAATGGCTCTACCATTTCAATAGCTTTAAACATGTCCTCAAGGTTGATTTTGGATTATTTCAGTCTGCCAGGCTTACCCCTTCCTGGCCCAGTGTCGCATCCTTATTCTCTTTTTATTTATGTAGCTAAAAGCCTTTTATTGTTTATTTTAATTTGCTTTGCAAGAGCTAATTCAGCTCAACTTTAGCAATTCTAACTTTATTCTTAAATTTTCTATTCTCTGTGATGTAGCTTTCTTTGCTGATCACCTCCTTTTTCCATTTCCTATAGGCTTTATGCTTATTCCTAATAACTTGTTTGAGGTGATTACTCCTGCTGAGTCTGAAGCCTCTCTCCAAGTTTTTTCATCTTTCTTGGTATGCAAATTTTTGCATAGTTGATTTCAAGAAATTCCAAGCCTCTTCTGCATATAAGTCCTTGAGATCTTCAGTCCAGTTGATTTCTATAACTAATTCCCTTCATTTCCCAAAGTCTGCCCTTTTGATATTAAAAAATCATAGTTGACAACTTGGTTTTGATTATCCTTCCGTTTAATTTAAACTGAATCAACTTGTGATCACTCAATCCAAGATTATTTCCTATGACCAGCTCTTCTATGAGGTCCTCACTACAAAACCAAGTCTATGATTTAATTTTAGTCTTGTTGGTTCAATGACAATTTGAAGAAGAAAATGGTTATCCATCACATCTTTAAGTGAGATCTAGCCACATCTCATATCCTTGCTCCTAGCAGACAACAGACTTTTTATGAGTCCTAAACATGCCTATTGCAACATGTGGCATACCTCATCCAGCGCATCAAATGCCCCAATCCCTACACTCTTGTAGTATTCATTCTCCAATCTATATCTAGGAAATTAAAGTCTCCCATTAGGACAATTCCTGAAAGTATTTCTCTGTCTAATAATATTAAAGAGATCACTATCCACATCCCAGTCTGACCCTGGGGTTGAGAGCAGACCCTTAACATTATCACAACAGAATCTCTTTTATAATCCTTCCCCAAAGTGTTTTTGACCCAAATAAATTATCTTTTGTCCATACTATCATTTTGTGTTTCTTTACAGTTTACTGCTTTGTTGATGTACAATGCTGCCCCATCACCTTTATTTCTCTCTATCTGAAACAGCACATACCCTTCAATGCCTGTAGTCCAATCACGAGTCCTATTCCATCAAATTTCTGTAATCTCTATAACTTCCTGGACCGGTAGTTCCAGTTCCTCCATTTTGTTGACCAGACTCCTTGCATTTGGGTACAAGCTTTTCAGTTGTTTCCTTTTGACCCAGTTTTCTAGCTTGTGATGCTCCATTATTCCTTGCTATATCTTGATTTAGCAGATTTTCCTCCACCTGTGTATTAAAGCCAGGCATGGAGGTTTATGAGTCTCTCCCAACTTTTCCCCCACCTCATGTCCTGCTTAAAACTCTTCTTATCAATCATGCCAGTCTCGAACTCAGAAGACTAATACCCCTGGTAATCAAACAGAGTCCATCAGTCGAGAAGAGTGTTCTTTCTGTAGATACTTCCCAATTGTCAATCATCACAAAACGTTTTTAAAAGCACCACTCCTTGAGCCATCTGTTGATCTTCATTATCATGTAACAGCTTCACCTCCTTCTCCAGGGACCAGAAATAGTCTACTGAAAATCACCTAAATTCCCACTTCTTTCAGTATCTCATGCAACCAAGCATAGGTCATCCTTGATCAATTTTAGTGGGAACCTAGCAGTATCGTTCATCCCGAAAAGAAGCAGAATCAGTAGATTTTTTCCCACTCCCATCAGGACCCTCTTCAGCCTCATAGCCACATCTCATATCCTTGCTCCTAGCAGACAACAGACTTTTTATGAGTCCTAAACATGCCTATTGCAACATGTGGCATACCTCATCCAGCGCATCAAATGCCCCAATCCCTACACTCTTGAATGAACTCACGTAGAAAAAAGACAAAAGACAAAACACATCATATCACCCATGAGCAAACACTTTTCACAAAATGATAATTCCATATCTCACCTCTGAGTCCTTGTCCGCAAAGGAAACCTGCACACCTTAAAAAGGTGAGCCTGGGAACTCAAATTCATAACTTTATTAGATCCTAAAAAGCATGGACTCAACAAAAACACTGGTTTTATTGTTCATTTAAAAATCTGTAGCACCATCCTATTGCCTGCTAAAATAAAGTGGACAATTCAGGGTTAAATGATCTCCAAAACATATGTTATGCTTAACAATCTGTTCCTACTTGTAGTTATCTTAGGCACTCTGGTTTCCTTCCCTGGAGTTGAAGAAGAGCTCTGTGAAGTCAGAAAACTTGTATCTTCCACCAACAGAAGTTGGTTCAATAAAAGATATTACCTCAGAACACTCTTCTGTTCCATTCTAGATCTGGTCTGGTGACAAGCCCATGGATTCTTCCGAGTATGGAGTTCCCCATATCATAAACCTGTCTCTTCTTGGTGTTGTCAGGAATCTGGTTTATGTTCTCTTTTGTAGTCCTCTGTTCCTCATCCTCATTTTTCCTTAGGCTCTGGTCCCTGGCTATTTCCATATCTTCTTCTTCTCTTCTACAAGGACTATCTTCCCTTCTTTTCTTCCTCACTACCCCATCTTTTGCCTAGTTCTCCTCCTCATTCTCCAGTGCAGCAAACCTGTTACTCAACACAACTTCACCATCACTCTCAGGTCTCTTCCTCAGCCATGTCTTCATGGTCACATTCTTCCATGGATTCCTCTCCTCTTCTGGCAGTCTGCCCTCCAGGTCGTTTTGTTCAGCAGGTGTCTACAAATCTTGTGTTGTCTGTACCACCTCCTCTCTTCTCTTCTGCATTATCCTGAATCCTCATCTGAATTCCATCGTTGTCTTCAGCTGCATCTTTAATCCTTGCATCTTTTCTGCCATGAGCTCTATCATGTGACATTTCATGTATAAGTAGCTTCTATCAGATACCCCCCTCAAGGATGATGTACATCCCATCTTCTTTCTCTTTTCTCCTTCTTGGGTTACTTCTAGTGCTGCCTTAGTAGCAATCAGTATCTTCTCTTCCTAGACCCTATTCCTAAAAAACAAAATCAAAACCTCCTCCGACAAACTCCCACAGAAACTCTCTGGTTAACTGCTCCAATGTTCACTAGTGACTGACTTTTAAACCTAGTTAAATTAGGTCAGCGCCGCCCCCTCATTGAAGGATATCAGCAAGCACTGAATCAAACCACAAACCTGGAACAAATCACTCCAGAACAGTTAGCAGCTAGCTGTTGTTCAGTGGGAGGGCCCATGACTTATTTACTACACACTATTTAAACCCTGCTTTGAAAACAGAATTATTAATTTTCTCATGATTTTTCTATACCACTCATCAGTATAATATGAGTGCTTCAATAACCATTATTGAATTTATCTTCACAACACCCCTGGGATGTTAAGTGGTATTACCGTCCCCATTTTACAGATGGAGAACTGAGGCATAGAGAGATTAAGGTCAAAAGTATCCTCTAACTTTGGATACTCAATTTGAGGTGACTAGGACTTGATTTTTCAGAGTACTTAACATATATAGCAATTACATGTTGAAAGAGCAGGTCCCACTGACTTCTGTTGCAGCTGTGAGTACTCAGTATTTCTGCAAATCAGTACCCAAGGTATCAAGTCCATACCCAGATAACGAGGAATACAAAACGAGTGATCACATGTGAAAGGTTTCTTTTAAGTGACTTGTCTAGCATGACATTCTGTGCTAGGGGCAGGGATAGAATACAGTTCTCCAAGGTGGCAATTCAACTGCTTTATCCATGAGACCCTCCTTTCCTCTGCAATCCCTGCCTCATTAACTATATACATTCCATTCCTGACACAAAGGCCACCTCTCCCTTACACACCAAATTTCAAGTTCCTGCTCCAAAACATAGTGGTGCTAAGTTTCCTAAAGAAAAACTCACTAGAATTTTTTTTAGCCTGGGCAAAAGAGTGTATTTTTCTAACTTTGTTCTTGAAAACTACTGAATTGTTTTGGCATAAATTTTCCAAAAACTTTAGCCTCACCCAGCATGATGAACTTCATCCCAAATGGTTAAAGCACGGTAAACAACTGAAAATAGGGGTCTTGAAAAAGGAAAGTGTTTGATAACAGTAATAATAGGCAGTGTGGCCAGCCCCATGTTCTAAAGAACATACTAAAAATAAATAAGAATGTCATTCAAGGTAGGAAGAAATGAAACTTATATGGACTGTTTTGTTGTGATAGGCGTTGCTCATTCCAGCTACAGATGGATCCAAAAACAAAATCCAAACATTGATCCAATACCCCATCAGAACTTTGGGGAAACTTTTTCTCCCTATTTGGATCTGAGCAAATCAGGGAACCAGACACCTCCAAATATTGGGCTTGTCTACATCTGAATAGGAACTCTCTAGCTCATCTCTAATGACATCTTACACATGATCCAATACTACCATTTAAGAGAGATGTTTTCATGTCTGGCTACTGCATGTTGTTTATGCCATAATTATGGGTTTTGTGTTATAAGTTTTCCCCAGTGCCTCTGGGATGGCATTATATATTTATCTTCTGCATAGGATTCCTTTGGGGACCTCCTTTCTTTTCCTGGTTATTTTACCCTTGAAAATCCATGGCAACCTTAAAAACCAGGATAGCTGCACATGGTTGTCTCTGCATCCTCATTATACTGCCCTGTGCAATCAAGGTAACCATATTCAAGAGTGAAACAAGTTTCCTGGGTTTTAGCACTCTTTGACAATATTCATCAGTCCTGACATCTCAAGTAACTTAGCACAAGCTGGCAAAGCAAACTCTGATCTCAGTGTTATATAATCTCACTTTTTTTTTCTTGTTTATGAAAAATGTACATAGCTAAATTTTTAGGAAGTGTAATTACAATCATTATGGGTTCACTTTTTTTTTTAAATCTGCGCTCTGAGAAGTCAGCAGCTAATTTCCATCATTTAGCATAGAAACTAGACATTTTTGAAAAGCAGAACTGTTTTCCCACTATCTCCATACATGCTTTGTGTGTGGATTGAAACTGCTTTAATGGTGTGAGGCAAAAATATAAGGAGATGCCCTTTATTTCAGGTATCTGTGCTCAGTGTCCCCCCAACTAGACAAAACGGTGAACATTAAAGGGTAAGCATTAGGGTAGCTTTTGTTTTTCTTTTTAGATCCCCTGATATCATCATGAAGTGGTGCCAAGAATTTATTATTATGGGGCAACATAGATGCCAAAAAAACCTTGGTGGAACATGGAAGCAGACACAACAGAGGGGCAGATATGCTTTATTTATTTTTAAAGCACTTGAATATATGCAGTAAAGTGAGTCTTGGGGTTCATATATATATGTAAGTTCAAAATAACCTGTCAAGCTGCTTCTGGCATATTGGTGACAGTTTATTCATAAGGATGTTCTTAAGAATCCATATTGCAAATGCATGAAGGAAAAATATTTATGACCAAATAAGAAAAGCTAAAAGAAAATTATTATAATGCTCAGTTGACTGGAAAAGTTGTTTTTCTATGTCTGTTTATTTACAGCTCTCCGACATACTCAGAAATGTTTTCAAAATTTGCTCTGCCTGTTTCTTTATCTCTTAAATACCCTGCTTGTGCAAATACTGACAGGGCTATGGGAACAGTTTATGTTCCAATGTGATGAGATAACAGGGGTGTTGGATCTGTTGCTATCTACTCTTACATAAGCGCCTTTGATCTACATTAGCTGCCCTTCATTTCAATGCTTTTAACACAGAGACCATGGACTTTCTGCACCTCCTGGCCCTTATGAGTACTCTCCTCTCTCATTATCACTCACTTGTATAAGGAAGGAGTCAAAGCCTGGGCTGTGTTTCTTTATCCTACAGATATCTTTATATTGGAACAGTGACGAAAATCCCTCAGCACAACTTGGATTCTGGGGTCTTACCATGGCTGGTTTACATAGTGCTGGTATGGAAAGTTACCTTTGCAAAAGAAAAGGCTAGTAACATTTTCTTAAATAAAAACTTAGGTTTTGGAACACAAAGCTGCAACAAGGAATTGTTTTTGCGGCAGATTCCATGATTGCAGAAATATGGAATGCATTCTGGCCTACCTCCAGTGAGCTCATAACTGGTCTGTTTCTGTACTGTTGGTGGTGTGGTATGTTTGTGGTATGAATGATATGTGATGGTCATCAGCATAAACAACTGTAGTGCTATATGCATTTATTTTCATAATTTTAATATTATTCCTAGTAATAACTGAATAGTAAATATATTTTTGGAGGATATGCCTGGTGTATTTGATGAACTAATAAGATTAAGTGAAAGAGCAAGCTGGCAAACTGAAAGAGAGAGAGAAATTAGGTGATTTGCCACAAGTCCCACACGAAGTCTGTGGCAGAGCTGACAACTGAACCCAAGTCTCCTGAATGCCAGATCGGCACCTGAACAAACTCCTTCTTACCATGCATGTATCTAGTTCTTACTGAAGATAAATCATTTTACCCAATTAGAAAGAATCCTTGAAATTGATGGAGATACCAGTTATCAAAAAGGGGCATACTAAGCACACACAGTCTAGTTTTTATAGTGTCCTGTCTCTCAACCTGCCAGACTACTGTACCTCTTTCAGGAGTCTGATTTGTCTTGCACACCCCCCAAGTTTCAGCTCACTTAAAAACTATTTGCTTACAAAATCAGACATAAAAATACAAAAGTGTCACAGGATGCTATTACTGAAAAATTGCTTACTTTCTCATTTTTACCATATAATTATAAAATAGATCTTGGAATATAAATATTGTGCTTACATTTCAATGTATAGTATATAGAACACTATAAATAAGTCATTGTCTTTATAAAATTTTAGTTTGTACTGACTTTGCTTTTTATGTATCCTGTTGTAAAACTAGGCAAATATCTAGATGAGATGATGCGCCCCCTGGAAGACTCTGCGTACCCCTGCTTGAGAACCACGGTCCTAGTACACTTGGGGAAAAAATTAATTTCAAAGTGGCTGAAGATTAACCTTCAACATGTGTCAATAATGAAGAAACATGTTTCATTACCATTCTGCATCCTGCTGACTCACTCCAGATGATGTTGTAGGAGAGCTGTATCATCACCCGAGATTTACACAACTGACAGGAAACATGTTTTTGTTGTTTATGTATGTTCTGGGAGAGCCTTGCAGACCTTATGTTCTAAATAGAGCAAAGAACATCTCTCCCTGGAGAGAGCTACGTGCATTCTGACCTAGGTTCAATAAATTATAAGATCAGGTTCTCTTTCATTGCAGGGTGGAGGGGAAAGTATAATCATCTTCACTTTATAATATTGGGAATCTTTAAAAAAAAAGAGGGAGCCAAATAGGCTTCTATTGCTGACAGCTATTCAAAAGTTTCCTGTTGGCTTATATGGAGAACTGCCTCATTAGGATCCTAATGTTCCTCCATTCAAGTTTCAGCTTCAGTGACCTTGATTATTTGTAAATGAAGCAACACTCAATGAGAGTGAAGCTTCCACTGACGGTTGCTCCCTAGGTTACCTTCCTCAGTCCAGGGTACACTTATATATCTACTGCCTACATATATTTGTTTTAAACAGGGAGGACAAGATTGTGACTAATCATTTTGAAAGAGAGAGGAAGAGGCAGTAGGGAGCCCAAAGGCAGTGTTTGAACTCAAACAAAAGGGCTGCATAAGACTAGCATCACTTGCCTTTCCAAATAGGAAGGTATGTAATCCCTTTCCCTCAATAGCCAGTGGAGCTGGTTCAGATACTCTGGTTGTATGCAGAGGGGAATAGTCCATAAAAGGAAGTAAGAATGTTCCAACATTTACATTCTCCATGCCATTTCACAATTCCTCCTTAAAAGTACAATGTGGGCCAGTGAGCAAATGACTTTCCTAGCCTACTCAAAACCATGCACATGTCCAGTAGAAGATCAAAACTTACCATCATCCTGGAATTTCGATTTATTTACAGAGAAACCTACAATCAATGTGATGCCCAATTCTAGCCCAAAACCTTGTGACCAGACTTTTGCTTCTACTAGAGTTCCTCCCTAAGCAGTAGGCACCTTTCTTCAGAGAGCTATTTTCCCCTCTAATACAAGGTGGAGATAACAAGCCACTTAAATCAGTAAGTCATCAAGACTCACTTAGCATCTCCCAGCTTGATCAGTTACAGCTAAGAAGGCGAGTTCATAGGAAAACAGTGCCTGAGTATTATAAGCCCTAAAGAGTGTGCAGATGAAAAGATAAACACAGGGCTATGCTGTTGGACAAGAACAGTGAATATGTATTACAATTAGACTGAGGAGACATACAGTTCTGCAATACCACAAGTGCTGGCTTTGTCATCCTGTAAACTGCACACGTGAACTACCTGAGCCAAATGAATGTCCATTAGCTACTAATAGTACAGGGGCATGAAATGCTACAATAGTATGCCTGCTAAAATTGAAGTTGTTAGTCTTTAAAGTGCCACAGAACTCTCGTTGTTTTTGCAATAGTATTGGTTCACAAGAGGATAGGGAAACCACTATTTCTCTGGTTTTGTTTCACCTGGAGTTTTGCTTAAAGTGTAGGGTTCAAAGAAATTCTGTGTGAAACTCAGTGCTATCAGCCAAGTTTTGCTTGGTTTGGATCCAAAACCTAACATCCCCCTTCCCCCACAGAAACAAAGTATATCACTATCCTTCCTATTCTGAAAGGAGGTGCACTCAGAGACCCTAGGCTGAATTTTGGAAATTTTGTGTAGCTCAGTGAAGGTGGGCAACATTTTTGGTTCATAATTAAACTAGAATCAAGGCAGGTTTGGCCACAATTTGCCTTTGTTGTGAAAGTTTTGCTGTGTGCCAGTCAGTAATATTAGGACATAATACCATTTTATATATCAACCACTACAGAACACAATAATAATAAATTAATGATAGACAATCATACTGGTCTGATTCCATCCAGTATATGACAAAGGAATCTCCTACACAAACCAGTATTTTACATCATAATAGACTACCTTATTTGGAAAAAAAGTTAGA
Organism: Emydura macquarii macquarii; assembly: GCF_026122565.2. Lineage (NCBI taxonomy): Eukaryota > Metazoa > Chordata > Testudines > Chelidae > Emydura > Emydura macquarii. Next base: position 1,373,961 of record NW_027130613.1, read on the forward strand.
TGCTTTATTTGGAAGATATTTTTGTTACCACGTCAGACTATTTTTCTGTTTCTTAATTTTCTCTTAGAAGTACAAAAGAATTTAATGCAACTTTAGTCACTTTAAAAAACTGAAGTTAATCATGTGATCATAGGACTGGAAGGGACCTCATGAGGTCATCTAGGCCAGTTTCCTGCACTTACAGCAGGACCAAGCTTTATTTAGGCCATCCCTGACAGATGTTTGTCTAACTTGCTCTTAAAAATCTCCAAAGATGGAGATTCCACAACTTCCCTAGGCAATTTATTCCAGTGCTTATTTCCTAAATGTCCAATCTAAACCACCTTGCTGCAATTTAAGCCCATTGCCTTTTGTCCTATCCTCAGAGGTTAAGGAGAACAATTTTTCTCCCTCCTCCTTGTAATAACCTTTTATGTACTTGAAAACTGCTATCATGTCCCCCTTCAGTCTTCTCTTCTCCAGACTAAACAAACCCATTTTTTTCAACCTTAGGTCATGTTTTCTAAACCTTTAATCATTTTTGTTGCTCTTCCCTGGACTTTCTCCAATTTGGCCACATCTTTCCTGAAATGTGGTGCCCAGAACTGGACACAATACTACAGTGGAAGCTTAATCAGCACAGAGTAGAGAGGAAAAATTACTTCTCGGGTCTTGCTTACAACACTCCTGCTAATACATCCCAGAACTAGGTTTGCTTTTTTTGCAACTGTGTTACACCGTTGACGCATATTAAGCTTGTGATCCACTATGACTCCCAAATCCCTTGCTGCAGTACTCTTTCCTATGGAGTTATTTCCCATTTTGTTTGTGTGCAACTGATTGTTCTTTCCTAAGTTGAATACTTTGCATTTGTCCTTATTGAATTTCATCCTATTTACTTCAGATCATTTCTCCAGTTTGTCCAGATCATTTTGAATTTTAATTCTATCCTTGAAAGCACTTGCCACCCGTCCCAGGTCGGTATCATCTGCAAATTTTAAGTATACTCTCTGTCATTATCTAAATCATTGATGAAGATATTAAACAGAACCGGGACTAGAACTGATCCTGGCAGAGCCCCACTCCATATGCCCTTCCAACTTGACTGTGAATCACTGATAACTACTCTGGAAATGGTTCCCCAACCAGTGATGCACCCATCTTACAGTAGCTCCATCTGGGTTGTATTTCCCTAGTTTGTTTATGAGACGGTCATGCAAGACAGTATCGAAAGTCTTACTGAAGTTATAATATACCACATTTACTGCCCCCTATCCACAAAGCTTGTTACCCTGGCAAAGAAAGCTATCAGATTGGTTTTGACATGATTTTTTCTCGACAAGTTGTGGAGTTTTATTTAATTTTCTTACTTGTTTTCCATCTTTCTTGGTCTTTGGTAAATATTATTTTTAAAAATGTCTGTCTTATGAATTTAGTGGCATTTTTTGAGTTTGTCACAATTGTCACAATATCAAAATGGGTATTTTCTCCTACCATTACAGTGTAGGGCTGTCCTTGTTATTCCATGATTACTGCCATCACTTAGGCATTTAGAGGAATGAGGCTAACTAGGCACCTGCCATGTCTTAATCCTTTAGTGTGGATTCTGCCACATGTATTTGCAATAAAATACTCCACAAGTAGATCCCATTGCTCATGTAAATAGTTCCATTGCAATCAGTGAGACTACTTGATGAGTAAGGTAATGCTCAACATAAGAGTGGCAGAATCTGATCTTAGGCACTGATCTCATTCTAGGCCCCAAGTGAACAAAGCACTTGATCACATGCTTGATTTTCCATTTACTTCAATGGAACTTAAGCACATGCTTGATTGCTTTATTGAACTGGAGCCTTAATTTTGAGATACTCCTTGGAAATTATAAAGGATCTAGTTTCTTCCAGAAACATTAATACATACTCATGCTTTCTGTTTTGACCTCTGTCACAAGAAAACTCCAAAGCAACTCAATATATGGAAACAGAAATGAAGTAATAAAAAGCCGACAGGGTGAAACCTGAAGACAATGGAAAAAAAAGTGCTCCAAATTAATGCACTTTAATGAATTATTCAGCTTGAACAACAAATGAAAAATGGAAAACAGCCTTCAAACATGCTTAATATAAGATTTTGGTACAGTTAAATAATTGCAAACATTATATTTTATGAAAGGATGGGATTTCAGCCAATTTCTCTCTCTCTTTAATCATTCAGATAGCTAAATGCTTCAATATTTTCCTTTCTAATTAGTGCAAGCTCATTTTAATAAACTGTTTCTTTTATTCTGGGCAACTTCCTTGTGCAAGAGGCCTCTCAACAGGGACTAATGCTATAACTAACCCATCTGTTATGGAAGCTCCCTTCCAGTTTCCCTATGGGAGCCTGCAATGAAATGGGCAAAAGTTTCAAAAGCACTTAAGTGACTTCAGATCCTAAGTCCCATTAACTCAGTGAGCTATAGAGTCCTAAGTCAAAGGGACTAAGGCTCCTAATTCACTTAGGCAATTTTACCCAATATTTAGTTTAAGGCTTGTTGTTGACACCTGAATATGTAAAAATGCAAAATAAGATTTAATATGAATTAACTTCCATAATGTCCTTGCGGGCATTGTTTCCTAACAACTAGCACTGGCTCTTCACTTTTTCAGTTCACTGTTATTCAGAATCATAAATGAATTAAGATGGCTTTAAAACTGATATCATCCAAGCTATATGCCGTCCTTTAGATCAGTGGTTCTCAACCTGCAGCCCACTTGCGGCCCAATCAGCATACAGCTGCGGCCATGTAACATCCTCAAGGCCATACAGGTAGTATTGGATGTGGCCCACAATGGTAAATAGGTTAAGAACCACTACACTAGATTGCTTTCAGCTACTGGGCCAAATTCAACTACCATCAGTGGCTACAACTCCACTGATTTCACTTAAATTGTACCCCTTATACAACTGGTGAACTTGTGTTTTTAAATGAATGTATTTCGTTTGACTCTATGGATGCATTTGTGTTAAAATAAATAGATATGATGTATATATTATAACAACTTCCATTAGTAAGATCATGTGTATCTAAATTCAACCTCTGTGTATATGGCACTTTTAAACTTTTCCTGTGCTGCATCTTTGCTTTTGTACATCAAAGCTTTTACAGCACAGGTTTGATTGCATGTACTCACCATTATATTATTACACTAATAGGCAAAAGCGGGCAATTGCTCATCTGTAAACCCAGTGAAGAGATAATTGTAGTAGTTAAGCCTTGCATTTATGATAGGAAAAAATGCTGTTGCAGGCTCTTAAATGGATAAATAAGGGCTAAGACACATTGAATGAAATTCATTCTGGTGCAGAGGACCAGTACAAGGTCCTACACTTTATTTAAATCTCACTTACGACTTCTGAATGAATTCCCTCAATAGTTGGGGAAAGTGAGTGTACTCACACTAGCCTCATCAGAAAATTGTCTGTCTTTCCAGTGCTGAAGACAAAAGAGCACCAATGCATCCAGCAGGCAGTAGCATTCAAACTGGCATGATCATGTCATGGCAAAGAGTTAACTAGGAAGGTCCACAGGGCAAGAGAGATATAGTTGCATAAGTGTGGCATACTGATGATTCCATGTCTTATGCTTGGCAATAGTCTCGCCAAAACGCCATAAATGTACTTTACTCTGAAGTACTATTTTCTCTTTGTCAAGTTACTTCCATATTAAATTGTCACCAGTAAATGTCTTGTTTGTTTTATCCAAAAGCCATATGCAGCATTGTCTTAGTAATGCACAACCTCATCTCCCTTTGTGTGTATAGGGTGAAAGTCACCCTGGTGCAGAGGATGTTGACAATGCCCTCAAACACTAGAACCATACATTCACAGGAGACAGCAGCCAGTCAGAAGGGTTTTCTACTTCCCCTTCAACACGAACACTTGCTAAAAACCATGCACAAATGTGTGTCCTTATCATTTGTACATTATGAATTGTATTGCTTTCCTCTTTTCACAATGTCTCTGGGTATCTTTTTCACCCAACCTGTTATCTGCTTCCTATTTTGCAACTGATTTTTCTCTCTCCTGTTTCTTGTATTGTCTTTAAAAAGAACATGATCTCCAAAATCTTCAAATTGGAGTCTAGCTGGTTTTGAGTGGGTTTGAAATGAAATTTGCTGAACTCTAGTTATACTAACAATTAGTTTAAGATGTGATACCAAATATCATGCAGCACAATGTGATGAATATACAGCATCTAGAGAAAAGACCAAAATAGGATTACTACTGCACTTTGAATTTTTAAGCCTACAGTCCAGCTAACTTTGGCAGGCACTAACCTAGTACATTAATTATCTCCGTAATCTGTTTGGAAACTGCCTAGACTTAATTTAAATTCTATATTTGGTCTGGGTTATGTATTTCCCAATATTAGGAAATAAGTCTTTTTCTCTCTATCCCAGTCTGAGTCATCTGTTGTCTCAATCCTACAACCCAATCCCCTTTGGCCTCCATGTCTGACCTTGCTTACCTCAGTCCATACAAAATGCTTCACTTAAGGGTGAGAGTTGCCACACTGTATGAATGAGAAGTAGGCCTGCTTTGATTTGTCTTTTTATCCACCCATTGAATAGTCCTAGTTTAAAGATCACTTTTGTGGCTAAAGTTATCCCAGAATGCCACACTGACAAATGCCTAGTCTAAGGAGCTTAGTACCTCAATCCAGCTCCAACGTCAGCACATACTTAACTTTAAGCAGTTCCACTGAAGTCAACCCATACCTAATATCAGTACCTGCTTTCTTACTTTAATGCTGTCTTGGGACACAATCCAGCAAAAAGATTTGTAACCACAGTAGACATTTTAGAAGCAGAAGTCCCAAAATAGAACATGGGGTTGCCTTGCACAACATAAACAAGAAATAAATACCTGAAAACTGACCCTCCTTATCAGAGTATATTTTCAAGGTTAAGGTGGGACATTCAAAAGAGCAATAGGAGGATAGGCACACATTTATTGAAATTCAAATGGGAGTTGAGCACCTAAGTCCTTTAGGTTTTTTTGAACATCCTAATCTAACGCAACCCACACAGAAGTTCCATGGTAGACTGGTTAGGTAATGTCTATTAGCATGCTAAATATGAATATAAAGATAGACATTTAAAAAACCCCTCAAGACCACTGAACAAAAGATATCCTTTAATGTTAACAGCTGAAAATAAATCTGTTGATTTTAAAAAAATATTGCATTTACTTTTACAAAACGACTAAAATTTAAGAAAATAAAAATGAACATTCCACTGTAAGATTAATTGCTGTCCCTGAGTGGAAGAAAGAGGTTCATCCCATTTTATTTGCGCAAAAGTGGTTCAACAATTTTCTTAATACAAAATTTGATGACCTCTGCAATGAAGCCTAAGAGAATGCACCAATTTCTCAGAGAAAAATCTAAGAAGAATGAATTGTCAAGAGTGTTAAAATATGGCATTTTCAGGACAAAGAACTTATTTTAAGGGAAGCAATTAAGATAAAATATTTTGTTTTTCATGGTAAAAAAAAAAAATTAGACACTTGAAACCTCATCCTACAAAGACTTATACAACTGCTTAGCATTGATATCAGTGGGACTACTCACATGTTTAAATTGTATGCAATGTTGTGGTAGCCAGGTCAGTCCCAGGAAAATAAAGAGACAATGTGGGTGAGATAATATAATATCTTTTACTGAATATCTTTCTGTTGGTGAGAAAGACAAGATTTCGAGCTTACACAGAGCTCTTCTTTGACTCTTCATGTGCTGGGTCATTAATGCTTACAGGGATCTTGTGGAACCTGCTAGTTTATGTTTAAATTTACCATTTTAAGTACTGAGCTTAGATCTCAGGTTCTTTACATCTGGTTCCACTGTGTCCAGAACAGCTTCTCCCACCCATCCACACTGACTGAATTTTTTATTTAGTTTACCATCAGTTGTGATCTAAGAGAGAAAATGTTGAATAAGAATAAGAATATTTTAGAAATGGCAGAAGTCCGCAAGCAGGACTGAGATACCATTATTGTAGTGTATTGTTCAAATCCCAATACACAGACAATCACCACCCCAGAAAGAATATTTATTTACTGTTTTTAAAGAGAGGATACATAGTGAAATCCCAGCTTGACTGAAGTCTGTGGCAAAACTCACATTTATGATTTCATGTTATCATCATCTTCTTCTCCTCAAGGCTTCACTTTCAAGTACTACTTTTTAGTTAGTTACTTTGGCCCTGATCTTGGAAAGACTTAAACACATATTTAACTTTATGCACTGCGACTTGTTCCAATGAAATCAATGGGACTACTCACTCTGTTTAAAGATAAAGGACATGCTGTAAGTAAGTCTTCGCAGGATCAGGGCCTGATTCATGTTTCTCTGGCAAAGTAGGAATTCTTCGCTAGGAATGTTTCTTTAATATCTGAAATGTTTTGCACCATGCATGAAACTGAAAACATCTGGCAGAATTTCCATGAGGTGGATAGGCATTAGTGTGTTTCCAGAGCTATGTAAACACCTTAACCTCATTCTGAAGATCTCAAAGGTCCTTTAAATCACGGACTGAGATTTTTATGATCCTCCTTATCCATCTTCTGTGCTGAATTTTGAGGGTTAGAAAACATGCAGCGGATCAGGGAAGAACAAGCATTGCTCACTCATACTAATAATTACCGATGGAAAAACAAAATAACTATTTTATGATCAGGCAAAAATATAGAAATATGGTACAATGAAAATAATCACCAGTTTATTTCATACTTAAGCATCCATTCAGAGTGGAGTGGCCTATATTTTAGTATGTCTTAATGCTGGAATATGAAAGAAGTAGATCCTAGATATTTTAATAAACAGTGGCAGTCTTTTTGAAGAAATGTATTGACTCAGAAAATGGTAAGTGTGGAATATTTTATATAAGCACATGCATATAGTCATAAATAAAAATTTGTAAAAAACATGAACAATGCGTGTGCTAGGCACCACCTTGACCACTGTGCTTCTGTGGTATTCTTTTCCCCAATCATTTTTAGGTCTTTGTCTTTATAGATTGTATGTTCTTCAGGGTAAGAACTACATCTTCCTATGTTTGTAAAGTGCCAAGTATATTTTGAGTGCTAATGTATTATAATAATATATTAGGATACGTATGACTATATAGTCATACATTTCTTAGCAGCTGACTATCTACCAAGAGCATTAGAAGAGTACATTTAAAGAAGTTTAAAAAAATGCATGTGAAATGGAAATACTTCTCATTCACATGGATTTCTTTATATAGTGGAAATATGGGAGTAGTCTCTCTCTCAAGGCTCAATGAAAGCAAACACTGAAATGAAAGCCTTCCTGGAATTTTTCAGGAGTTTATTAACTTGTTGAAAAACAGAAGGTTTTATAACATAATGTTTGGGAAGGGTAATCTGACAGTTCCAGCCACTGGGAGATTAAATAGGACTAAGGAAATAGGAATGTCATAGCAGTTGTGTAACATATACATACTCTAGGCATGATCCTGAAAAATGTTGAGCATCTTCATTTTCCATTTAAGTGAAAGAGAGTTGTGGATGCCCAGAACCTCTGAAAATTAACTATTTTGGGGTGGGTAGGAATTAATTCCTACACCGATCCCCCTTATTAGTATCCTCCCAATACAAAATTCAACATTAGGGCAACCTTGGCTTTTGAGAATTTCTTCTGATGGCTGACAACTTATCAGGTGATTGAAGTTATAAATGCTGGCTATTCGAGAGTTTTTTGTAACAGCCCTTCAATTGGCCATTGGGCACTTAGCTTTATCCAGAAACAATAATTAGCGACTTGTGCTCCTGCTGTCACTGCAAAGTGGCTGGATACCAATTTTATATATACATTTACACATATGCATGCACCCCTAAAACACTAGATCTAATTATTTTTTTCAGAATGTATATTTTTTAGCATATAATCCCATAGGGTGTGTTTGGCAATTCATAAATACATAAGAAAAGAGTTATTTAAATAGAGTGCACTAAAGTGTCCAGCATTTTTGCCTACATTAATTTTGTTTGAACACTTTAAATAAGTGCTTTGTTTAAACAAAATGTATTGATGTACAATGGAGTCTCCTTAGGGAAGACAGGGTAGAATTAGTTTACTCTGTTTTAAATCAGTGATTTTTAACTGCTGCAATAAATTGACTCTGAACATACATTTACCTGACACTTTTGTCTATTCCCTTTGAGATATCACTAGCCTCTGAAGTGAGGATGCATGTGGCATTTGCAGTGCATTCCATTATACAAGTATCTCTGAAGAATCTAGGACTGAAATAATGCTGTGGGACTCCCAATTAATCAACCAGGGAACTAAAATGTACAAAACAAAAAGCTGTTCTCTTTCCTGTAGCAAATGGCAGATTTTGCTACAGTGAGTGCCATTAAAAAAGGTTATCTACCATACCACAGTGATGATCTTTGCTGTGGTATTTGAGGTATTTCCAGTGCTTAGAACAGGAAATAAAGATACAGCAGCTTTAGCTCCTGTGGATAGTACTGTAAGGGACCAGTATTTAATAGCAGCCATTGTATGATGTTTCTTCAGTAGAGGGGTAGATGAGTGGCACTTTCTGGGATTCCCATAAAAGTTTTTCTGCAGTCATCCAGCAAAAAGTACCTGAAGAACAGAGTCATTACTCTCCTCACAGAAACTAACTTTAAGATCACTTCTGATATCTTACATTTCACAGAGATCTGGGTCAATTACATGTTCTTTCTTTGATACTAGCATCAATAATAAGAAAACATTTCCTATAATGGTTAGTTTCTGAGAACAATCTAGAGATCAAATATTGCAAAATCTGAATACTCTCTAAGTAAACGCAGAGATGTTGTGGACAGAACATATTTTTGAGCTAAGTTTGAAATCATTTGAACAACAATATGGTTGGTCATTTTTTATACATATTTAATGGAGTGGGAAAGAAAAAATGTAAAGTACATTTTGCAACCAAAAATGTACATTCAAATACTTTCAGTAATTGTGGAAAACAGAACATGAACTAAATAAATATAATCCATATTGCAAGTTGTCAAATCTCTGTATTCTCAGAAGAATTAAAAAAACAGAGCACAGCTGTGATGTTTGAAGTTTTTGTGGGAAAAGAGCCCTCTGTGTATTTTCAATAGCTTATGTCTTTCTGAACCCCTTTAGATGATTTATGTTAAAGATGAAACATAGACTGAAGTTAGGTGGGTTCAAGTTGCTCTATGAAATCCTGCCAAGCAAACCAGAGATAATTGCATAACTCCTTAGTGTGCTGGCTTCATTCTCTTCAAATGCAATGAAAAATAATATAGCTAGACTGCGCGCACCCACATGAAATGTCTCCTGCTCATTTACTCTATGCTGACAATATCTTATAGGACTCTAAGATTACTACTCGTATTCACATCTCAAGGTAGAAGAAAAGCAGATCCTGATTCCATTTGTAAACGAAAGCATTATCCATGCCAGGGAAATTTCACCTTTCTTCCACCCAGAGAAATTTGTTGAAAGAGGTTTTTGCTACCAACTGACTTGTTCAAATGAAACTTCCCTGGGATACAATAGCTTGTTCTGGCACATTTCATAAGGGCATCTCATGGTAGGACAAAAAGACGTGGAAAACCCATTCCAAAACCACGTGATTTACATGGGGGTCAACATCTCTTTCTACAGCCACAAGTTCATCTTGTTTTATTTTTGCAGATAAGGCACAGCTTCAGCCATGCCACGTTCATTTAACCCTATCTACAGCTGTGATTAGCACCACACTGCATATCTCTCTGCACCCAATGCCATTTACAGTATGTGTCAGAAAATAACACAATGAACAGTAAGGGAAAGATTTCACTGAATTGCCAGGCTGTTCTGGGCAGGTGAAGACTTTTGCCTTTTGAAATGTTCACATTTGGGTTCAGATTCTAATCCTTCTCAGCCTCCTGACTGGCCTCTCAATACTCCTAACAGTACTCCAATGGACTGATGCAACCTCCATCAAAGTCAATGGGAGTTCTGCTATTGACTTCAGGATCAGTCCCCTTCCTTGCCTTTTTGGCCTCTACCTTAGCAGTTTTGACTACTGACTCAACCCTTTAATCTGCTCCCTCTCCTGATTATCCCAATTGTGTCAAACAAACCCAGAAAATAACCCTCTCGGATATTGCTTCCTCAGCATTTTTCAACATTCCCTCTGTGGGAGGCAACTTGTCAATCAAAATTACACTCCAACCCAAACTTTCACAATGACTCAAAACCACTAGAAACTGAGACAAGGTCAAACAAGTTCAATTCTTTAGAACTAATGAAATGTCTTTTTCAGTCTGAATAACCTTCATATTGAAATTTATATTGTCCTATGTTTCCCATTCTCAGTTGTTTATTTAAACACCTCAGAAGTGTCACCAGCAATTAAGAAGATATATTATACAATGATCATCACAAGAGGACTTGTTTCTTTAGTTTTATTCACATTTATAATTATGTGTTTCTTGAGTGGTAAAAAAAGGATTTATGCTCAAGTAGGATTCAAACAGAAAAGTTATGTGACCTCAAATTTGAGGGATGAAATCATCTTGATTATTTATGAAGAACATAGCAAACACATGACCCAAGACTGATCTTTTGCAACATTAGTCTATACGCTCTCCTGAACTTGACACAGTACCATTAAAAACAACTCTTTGTTAATAGCCCTCTAGACTGTTCTCTTTCCATCCCAGAGCATTTGTATCCAAACCACATTGCTAGCATTTTTTCTGTGGGAATCTCATGCTGAACTCTGTTTAATGTGTTGCTGAAACACAATTGGGTGAATACCACAAAACATTTGTGAATATTTATCTAGACCTATTTATGCCCCTTTTGGGTTAACTTCCTTTAATTTTCAAGCAATCAAGTTTTCTGGCAGGAATGTTTCAGACACAGGTAACTCAGTGAGAATTGAAGAATAGTCATTGAAAGAAAATTTAGAATTCATAATTACAACAATTTACTCTAGAAACAGTTCTAGCAGTTATGCTCATGAAGTCAAGGAACTGACTCATACCTGACTTGTGTGCCGTCAATTCAGCTTGCATTCTGAATTTCAAATATTGAATCCTTACAGCAATACACAGAACAAACACTTCACAATAACCCATTGGCTGACACACATTCACAAAACAACATTTTTAGAATAATTGGTCAGAGACACTTCCAAACAGAAAAAGGGTTACTTTTGACAAAGAAATTATTCACTATGAACAGTTCCACCAATTCTCTGCTGAAAACTACATATATGTACAGTATAAAATTATGAGTTCCAGGAGGGTAGCTGTATTAGTCTGTTTTCAGCAAAACAACAAGAATTCTGTGGCACCTCAAAGACTATCACATTCAGAAATGAAGTGGGTTTCTGCCTATGAAAGCTTATGCCCAAATAAATGTGTTAGTCTTTAAGGTGCCACAGAACTCTTGTTGTTTTTTAATATAAAATTATGTCCACCGCAAATCCTTTCTTTCCCAAATGGATTATCATATATAGAAATAATATCGAGTTAATTTCTCCAGATATACTGTTTATGAAACCAAGCAATCCACTACCTATTTAATTTTCTTCCAGGTGAACCGACTATCTTATTATATAGTGTACTATTTTATACCTTTTGCTATTGAGATTAGGCTCTGCTTGTTGTCTGAGAGTTACCACTCATTTAGTAGCCTAGGCTAAGAGAATAAAATTAGGAGAAAGCTATGAGAGAGGACTGTATGAAGAATTGGGGAAAATTATGTTTCATATGCTTTGCTTTAAAATCATAGGGTGAGATCTTCATCCCATTATGCCTGGTTAAAGGGCTGGAGTGGTGTAAAAAGGTTCTAAAAGCCCTGTATCCAGCCAGAAAAAAGATTTCCACAATGCAGGCATCATAGAAGAGAGCATTAAGGTTGCCTTACAAGCCCTGATGTATGGGGGGGGGAGGTGCCAGAGTTCAGGCATGCTGTGTGAGGGGCATATCATGCCTGTGGGATAACCTGGGGAGGTTGCCCTGAGTAAAAGCTGCTTCAATCCTTGGAATGGCCCAGAAGTCGGAGGGCACAGAAAAATAGCTTAAAGCCCTCCTACCTGTGAGTTCTGTGCTGGACCTCTAACCACCTCAGTGACTTGTGCATGGATATAAAGGATATGAAGTGTATAGGAATAGTGCAGCATACCTTTAGTTTTGAACCTTCTAATGATACTCATTGCACTGTGTTCTGTTTCAAAGGCCAGCAGAAACTAGTCAGCATGAATGTATGTACATAACTACGTCTTGCATGTTTGTGTGTAGTTAGTAAACATAGTTATTTGGGAACCAGTTTTGCACAGATGGTTTCTTCACAAAGTTATTGTTGCATAAAAAGCAAATGACAATAATGTGGTCAACATTAGTCTAATTCTGCTCCCACTAAAGTCAATAAACATTTTACCATTGCTAAGGGCAGAAAAACATGGAGCTGTATGTTGCACAGGGTTAATAAGCCTTTGGAGATTTGGATTCAACTCTGCATTCGATTACTTAGAAATAGGAGGAACTCAGTAGGGATGAGTTAGGCAATCTTGAATGACTGTTCATGAAGGTTTCAATATATTATACTTTAATTTAGATGAAGCTGAAAACTCACTTAAGTAGGGTGCAACTGTAAAAGTTAAAGAATCACCACCACGACCAAACTCCAGCCAATGGTAAGATCAGCTGTTTGTGGGTGTAAACATCAGAAGTTACAACTAATTTTTTTCTTTTACAAATTAGTTGTGTAGGGATGACAGGATTGATGATATCAACACAGACTACAAAGTTATCCAGCTGAAGTTCAGCTCTTTGCTTTTTTGAAAAGCCCCTTCTAATTTCTGATTGTGAAATAATTCAATCAGTAGCATCTTTGTTTACATTACAGACGTATACAATTTATATTTCCAGAATTAGTAACTGATTTCCAAGGAAAAAGCAATGTCTATTTAGATTTTTTTTTCACGGTGAAGTTTCTGTTCATCTTGACATTTATTATAGAAAGGCAGAAAGAAGTATGAATACCCAGAGTGCTCTCCTCTGCACACAATTATTCCCTTCCATTGTCCAAATGTCTGGCGAGAAGATGAAAGCTAGATACTACGTTTACACATTTATCAATTCACTGTTTAAAGACAGGCAACACAAAGTATTTTTTTTAAAAGATCATCCAGTTTGCAATGCTCTTGGGTATCTTGATGTGCCTCTGGCAGTTGAAATAAATGTTCAAAAACACTCACGTTCATAATTCACCAAAATCCAATGGAAACTTCATAAATCGTTTACTAGATCAGATTAACCCACTGTTAAAAGTTTAGGGCTTTGTCAACAAGAACGTGGCACTTGTATGGTTTTAAAGTAAATTTTATCCACAGGATTGAAAGAATGTTGATTAGCTAGGAATGTAGTTTCAATTCTGGAGTCAATCTTGAAAGTATTTTATGGAACTTTCAGATATGGGCAAAACCTACAATACTAAGGAAGGAAGCTCCTTGTAAAAGAAAAAAAATAGAAAAGAGCCCTTACTCTTTTGTTTCTGGAAAACTTCATTTAAGTTAAACATCAGAAAAGATGAGGGCAGAAAAAACAAAATGAAAGGCTTCAGCATTACCCTGAAGGCCAATTCTGCAGAAACCCCTGAGGCTGATGCTACCAAGAGACTAGATAAGCCAAAGGTAGAGAAAGTCATGCCTTGTGTGAGTTACAAAATCTCAGTATAAGCATGAACAGAAACTAAACTCTATATAGAAAAAACAAGAGATAACTATAGCGCATATTTGACTCCTTGTTGATTAGCTATAGAATCATAGAATCATAAGGTTGGAAGGGACCTCAGGAGGTCATCTAGTCCAACCCCCTGCTCAAAGCAGGACTAACCTCAGCTATATCATCCCAGCCAGGGCTTTGTCAAGCTTCAGCTTAAAAACCTCTAAAGATGGAGATTCCACCACCTCCCTAGGTAACCCATTCCAGTGCTTCAACACCCTCCTAGTGAAAAACTTTTTCCTAATGTCCAACCTAGACCTCCCCAACTGCAACTCGAGACCGTTGCTCCTTGTTCTGTCATCTGCCACCACAGAGAACAGCCTAGCCCCATCCTCCCTGGAACCCCCTTTCAGGTAGTTAAAGGCTGCTATCAAATCTCCCCTCATTCTTCTCTTTTGCAGACTAAACAAGCCCCGTTTCCTTAGCCTCTCCTCATAAGTCCTTGCTCCAGACCCCTAAACATTTTTGTTGCCCTCCACTGGACTCTCTCCAACTTGTCTACATCCTTTTGTAGTGGGGGGCCCAAAACTGGACACAATACTCTAAATGCGGCCTTACCAATGTTGAATAGAGGGGAATGATCACTTCCCGCGACCTGCTGACAATGCTCCTCCTAATGCAGCCCAATCTGCTATTAGCCTTCTTGACAACCAGGGCACACTGCTGACTCATATCCAGCTTTTTATCCACTGTTACCCCCAGGTCCTTTTCTGCAGAACTGCTGCCTAGCTCGTCTGTCCCCAGTCTATAGCTGTGCATGGGATTCTTCCTTCCTAAGTGGAGGACTCTGCACTTTTCTTTGTTGAACCTCATTAGATTTCTTTTGGCCCAATCCTCCAGTTTGTTTAGGTCCTTCTCTATCCTATCTCTACCTCAATGTCCCTTGCTGATTGACTCCAGAATGCCTGAAATAGTCCCAATCTGCAGTTTCATGAGGCCTCACTAGTATTCTTCCATAATCCAGCTATTGTATGATAAAACAAAACAAATTGATGAGTTACTAGATTTGTACAACTACTATAGGCTGTATTCCTTCTTCTCTTACTTGACTCCAAATAAATAAAATCATAGTCTATAACACAGTAAAATAAAATATGGGTATTCCCATCTAGTTTTTGTTTATTTCCTTAAATACTTGTGACCTAAAACAGGAGAAATAAATCTTTTTGACACATTATATTATCTGCTCTAGATTTAATTAAACAAACAATTCTCTATTTGGGTTTTCATAGCAGATTGGAAGTGATTTAACTGAGGTGGGCCTGGCATTTTGATGACTGATTTCTCGCTCTGGAAAATTAGAATTCTTACCATAGGTGGTGCTATAAAACAAATGAAAGTATGATTAGAGGATCCTTTTTCATTATAATCTCATAACTTTGAATGATATGTAAGTGATTTGTAGCAGATGCTCAACTCTTCAAGAGGCACTTTTGCAAATCTCCCACCAGTGTATGACCGCCTGTTAGTGGATCCTACAGATATTGCCAGTGCTGAGCAGTGTGCTTTATGAAAGGCCCCGGTGATTGTTTTTTTAGTATAGTAACCATTCCATAGCCTCAATAGGAGGCTCACCACTCCATTCCAGCTCACCACTTGGCCATTTGTGACTTAAATGGGTGCTGATTATATAAGCCTATCTAATAGAATGTGTAATATTGTTGATTGTTAGAGAATTGTGGATAAGCTAGCTCAGACAGCATACAAATTACAGCATGGGTCTGAATTTTCACCCTCCACTGTAGCTCTTGTTCGGTTTTTCAGATTTGATAGTATGTTGGGTGCTGTCCAAGCATTGTTCAATTCAGAGATACAAAGAACAGTTTCTTCTCAGAAGCCATTGCCACTGTCTGAGACTGATGCTTTCTGGAATGGCATCCACTTAACTATGGCATTTATGTGCTATTTGTTCACTTCTCTTCATAACATTTTTATGTTAAAATGTTTATATGCTACTTTGGCTCAAAGACTAGTTTTATTAAATTAGATATGGGATTATTCAGACATAGCCGTGGATGGTTTGCCAAATATCCTCATTATTATGCACCATCAGGGTCATCTGAACTCTATAAGCATGTGTCAGAGCATGCTAGATTACTGTAAGTGATTGCTTTGGTTACTAGAGTGATCATTTTTAGTGGCTGGATATCTGTAGAGGAATTACGGTGGTCAAGCTGTGGACTCTCTCATGTCAACTGATTGCTTGATTTGGTAAGTGTGGATATTAAACACATGCTTGCTGAAAAGGCAATTGATTTCTTCCAGCAGACTCAGGATTAGCTTGTGAACTACTCAGCAGGTCTCCTCATAGCTATGAATAGCAGCATGGGACCATTATAAAACAAGAGCATTTACTTTACTTTGACTACATGAAGCAGCCATCTCCATGGTCTCAGTTTTTCTTCAGTTACTATGTCACCTAAGTATAGATTTGCCAAAACAATTCAAGATTTATCACAGCTCATTCTTTTTTTGTGAATGTAGCCTTGGACAAATCTATGTCAAAGTGGTATTTCATGTGAACATTTTTCAAAATAACCATGTGCATTACAATCCACAAATTTTACCAAAGATTAACAGACATACTGTCTTCTGTTGTTCTATAGAAATCAGCAGTAGGGTGAGAGGACTTGTTATAGGAAGAACACATAGAGGTAATTATTTATTTGAACCAGTCTACTAATAAATAATAATCTGAATATTCAATATAGTTTAGTTTGAGATCAAATTAAATCTTAGTTTTAAACAGCAATCCCCTTCCTGTTGTTGAGTGCTGAAGGAACAGCCTTTACCACAAGTCTTGGCAAAGATTTTCATATATAAATGCCTAAAGTTAGTCACCTAAATCCATAATTGGGCACCTAAAAGAGTGGACTGATTTTAAAAATTGCTAAGCACTAGCAGCTCACACTGAAGTCAGCAAAAGATGCAAGCAGCTAAATATGGTAAAGTCTCTCTCTCTCTCGGCCTTCATATTCCACTTAATTACTGTCCTTAACTCCATTTCAAGAAAAAAAAAAGTACTCGTAATTTTTGGCCTGACTTTTCTACCTGTTCCTATGCTCAGAAATAATATGAAATAAAGTAGATTTTTACAGTATTCATTTACAAATAATCAGGAAAATAATTCCCAAATATTTATTCAAATTCAGGAAACAGTAATACCATCAGACAAATTATATAATTACACAACACAAACTGAAAACTGGGAATCTTCACAACAGCTTTTCTATATGGAAATTCCTATTGAAATTAAAGAAGGACAAAACTGAAGGATTGGGGAAAAAAGTGTTAAGTTTCTATAGAAATTACTCCAAAAATCTTGGAATCTAATTAAGATATCCTTTCTATATTTATTTTAAACCATTTTTTAGAACTCCATATCTGAGATATATTTTTCTAACAAATTCTTCTGGCCTTTTCCAGAAGAGATTACAAAATAGATTTGCAGGACAATTATTTGCTGAAAAAATTAATCATTTAGAATAAATATCAATAAGATTTTATGGTTTGCAAACCATTTGTGAAGAGTAAGAAATGATATTTGTCCAATATATTATTTACTGAGTATTATTTCTTTAGCTTTATATGTTTCTTTAAAAAGAAAATTAAATGTGAAATTAAATTAAAATTAAATAGAGAATCCCTGTTAAAACTCCAAATACCTGTCTAAACTTCAGGTTTCTCTGCCATTTACCTACTAGATTTTCATCAGTAGGAAGTTATTGCTGCTAGTCTGGTTTAATGAAGCATCAGTTGGCTTTGGCATGGGAAAACTATGGAAAATAAGGTTGACATCACATTTTGAGTTTTAACTTTATGTAAGCTATATTTGTACAGCCTATGGCTAAAGGAGGCTGCAAAAAAAAAAAAAAAAAAAAAAAAAAAGGACAAAACCTTATTTACTTTATTTTAAACCCCATAACACTTTATTAACTAGAGCTTAGTGTGAAAGATTACTGTTTTGAAGATAAATCACTTCGGATTGGAGTATTGCTCACACATCAAAGCAAGAGCAGACATTTAAAAATTAAAGCAGGATACCCTCCCCCATATATGCCTAATATGGCAAAGATATGGTTAAAATATTTTCCCTATTTCTCTAATTATTTAACCATTAGTGTACTTTTGAAATGTCTGTGATATCCTTGTGCAGGTTGAATTCTACAACATGGATCTGTATATGAATGGGTGATTATTTTTAAATACTGATTTGAAACCAGGGGTCTCTGAACATGGAACTACTATGGCAAAGTGGCTTATGATGCTAGCTACTTGCCATTAAATACTAAATTAAGAACATAAGAAGTAGGGTGGAGAATGTCTCATTATTCTACCTGTAATATTGTTTCTGAAAAATACCAAATGAGCCTTTTACATAAATGTAAGGAATGTCAAAAGTCTTTATACTTGAAGCTGAGAGCTGCCAGATTTCACAATTGAAAGGAACTTGGTTAGACGGTTTCATTTCCAATCCAGTCTGAATGAAATATTATTTGAACAGTGAATCAAATTCTTTCCGTTTACCTTTTACTTTTTCATCACTAAGGAAAACGCGTAAGAGATCGCAGACCTCTGCTGAGTCACATTTTGTGGGCCTCACCTGATTGCCCCAAATTGCATCACATTGGCTGCTCATAGTCATTGTGTGATTGCCCAATACTCTCCGGTCTTTTTCCTCTTCTGTTGCTTCCAATTTCTATGTCCCCAGCTTATAGCAAAGATTTTTTTTGTTAGTCACTATGTGCATAATCTTGCATTTTGCACCATTAAATTTCATCCGAGTTCTACTACTCTAGTTTTCAAGATCATCATCTTATATGATATTCTGGTCCTCCTCTGTATTTGCAATACCTCCCAACTTTGTGTCATCTGGAAATGTTATTAATACACTCCACTTTTTGTGCCAAGGTCACTAAAAAGTGTTAAATAAGATTGGCCCCAAGACCGACCTTGAGGAACTCCATTAGTTAGCCCTCTCAAGCCTGAAAGTTCATCTTTCAGTATAACCCGTTGTAGTCTCCTCTTTAACCAGCTCCTTATCTGCCTTTCAAATTCTCATATTAATCCCCATCTTCTCCAATTTAACTAATAATTTCCCATGTGGAACTGTATCAAATGCCTTACTGAAATCCAGGTAGATTACATCTATTGCATTTACTTTGTCTAAAAAAATCAGTTATTTTCCCAAAGGAGGAGAGCTGGTTGGTCTGGCAAGATCTATCATTTGTATATCTATGTTGTATTTTATTCCAGTTCCTGTTTACTTCTATGTCTTTAACTACTTTCTCTTTCAAAATTTGTTCCAAGACCATGCATACAACTGAGGTTAAACTAACAGGCCTCTACTTTCCTGGATCACTTTCCCCCCCCTTCTTAAAAATAGGTATTATATGAGCAATTCTCCAGTTATAGGGTACAACCTGAGTTTACAGATTCATTAGAAAATTCTTGCTATTCAGCTTGTTCCTTAAATATGGATAGAGATTTATCCACCCTCTTCCCATTTGGTCCCATTGTGACATTTGAGTTTGACTTCCACCTTGGATGTAGTAAGTTCTACTTCCATATCCTGGTTTCCATTAGCCACCCTGCCACTACTCCAGAGCTCCTCATTACCCTTATTAAAAACTGAAGCAGAGCATTTGTTTAGGTGTTGGGCCATGCCTAGATTATTTTTAATTTCTACCCCATCCACAGTGTTTAGCAGTCCCACTTCTTCTTTCCTTGTTTTCTTTTTATGTATATGGTTACCCTTTTACTATTGGCTTTAATTTGCAAGGTCCAACTCTGTTTGGGTTTTGGCAGTTCTCACTTTTCCCTACACTTTCTGACCTCCAAGAGGTAGCTTTACTTGCTGATCCATCCCATCTACCATTCCTCATAGGCGAAAGCTTCAAAAAATAGTTTGAGATTCTCGCTCATCCAGTTTGGTTTACAACCCTTCCCCTATGAGTTTTTTTCCCTTGCTTGGGATGCAGGCATCAGATAGCTTCTGCAACTTTGACTTAAAGTAATTTCAAGTCTCCTCCACATTCAAATCCTTGAGTTCTTCAGGCCAGTCCACTTACTTAACTAATTCCCTTAATTTTAAGTTTGCTTCTTTGAAATCAAAGACCATAGGTGCAGACCTATTTTTGTTTATTCTTCCATTTAATTTAAACTGAATTATCTCATTATCACTCCAGCCAAGATTATCCTCTACAACCATTTCTTCTGTGAAGCCTCACTACTCACCAGTACTAAATCTAAAATGATTTAACTTCTTTTTGGTTTGGTAAAGAACTCTGTCAGCCGTCACATCCAATAATATCTGGGCCCTACCATTATTAGGTAGGATTGCCCTCCAATCTATATGTGGGAAATAAAAGTCTCCCATAATCACATCATTCCCAGTAGTATTTATTTCATTAAAAATATGAAAGGGGTATTTATTCATAATGAAATTAGATCCTAGGGACGTGTAGCATACCCCAAGCACCATCCCAATGGAGTCGTTACCTTTTTTCCTCAAAGCGATTTTGTCCTAAACAGAATGTGTTTTATCCATTCTATCACTTCTACATTTCTTCATAGTCCTCCTCATTATTAATATACAATGCTACTCCACCATCTTAATTTTGGTCGTTCCTGAACAATACATACTCTTCAATACCTGTACTCCAAGCATGACTACTATTCCACCATGTTTCTGTTATCCCTATAATATCTTGTTTCATATCCTACACCAATAGTTCTAGTCCCTCCATTTTGTTACCCAGGCTCCTTGCACTGGTAAATAAACATCTTAGTTGTTTCTGCTTTGCTTCACGCAGATTCCATGCCTGATTAAGTGCAGTCATTCTACTGCCAGTATCGCCTACCTATTAGTGTAATTGGTATGGCAGTATCTTTCCTCCTAATGTCCATTCTTCTACCCTCTGTTGTTCCTTTCTCCATTGTTGTATTCTCACATATTTGATTTTCCTCCAGCTCGATATTAAAGATTGTGAAGATTACACGAGCACCTCCCAACCATCTCCCCCAACCATCTCCCCCAAATTCATAGTTTAAAGCTCTATTAATCAGTTGTGTCAACCTCCATCCCAAAAGTCTATTTTCCTCCTGATTCAGATGGAGTCCATCCCGTGAGAACAATCCTCTGTTCATGAATGCCACCCAGTGGTTGAACATCCCAAAGCCCTCCTTATAGAAAAACTGCCTCAGCCATCTGTTGATCCCATTGGCCATTTCCAGCCTCTGGCAAACAGCAGTAAAATAGCCATTTGATGTACCTAACCTCTGTGAACTTATCTACTTCTTCTTTGAATCATGTTATAGTCTTGACCTTCACAACATTCTCTGGCAAGGAGTTCCACAGGTTGGATGGATACCATCTGGTTCTGATGATTTATTACTGTTAAATTTATCAGTGTGTTCCAAAACCTCCTCCAATGACACCTCAATCTGGGACAGTTCCTCAGATTTGTCACCTAAAAAGAATGGCTCAGGTTTGGGAATCTCCCTCACATCCTCAGCCATAAAGACTGATGCAAAGAATTCATTTAGTTTCTCCAATAATAACCTTATCTTCTTTGAGTGCTCCTTTAGCATCTTGATTGTCCAGTGGCCCCACTGGTTGTTTAGCAGGCTTCCTGCTTCTGATGTACTTAAAAACATTTTGCTGTTACTTTTTGAGTCTTTGGCTAGCTGTTCTTCAAATTCCTTTTTGGCCTTCCTAATTATATTTTACACTTTATTTGCCAGAATTTATGTTCCTTTCTATTTTCTTCAATAGGATTTAACTTCCACATTTTAAAGGATGCCTTTTTGCCTCTAACTGCTTCTTTTACTCTATTGTTTAGCCACAGTGGCACTTTTTTGGTGCTCTTACTATGTTTATATTTTGGGGTATACATTTAGATTGAACCTCTATTATGATATCTTTACAAATTTCCATGCAGCATGCAGGGATTTCACTTTTGGCACTGTACCTTTTAATTTCTGTTTAACAAATTTACTCATTTTTGTTTTCCTTTCTGAAATTAAAGGCTACTGTGGTGGACTGCTTTGGTGTTCGTATAATAATATTGTCTCCTTCACTCTCTTCCTTTAGGGACAGGTAGAATCCCACTGAAGATCACCTTAGCTTCTATTTCTTTAAGCATCTTCCCCAGCCTAGAATAGTCTCCCTTGATGCATTTGAGCAAAAAGCTAGCAGTATCATTTGTTCCCATGTGAAGGACAATCAGTGGATTCTTTCCTGCTCCCATTAGAATCCTCTTCAGTCTCAGGTCTACATCCCATATTTTAGTTCCCAGCAGACAGCATAATTTTCTGTTCTCTGGCTCAGCTGTGGTGCCAAGTATGTCATCTTCCTTGTATTGGTGTGATTCTATGGGTCTTCATTCTTCTGTTCTTTCTGTCTGCAAGTCTTCTGGTCTTTTGTTCTCCCTTTCAGTCTTCTGTAAGTCATCCTGTATCCTTTTGGGGCTCTGTCTATCTCCATTGACTCTTCCTTCTCTTGTAGGACTAGCGGTTCTTGTTTTCTTCCTTGCCTTCCCACTTTCTATAACTCCCCACTGTACCCCTTCTTCATTTTCCAACTCAGCAAACCTGTTCCTTAGCTCTATTTCTCTTTCACTAGCAAGTATTTTCCTTTGTCTGGGTCTCATAGTCACATGCTTCCACTGGCCACTTTCCTCATCCAGCAGTCTCCCCTCACAGTTCTCCAGTCCAGCTTGAATCTGCAAGTTTTGAATTTTCCCTTCAGCCTTCTCTTGCCTTCCCTCCATCTTCTGCTTGAATCCCCTTCGAAACTCAACTATAGTTTCTACCTGCATCTCCAAACCACAGATTTTCTTTTCTATCAGTCACCACTTCATATAAACAAAGCACTTCTCTGGTACCTGTACCAGGATAATGGACATCCCACAGCTTCCACATCCAGTCATCTTCATTGTCTCTTCTATTCCTTGGGTCACTACCACTGCTGCCTCTGTAGCTGTCATAACCTTCGCACTTAAGATCCTGTTAAGGAAAACAAAACAACCTCCCCCACACACAACAGAAAACAAAAACCAGACCACCACCACACCCCTTCTCCCAAATCACTTTACAAAGTCCCATTCAAACTCCCCGGTTTTTAGCTCTACACGCTGACTCTTGTGCCACTAGGAAGCCTCACCCCTAATCAGGACTCTGATGTGATCAAAGACTCTGTTTTTCTCACAGCACACTGCCCCCTAGCACCCACTGCAAACTGAAAACAAATAGAAAACAAAAAAACAAAAAACAAACCAACTAGCAAGCAAGCAACAAACTCCCAATAACTTACTCAATGCCCCTAAGGAAAAGGGACGTCTTCCTTCCTCTCCAACTGATTACCACTCAAACTCCCATTTTCAGCTCAGTTTGCTAACCCTGTGCTCCTGCTAATCTAATCTATTAATTTGAACCTGGATTTTGCATAAGTCAAAATTCAAAGTCACTTTGATTATTCAAATTCACTGTCTGCCACACGTGAAGTTACTATAGGTACACACTATTTATAGGATAAGTTGCCCTGATTAGAGTCCTATATATTGTTGCAAATTGAAAGCAATTTTTACTAAAACCTCTTTTAGTCAATTTATTACACGCATGCAGCATAGTTTAAAAAAATATTTTTTTAAAAATTAGAAATATATTTGTATTACACAGATATAAATCATGATCATCATCCTAAAACATATACAGGCCCGTTTGGGGCCATTTCTGCCATTTCAAAGGCACAAATGGAAGCTAGGCATTTAACTCCCATTAGGTGTTTAACTCCCGTTAAAATTAATGGGAGTTAAATGTCTAGCTTCCATTTGTGCCTTTGAAAATCTTCCCTATTGCCTTCAGTGGGAGTACTCATGTGAGTGACTTGTGCACTTGTTTGCAGGATCACGGCCTTTCTTTCATAGTCCTAGTAAATATGAAATAGCTGTCATATTTTTCCAGTCAGATAGTAGGGATGTTCACATATAACAACTGGTTCCCCTTTCTCTATTGCATCAAACATAAGCTGCTTGTCTTCACTTTCAAGGCCCTTCACAGCTGACCCTCTACCCCCAACATCTCCCATTCACTATTGAGATTTTGACTCCTGTCGGCCCACTTGTAAATTTTAAAATAAGCACCTTTTTTGCTTTCTTCCATGCTTCCTCTCAAGATTGGGAGGGGCATCCCAGAAACCTACCTCACTACCCACCTTCAAATTCCTCCTTAAAATACTCTCCTTTGCCATGAAATTGACCAAAAATAGTTAGGCCACTGGCATACTGAAACAAATGCCTATCATGCTGGTAAATATTGTTTCTGTGTCCTCTCCCATTTGTCTGTTGTCTCTTGAGCTATTCTTAGATTGCTAGCTCTTTTGGGCAGGGAGCATTTTTGCTCTGTTTGCACAACGTCTACCACAATAGAGTCCTGATCCATCCATAGGGCCTGAGATACGATGGTAATACAAATAATAAAATTAACAACAACATATGGGGGGTGGAAATAAATATAGATAATTTAAAATAATCTAATAAGCAATACAAAGATTTCATACAGTACATCCTTGCTTTAATGCCCTTCACATTACCAAACTTTGGGCTATAGCGAACCTGGTCTCGGTCCACCTTGAGCCCTGCCAATGCCCTGGGGGCTGGAGGAGCTCTGTACCCGCTCGCCCTAGCCCCGGGGTGAGGGAGGGGGACAGAGAGGGCCGAAGCCCCTCTGTCACCCGCCATTGCTCTCTTATGCCGTAACAATCCCCTAGTTATACTGAACAAATGGCTTGAATCCCCATGGGGTCATTATAGTTAGGGTATACTGTATTTCACTTTTCTCCTTAGTACTCATGCAAGATGCCAGATTTAAGTCCTCTGTTTACCCACAGAACTAACAGCAGCAATGTAAGTTCCCTTATACTGTCTTGCAAAATACTTCAACCCTGCTTAGGTGGAATCACCTCAGGAATGAAAACTTTGCTTTCCAGGTTGAATATCATTTTATGTTGTATCTCTATTACCACAGCGGGTAAGACTCTCCCAATAATTTTTAT
The DNA here is from genome assembly GCF_026122565.2 of Emydura macquarii macquarii. Classification (NCBI taxonomy): domain Eukaryota; kingdom Metazoa; phylum Chordata; order Testudines; family Chelidae; genus Emydura; species Emydura macquarii. Next base: position 1,398,814 of record NW_027130613.1, read on the forward strand.
CTCCACCTCCGCACGTGAGTTTTATAGTGATTCATTAAAACTATTAGGCACACATGATTAAAACACAGCAAATGGACTCTCTGTTGCCTAGTGCTTTACAGTTAAACACTTGGGGAGTAGGCAGTTATCACTCCACCTAGATCAGAACTCATGCTTCTTCATTCTTTAGCACTCTGCTGAGAGTGACGGGGGCTCATTCTAATAATATTTGTAACACAGATGTCTTCTGTCCACTAGAAACAAAGAAAGGGTGCCACTTTTTACATAGACCACCAAACAGCTGTTAGAAAGTAATGACTTTTGGCTGATATTCCTCCTAAACAAGCCTTTAAAAGTTCAGTTTTGGAAGCACAAGAAAATGAAAGGGTATCTGGAGAAAATAATGTAAAATTTCAGTAAACGCTATATAACATGATTTACTGATGCCCTGACATAATACAGCTACTGTTGGCTTAATGGGATTTATGGATATGAAATATAGTTACACTATCATGTCAGCACTTGGCTAATATGAAAGCAACAGAAGTCAGAGAAGTACTTATATAAATTAATTAAAAATGTGGTCTCAGAATCAACATAAATAATGTCTTTTTTTTTTCCTTGAGACATTTTCTTTTGAGTTACACAGGTCATTGAATGAAAGGAAAAAAATGATAAGCACTTTATGTAGAGAAGCACAAATAGTTTTCTGGGTTTGGCTTTAATCTTTTAAGGGAGATTGATGAAAGGATGGTGATGTACAGAACATGCCTCACATCTGAGGGATAATTTTGTATACTTTAAATTACATAATGATGCCCAAATTCTAATGCAACGTATTCCCTATAAATATGTAAAATAATCAAAATGAGGGTGGTAATAGAAATAGACCCACCAAAGTCAATGGAACTACTCACAGTACTGAAAGTTATGCATGGGCATTAGTCTTTACAATAAGTGGCCTGATCCTGCAATCTCCTTTGGGTCTGGACATTATCTTCTTAAAACACTTGTAAGCCCACCTGGTCAAGAAATTTTCAATAGAACAGTTTTCTGTTGAGAAATTCAATTTAGTCAAAATAGAAACATTTCATGAGAGAGTGCCAATTTTGACTAAATTTTCAGCAGGAAACGGTAAAAACAAATTATCTAAACTAAACAAGAAAGTTGAAACAATGTCATAATGTTTATTTGACAACAAATTTTTTTGTTAAGGTAAACATTTTTTTTGTTATATTAAAATGTGTATATAATGCTATATTTAGCATTAAATATTATAATGATTGATGTTATCAAATTGAAACAATGTAATAGCTCCAAATTATAGGTGTTTTTCAGAATTTCCATTCTGCACAAAATTTTGAAATGTCAGAATTTCCCACAAGATGGAAATTCTGTTTTCTGTCCAGCTCTATTTGGAAGGCTCCATGACATATAATGACATATAAACAATAACAAATGGTTGTACAGCCAATCAGTGTGCTTGATAGGGCAGAATGGGTTGAGTTTTTTCAAGCAACAATAAGTAATAGAGAAATTCCTTCTGCGAACATATATAAGTTATCAACATGTAAGTACCCCTTTCCGAGGGTATTAGTAAGTTCTCCTTTATTCTCAAAAATGTTTAAAACTTTCTGTTGTAATGACACATTTGGAGCTTGGATTTGTCCTTCTCTTTGTGACCCCACTCAGATCTGGATTTACAAAAAGTCTATTAAATTTAACACAGAGAAAGCAGTCCAGTCATTGCAGGAAAAAGGAAATGATAAATTAGAGGAGAGTGATCTCTTTTCAGAAATGTATTGAACTTTCCTATATTCTTGCCCAATGGAATAATGCCTTGCACTTTTTGGTTTTGATTCAGTAACACATTGAAGTACATACTTACATCCCTCCTTGTTCCACGTAGTAGTGAAGCACAAACTTATTTTTATGCCTGTACTGGAGTTCTATCCCGAATAAAGACTCTTTTTTAAAATTAGGGACTTTAAAAGTAGGCTTTCCAATTAAAATACCATTTGAAAGGACAAAGTATATTTTTCCCTTTTAGTTAATCATAACAATTTCTTCACCTGTAACTGACGAACCAATAATCCTTCTGATGAACAAACATATGTTCAAGCCTAAGTGGGTATTTCCTACGTTTGATTTATTGTTCTCTTGTGCTCAAGTAACTTTTGCCCTTTTATTTTGGAAAACGCTTAAACCTTTATATGAGCATGCTTTATGTGTTAGAGCTTGGAATTTCCCCTTTCATGGCGACTCCACTTTTTGTTTAGATTATGACCTTCTGCAGAATGTAACACAGAAAGGACCAGTTGACAAGAAAAGAGAAGGGGGAAGATTGATGAATTGGGTGATGTTTTCTTCACACAGAAAAGCACATTCCAAACATTTTTCCCATGGAAAGATGGTTATATATACACATAAATATGGTATGTACATACAGTATACATATGTACAGAGCAATCCTGAATAGGATTTTGAGCTTGTGAATCTCTCTAATGACCTGATCCTTTATGTGCTCAAGAGCTGTTCTTCATAAGAAGTCTCCAATGTCATCAGTGGAACATTTCCTAATGTACCACATACATCTGTATGGGGATGTAACTAACTTTAAGAAAATCTGTTGATTTATGTTAAGAAGTTACAGATAAGACATTGGGTTTTTATTATATATCTGGAGAGAGTTAATTGCCAGGTCCTGTTGAGTTCCTTCTTCTTCCTCCTCACTCACAGCAAATACAGTACCCTATACACTATAAAGATCCTCCACTGCTCCTGAACTCTACAGGCACAACAGGAGAAAGGATGGTTGTGTGGTAAGGGACTGGACTGGGACACAGGAGGAGATCTGGGTTCATTTTTCTTGTTTTGTCACGGATTTCCTGTGTAACCTAGGGCATATCTCCATGCCTCAGTTCCCCGTCTGTAAAAGGGGATACTACTACTACTACTTTTCTCCCACCTATCCATCCAGTTTGGCTATTTAAAATGTACTTCAGAACAGTGTTATGGTTATTTGGATGGCTTAACTACATTTCTAATTTCCTTTTTTTTTTTTTTAAAAAAAGAGAGTTACCTTAACACCAAATTTCCTGGGTTTGTAATGCTTATTTTGGAGATAATTACAATGTCCCTAAAATGTATTTTGCCCTTAATTCCATCTCAATCTAGTTTTGTCTGAGTGTGTCCTTTTACTTTATTTTTTAAAAATTTCATAAATGAAAACTAAACATAAACCCCAAAAATAATGTTACCAAGTGATGACTCTAATGATTTGAAGATCAGTTGCATCATTATAATATGTATTATATAGAAATATACACACATCCACCCACCCTCACCCATTTAGTTTTAGAGGCAGATTCACCAGTGGAGTCATAAAAGATTAGGGATGGAAGAGACCTTAGGAGGTCATTTAGTCCAACCCCCTGCTCAATGCAGGACCAACCCCATCTAAATCATCCCAGCCAGGGCTTTGTCAAGTTGGGCCTTAAAAACCTCAAAGGATGGAGATTCCACCACATCCCTATGTAATCCATTCCAGTGCTTCACTATCCTCTTAGTGAAAAAGCTTTTCCCAATATCCAACCTAGATCTCTCCCACTGCAACTTGGAACCATTGCTGCTAATTCTGTCATCTGCCACCACTGAGAACATCCTATATCCATCTGGAACCCCCCTTCAGGTAGTTGGAAGTCGCTATCAAATCCGCTTCCCCACCCCACTCTTTTGCAGACTAAACAAGCCCAGTTCTCTCAGCTTCTCATCATAAGTCAGGTGCTCCAGCTCCCGAATCATTTTTGTTGCCTTCCACTGGACTCTCTCCAATTTGGCCACATTCTTCCTGTAGTGGGGGGCCCACACTGGACACAATATTCTAAATGTGGCCTCACCAATGCTGAATAGAGGGGAATAATCACTTCCCTCGATCTGCTGGCAATGCTCCTACTAATGCAGCCCAATATGCTGTTAGCCTTCTTGGGAACAAAGGCACACTGTTGAATCATATCCAGTTTTTTGTCCACTGAAACCCTCAAGTCCCTTTCTGCAGAACTGCTGCCAAGCCAATTGATCCCCAGTCTGTAGCTGTGCATGGGATTCTTCCGTCCTAAGTGCAAGACTCTGCACTTGTCCTTGTTGAACCTCATCAGATTTCTATTGGCCCAATCCTTCAATTTGTCTATGTCACTCTGTATCCTATCCCTACCCTTCAGCATATCCACTAGTGTCATCCGCAAACTTGCTGAGGGTGCAATCCACCCCATCCTCCAGATCATTAATGAATATATTGAACAAAATCAGCCCAAGGATCAACCCCTAGGGCACGCTGTTTGATACTGGTTGCCAACTAGACATCAAGCCATTGATCATTACCTGTTGAGCCCATTGATCTGGCCAACTTTGTATCCACCTTATAGTTCATTCATCCAATTCATACTTCTGTAACTTGCTGGCAAGAATACTGTGGGAGACCGTATCAAAAGCTTTGCTAAAGTCAAGGTATATCATGTCCACTGCTTTCTCTACATCCACAAAGTCAGTCATCTCATTATAGAAGACAATCATGTTTGTCAGACATGACCTGTACGTTCTGATTGATTACCACTGCTTTGGAACACTGCCTCACAGGGAGAGAGTGGGACTGGGGATTGACAAAGAGAATCAGTGATATATATAGGCCTAATGAAGAGATGAGCTGTCTTTGGGAAACAGACTGTTAGGGAGAATGGCATTGTGGAAAAAAAAGATCTGGGAGGCACAGTCCTTGAGTTCCAATCCTTCTGTACCTTGAAAGCTCCATCTATGCTCCTGCTTCAGCTTCCCTGATAATTCTGCTTCGGTGTACATTGGAACTGAAGTAGAATGTTTTGGGGAGTCTTCAGAAAAGTGATGCTCAAGCTGTCAAGCAGAACTTGACATAGTTGGATTGTTCTGGGTGTATTTGAGGAATAGATATTAGAGTTAAAACATGGAAAGATAACATGAGGTTACATGTTAGCTTAAAATGATTGAAAAGTCCCATCAACTTTTCTTTTAAGGCTAACTCAACTGAGCTAACATGATTGAAAATCATGCTCTTATTTGCCAGTCAAGACAGGTCCCAAAGTCATGGACAGCTCAAGCTCCTCTCTTCAGTTGTCCTAACTACAGCATTATTGTGGTCCAGTGCTACAGATCCTCTCCGTGGTGAGCTCCCAGGAACTATGGTGAGAATTCTGTGTAGGCAAGGCTTGCATAATTTCTCGTATTTGTAACTTTATGTGCTAAAAGTGCATGTGCGGTTCCCTGGTGAAGCAATTATGTAGGTGTATTTCCTAGAAAGTGACATTTTAATAAGGATGGGGTACAGGAGGAGTGAGAGAGAAGAATTTTGATTTGGCACTTGTCCAGCTATTCAACAAGTTTCACGTGAGAATGAATGACCATGAACAATTTTTGTTAAATATTCTTTTGCACCTGATGTCTTCAATGCTCTAGTATATTATCCCCTTTGAAATATGTTGTTTGAAAAAGTTCGTTTTGGAAATTGAATATAAATATGTTTGGAATATAAACAAATTCCTAAAACATTAACTCATTCTCTCCCAATGCTATCTAAAATTCATGCTTTCAAAAATTTTCCATTACATCAAATGAAAAATAAGGACAAATACACAAATTATGGTATAGATACATGACTTCTTTGGACTATGTTCTATAATCTCCTTCTGAATAACGGAAGAGTCCAATCTTTCAGTCCTTAAAGATGCACAACTCCTATTGACTTAAATGAGAGTCTCTAGGTGCTCAGGCCATTGGTTTATGTGCCTCCGTATGAATTTAGGAAACTAACTTTAGGCATCCATTTATGAAAAAATTCTTTTCCATTTAGGCTTGCATTGTCATTGACACAGTGCATAGTATAAGACATCTACAGACATAAAATTTTGCATATGAATTAATGCTGGCTTTTTTTTTTTTGTGATGCCATATCACAAATGCAGTCTGAAGCAAACTAATACCAGATTTACTAAGCTCTCCTTGTTAGGAAATTTTATTGAATATTATTCCATATTAATGTTTGTTATTACTATACAAATCACATGTTGTAATAATTGAAACAATATTATTCCCTATTTATATATACACAAGTATGCAGTTAGCAAGTCCAATTTATTTAAGATCAGGAGAGAAGACTTCATGATTGCTAACGTATGTATAAGTGCGAGCTTCCTAAGCATGTGTGTTGATTTATTTCCTGTAACTTTAGTAAAAACATGCATTTTTTATTAAATTAAAAATTTATGGTCTTGAACCACTCCCATTAAATCAATATCATAAGTTCTATGTGTTCCTATTGAGCCATATAAGAAATGAATCACAAGACAGTTCTCTTGTTTCTCATGAAATGTACATGTAAGGAATTATGGTTGTCTAAAATGTATTATACGATCTTTGCTTTGTGTGATTTTTTCAAAACATATCCTATTAATATAGTTCACAAATATAATAGAAATGATAGTCATGGTTCCATTGTTAAGAGTTAGATGTGATTTGTACATAAAGCAAGGACACAAACATTACATATGAGGACTACAGTGTATCCCCCTCAAAATTAAAGCACTTACGCTTTGAGTACAGAATGCATTTTCCGAGTAGTCACAAGTTAACTGATTAACTCAAAAACTAAAGTTAATTTTAAATTGGTCTCTTAAGAAGTTAGCAACCTATGCCAGGCCTATTTAAAAAAAAAAAAAATCTTACATTATCAGCAGAATAATACATACTCTTCAATCTTTCCATATAGTTAAAATGCACTGAAATTTTGGCTACATTTGAAGGCCCCCCCGGGATTAATGGTCATATTTTGCCATTATTCTTCATAACTGAAAGTCTCTTCAGAACAGACTGATGAATAATGGTCTTCTACATGTAGTTCCATGAAGAAATGCCCTCTTTCAAAATTGGGGTCATTGCCCTATGGTTCTCAGTAAAATTGTGACCAAAGAAGCCTCATTCAAAGTGTCTTCTTTCAAAATGGCCACGGATTCTTATTTTTCCCCAATGGGAGTAAAGCCAAGCTGCCCTCAAGGAAGCTGGGGACCCCTTGAGATCATAGTGGGAGTTTATGATAGAGCAAGTTGGATGAAATTGGGGAATATTCTGCTTCTCAATACATATTGGGGATAGAAGTGAATTCCTTATGGAAGTTCTGAATGTGATACTTTGTAGACAATAGGTGGCAAGGAATGCTGAAGATTTTCCTCTTAGCTGGTTATTTTCTTGCATACAAAAATGTGAGCAGTCCTGAGTATAATCTTAGCTGTCACTAAACCTAGTTTTTGTTTATTTGAATATTTACTTCTTCAGACTTGACACACATTAGGCAAGATCCTCAGCAGATGTAAATCAGCATTGAAGCCAATGCAGCTAGGCATATTTATACCAGCTGAGGATATACTTCACTTTTTTAATCATTTATTTATAATATGCATATATAAAATGTCACACACATTACAAATAGAGTGTTGCTGCCCATATGATACATTGCATTTATCATTCATTCTGGCCTCCTCTCATACACTCAGCTCATTAAATTACCTCCTCCAGCTTCATGCACATACCATTTTTAAAAAATGGCTTGGAAAAAAATCTCTCTCCTTCACTCCAAAAAATGCAGATAGAATTATGCTGACACAAAGCCCTCGAAAGGCAATATTCCCATTTAAGGTCCAATATCTCAAAAGGCTACCCCCCTCTGAAACAGAATCAGAAGCGATATATCATTAGAAAGCCAGAAGTCCACCCTCAGTTCATAGGGTATAAGACATTTGGGACAAGTCCAGATCCCACTAAAGTTCATTGCAATTTTGCCATGGATGTCAATGGGTAGGAATACACCATTTTATCCAGACCTGGTAGATCATAAAGCATCAGATATTAAAATCATGATATTATAATTTACAGAACAGTTGGTTTAGGTAATTTTTAGAAACTTCTAAATGATATGATCACTTCTTTCTCCTTTTGAGGTATTTATGGCTGGTCTCATAACACGAAGGCATCCGACATTAAAGGCAGAGGAATACCACAGATCACAACAGTTAATAAACAAGCTTAATAAAAATCACATGGCATATGTAGGATATATATGGTGGATGGCATATCTGGATGTTTTTGTCTGAAGTTATACTGGTTTTATTTATGATTATCTGTGTAACTCACTCATGCATAATTTGGGGGCAATGGGTATCCCAATGAATACCACCAGTATCACAACATACCACATTGTTTGCTCTGTACAGAATAAGGCAGCTTGTTTTTCCAAAGTAATGTTTGATAGCCCTAAGTGAGGGCACTTTGGAACGGTAACAGGAATATATGCAGAAATTAGGAACAGTCCAACCAGAAAGCATATTCTAGAATTATTTCCTGATGGCCACAGGGACCTTATACAGGGATATCACTTATTTTCATTTTCATATATGTATAGTCAGCTCTAGGGGCTCAGTTTTCATTTGGGCTTGCAGTGCCAAGTTTAGCTTGGCTCTGCATCCAAAGTTTCTGGTTTACCAGAGTCTAATGGTAGCCTTTGCATGCAAACTGCCCATATAAAGGAAATTTGAATGAAAAATGTAGACTCTTTTATATAAAGTACTAATATTTCCTCTGATTGAGAAATGAATAGATATTTAATGTTATGTTTCATTAAAAAAGTAAGTCTAGAACTATGACAGCATGCAAAATACAAGCGAGGGGAGAAAAAAAAAATCACCGTAAGAGCCCAAACAGCATACTTGGCATTTCCTAGGTATTCCTATTACTTCTGATCTTATGCCCTGAACCTACTGGCTGCTCTTCATAGCCAAACACCTGCATCTTGAGAGAGCCCTGCTGAAATCAGTGAGGCACCACACATGTGCAGGAGTCTGCCCACACACATTCCAAGACTGGGGACTATGTTGGAAGATGATCAAAAGGACAATCTTGCATATGCTGCCATATAAATGAATAAAAAGCCCTGCTTCTCAGTTAAACCAAATCCTTGAATTTCATTGGGCAGCAACTTGACTGATAGAAACATTATCTCAAGAATCATTTCTCTCAGTAGAAACCAGTTCATTAAAATTTAAAAAGCTTGCCCTTGCTTGGGTTCACATAACAGATTCTCCTGTTGGAGCAATTTCTCCATTTCCCAACAAATTATATCCACAGATATTTTGACAAATGTATTCTTTTAAAGGGATCATATTCTGATTATTATATTTTAAATGAATGATTACCAATTCAGATTATGACATTGTATAGTTCGTTCATTTTATTGCATGTATTTCACTACCTCCTTTTTGGCATGAAGAGGTTTCACCAGATCCAAATGCTTATGAACAGAAGATGACAGTGACAGGGTTGCAGCGGTTAGCCACAGTTTAACCTGCACCACATATGCTTTTGTGCTGCGCTCCACTAGGGGATTGATTTCATCTTGGGCTACCTGGGCATTCAGAGGCAAAAGGTCTTACCTCATTTAGGCATAAGTGTGAGCTACCCAGACCTTCTGACCACAAAGGAATAAAGGGTGTTGTGGATATTCCTTTCTGGGCCAAGTGAGCAGAGGCAAAGAATGGATGTAGCCTTGGCTCTACTCCTCAATGCACCAGAGAACAGAGCTGAGGGAGTACAGTGGATAGATCAGTGATAAATTACTTAATTCATGGAAGAAAAGGGAGGAAATTGCACCTCCCTGAGACTACTCTTTCCCCCAGAATGCTCTTTGGGTGCAAAGAAACTTGCCATCCCTTGATCTGGGTTATGTCCTAACAACACAATATAGCCCTAAGGGGACCATTGGCTAATTTTTCACATGTACACTTGAACTTTTGGGTTTTGCCATCAAAAATCATTGCTGCAGATGTTGTACACGACCTCTACAACTGACAGGTTGCATTTTTCCATTGATCCACTTCCATAATGAGCAAGTCACAACTTTCATTTTTACAAAATATTCTGGAGAAAGAAATTTACAGATTTTCTGTGCAGTTGATTTAGTTGGCTGGGAGAATCTCTCATGGATATACGGGTATTCTGTCACAAGACACTACTTGACAGATAATTACATGAAGGCCAACTGCTACAAGCTGTGGTTTTAATAGATTTCTTAAACAATATACTAGTTAGAGTAGCAGCAGCTAGTTTGCTGTCCTGCCAGATAAACAGATGACAATATATGATTAAATAATTTACCTGTACAATGCTGCATCCACATTTCAGATCCTTTACAAAGGTTAGTTTCCTGTCCAACATTGCTGCTTATAAATGCTGTTGTTGTTTATATTATGAAACTATTATGCAAACAGTCAGAAAACTCAGTCAGGCAGCATTATCAGACATCTGTTTTACCTAAATTAATTTTTTTTTTGGCAACATATTTGTACCTATGACTGTAAAAGCTCCATACAACACTCCTGTAAACAACCATAGAGCAAGAGACAGACAAAACAGACAAGGACTGGTAGGTCCTGTTCAACATGATCAGGGACAGGAGGTAGGATTGTAGGCTCCATGGAGACATTTATTAGCCAGGTTGCAATGCTGTGGTTCATACAGTTCTGTAGTTTATGGTTTACCCTTCAACATTGTATTAGTGGTAGCCCAATTTTGCCAGCTTACTGCTCTTACTACTGGATCACCAGTATCACCTGGCAAATATCAGCATCATTCCTGGACAGCTTTGTAACACCATTGAGACCCCCAGGATTTCACACAGAGTCATTCTTCTGGTGTAAAAATGGAGATGCAGTCATCCTAGGCCTACATGGAACACATTAATATGTTGTATATGTTCATTGTTCATTAACCTGATAGAGCATTGAAGTATGGAACTCCACCTTATCACCTGTTGTACTTCATGTAGTAGGAAAGTAAATTCTCCACCAGTACTCCCAATGAAAGTTACGACATGCAGTCTAGCACCAAATGAAGTGCTACTAGATTTTCCCAACCATGTGAAGTTCACTATCTCTACAGTCTCTATGTTGAGGAGTCACATTCCCACTTTCTGCTGGGGCAATGCACAAAGAAAGTTTAATACAGGAAACCACAGCCCCACTCTGCCTTCCACATGTTAGTCCATTATCAAAGGCTACGAACCTGGAGCAAGAATGCTGCTCAGCTGCCACTATGACAGCCCACAGTTTCTTCAATACATTGCTGGCAGAGGTCCCTCCAATCTCCTCCCCTTATCTAAGCAGTTTTGCAAGATGGTTCAAGCTGTTGTTCCAGGACATAAGGCTGATCTAATGCACACTAATGGTTTATCCACTGGTCTAAATGTTATGAAGCAGAGTCCTCTTTTTCTGAACCAGTCTGCTGCTCAACTTATATACTGTACTCATGGCTACAATTATGCCTGGTGTGGTTTCCCTATCAGTTTAATCAATTCTGCAAAATATTGATTCAACTTTTTATTGGATCGGCAAACCTAAAGGTGAACTCAGAACATCTGGAGTGGGTTTTGCCATCCATACACCTTTATTACATGACATGGACGAAATCCCAAAAGGAATTAGCAACAGATTGATGGCTATCCACATAAACCTTGTTAAGGGCAGACACACCACAATCATCAGTGTGTATGCCCCTACCATGACCTATAATGATGATGTCAAGGAGGTCTTCTATGAACAATTTGACAGAGCAACAAAGGATGTCCCTTGCAATGACAAACTGATAATCATAGGTGACTTTAACGCCAGAGTTGATTGTGATGCAACCTCATGGAGCAGAGTGCTGGGGCATCATGGCCTTGGTAAAGCCAACACCAGTGGACTTTTGCTTTTGTCCAAATGTACTGAACATAACTTATAGATTACCAAAACCATGATCCAGTAGTGAAATAAGTACAAAATCACTTGAATGCATCCTCGCTCTAAGAAATGGCATCTGTTGGATTACAACATTGTAAAACAGAGGAACCTCAAAGACATTAAGATCACTTGTGCCATGAGAGGAGCAGACTGCTGGTCTGATCATAGACTGGTCAGAAGCCAGATGTTGCACCATGTCCAGTCAAAAAAGTGGTGGTGCAGAAAGAAACCTTCAAAGAGGTTAAACACTGCCAAACTCAAAGATTCATGTACCCAGGAAGAACTTCAACAGCAATTAGCTGCCAAACTCTGAAGCTCCACCTTTACGGACACAAACTGTGAAAAGGCATGGATTGAATTCCATGATGCCACATACTCCGTAAGTACACAGGTCCTCGGCTTCATCAAAAGGAAACATCAAGACTGGTTTGATGAAAATGAGACATAAATAGGTCAAGTTTTGGACAAGACTAATGTGTTTCACAGTGCATACATTGCTGATAAGTCATTTGCGGGTATGAAGGCCCACTACCTCCAGGTCAAACATCAAGTTTAACTCCGATTATGGCAAATGAAAAATCAATGGTTGGAGGAGAAAACCAGTGAATTACAAACAGCAGCTGACAAACTTAACATCAAACAATTTTATCGGGGTCTTAGAGCTGTCTATGTCCCTGTACCAAATGGAAGTACACCTATCCGCTCTGCAGATGGTAGCAAACTCCTGACAGAAAAGAGCAAAATCTTGAACCTCTGGGCAGAACACTTCAACTGTCTTCTAAATCTCCCCTCTAGCATGTCTGAAGAGGCTTTGGATGACATCCCTCAGTGAGAAATATTAGTAACACTTGATCTACCACCTTCACCATGAGGTCAGCAAAGCCATCAGACAGGCATCATCAGGGAAATCCCCAGGATCAGATGGCATATCAGTTGAGATCTTTAAACAAGGGGGCAATTACATGTTCAGGAAACTTACACAACTCTTTCAGTGTATTTGGAAACAAGGCTCAGTGGCCCAGGATTTCAAAATGGAATATAAATGGAAGGCGACAGAGTCAGTTGTGACAATCACTATAGGATTTCCCTCCTATCCATTGCTAAGAAGATATTGGCTAGAGTAATGTTCAACAGAATGATCAAACAACTCAGATTATGTATTCCCAGAATCACCGTATGGATTCAGAGCTGGCCAAGGAACTATAGATATGATATTCACAGCCAGACAGATTCAGGAGAAGTGCCTGGAGCAAAACCAAGATCTATACATGGTCTTTATAGATTTCATGAAGGCCTTCGACACATGATGGTCTGTGGAAAATCCTCCACAAACTTGGCTGCCCAGAGAAGTTTGTATCTCTCATCAGATGCTTCCATGAAAGGATGATGGCCAGGGTGCAGGAATGTGGGGAATCCTCTGACCCATTCCTATCTCAAATGGCACAAAACAAGACTGAGTATTAGCACAGACACTCTTTTCTATCATTTTCTCCATGATGCTCCTAGATGTATTCCATGATATAGATCGTGGTATCTACATCCAGTCTTGTACAGATGGAGGGCTGTTCAATCAGACATCTGCAGTAAGACATCACACTAAGATGGTGGAACTATTGATTAATGACTTGTTTGCAGACGATTGTGCACTGGTAGCTCACTGATTAGAGGGCATCTAATTTATCACCGACTGGTCTGCATGGGCAGCTAGGCACTTTGGACTCACTATCAGCTTGAAAAAACAGGGGTCATGTACCAGCCATCTCCAATCAAGGACAGATCTAAGCCTGCTGTTGCTATTGAAGGCACCCAACATAGAGTAGTCCACCAATTCTGTTATCTTGGAATTGGTCTACACTCCAACACTGCCAGTGTTGATGCAGAGGTCATTCATCACATTGCCAAAGCAAGTTCCTCCTTTGGGAAACTTTGTCATCATCTGTGGAATGAGAGAGGGGTCAGACTGCTCAGAAAGATCACAGTGTATCAGGCAGCAGTGTTGTCCGTGCTGCCGTACGGATGTGAATCATGGATACTCTTCTGTAGACATCTCAAGCAACTTTCCACCAGTTCCACCAGCGTTTCCTGAGATCCATTTGTAACATTCAATGGCATGACAAAATGACCAATACAGAGGTCCTTGAAAGGGACCCACTTTCAAGTATGGAAGGCATGGTGCTGAGAGTCCAGTTTCAGTGAGCTGGACATGGGAGGACATCAGAATCCCTAAAGCTGTGCTTCACAGACAATATAAAAATGCACAAAATCACAAGGGAGGCCATATCTGAGATATAAGGACACCCTGAATCAAAATCTTAAGGCCTGTAACATTGGTACCAAGAATTGGGAGGATTTGGCCCTAGATAGGGCCAGCTGGAGGTAGTACTGTCATTTAGCTATTAAAAACTTCAGAATCAAACAAGCAAGTATAAGGGATGAAAAGAAAGAAAGGCCATATTAGTAACTCCATCAACTACAGGTTGTACCTGTGATCACAGGTTGTATCTGTGATCACATCTGCGGATCAAGGATTGGCCTTATTTCACACAAACGCACACATGAACTTAGTCACAAAGGGTCGCTGATGCAACTCATTTATCGACATTGGTGGGAGATTCTGTATACACATGCATCAATTCTACAGTTGGTTGGAAAACTGTGTGTGTGTGGGTGGGAGGTCCCCACAGTAAAATTAAAATTAAAAAAATTGATCAAAAATTTGAAAATTGAAATATTTTGGTTGAAACGTACCATGCAAGTCACATGAGTTACAAGAGTCAATGGAAACATACTTCCACTCCCAAGATTTCTGCCTCTCGTCACTGATGAGCAGCAGTAGAGACAAACAAGTTGAAGTCTTGATTACCCACCCCATGACAACTGTAAGTGCGGTCTCATTTTCATCCTCCCTGGCCCTTCCCGCTCTGGATGACAAATGCACTTTCATTTTGGACTCTGGAATAGTAAGATGTTAGCAGCATAGTAAAGAAATTTCTTTTTTTCCTGCTTGCCACCAGTAGTATCTGGCATTGGGAAGGAATTTTTCCCTAGGTCAGAGTGGCAGGCACAGTGTTTTTTTTTTTTTTTTTTTTTTTTTTGGCCTTCCTCTCCAACATGGGGCACAGGTCACTTGCTGGTTTAAACTAGAGTAAATGGTAGATTGTCTCTAAATTGAAGTCTTTAAATCAATATTTGAGGACTTTAGTGACTCAACTGGAGGGTATGAGCCTAACTACAAGAGTGGGAGGATGAGGTTCTGTGGCCTTCAGTGTGCAGAAGGCCAGACTAGATGTTATGATGGTCCTTTCTGGCCTTCAAGTCTCTAAGTATGTCTTCTTTACAGAACTCCACATCAGGACTCTCCTGCTCACGCTTCTCTGCATTCTGAGGATTTATGGGCTAATGTGGTATTATCCTCATCTATTCAAAATAACCCAGAAATCTGCCACTCTCAGATGAACACTTATCTGCAGTTAATACACTGACATGCCATCACGTGTTATCAGCCTTGGAAAAGACAACTTGCATTTGTCTCCTTCCCCAGTTCTGACTGTTTGTTTGACCCAGTCAAAGTGGGCAAAGCAATTTATGGATAATGTTAACATTAATAAATTGAGCCAGTCTTAAGGTAATCCTTTTTCTCTGTATTATAATCTTTGTTTACATTAGTTTGGATCACCTAAAAACCCATGAACCTTTATCTCCGTCATTTGTATAAAGCACGAGGACTTGCTACCAATGCCTAGATGTGGTTTTTTTTAAGCATGATTTATGATCTGTTCATTCAGTACTTAACTGCAGCCATTATATGGAGGAATTCATATTGAACAGTGCCAGCTGGAATCAGATTTTGCTGAATAAGCATAATTCTTTTTTATATTACATGAAAAGCAATTTGAAAAGATATGCACGAAGTAGCCCTATCCCACAGACCTTTCCCCCACAAAACTCCCATTGACTTCAACATGCAGGATCAGAGCCTACAAGAACTGAGATTAACAGGATACTAATCTCTTTTGTTTTGTTATTCCCTTAAAGTAATATTCCAGGTAAGGAAAATCTTCATAGTTTTAGCCCCTTAGTTGGGCTGTATGGAATGGTGAAGACAAAGCAATGGAAATATTTATATGGACTCTAAATAGGTTTGTGTAGAGGGAGTTTCTTAGGACTGGGGCTAAAGGGATCAGGGAGGGGCCAACAGATACATGCTAATGCCAAATCGCAAGCACAAAAAATACACACAAAAAATACACACGAGCAGTGGTCACTATTCTACATATAGATGGAAGAAGGAGTCCTTGAGACACAATGTCAAAGGCACAACTGTTGGTAGGGGATCTGCCCCACCCCACTTTTATACCCTCTCCCCCTCCAAATCTGTTGCTCAAATTGAACAGGAAGCAAAAATAAATGCTGCTTCCTTCTTCTGAAACTCCCTTATGTGCTACTGACCTTCCCTAGAGACTCTTCCCCGCCCAATGCTAAAACAGTCTACAACTTGTCTTCTCAGGTGGGAGGAGAAGCAAGACGGGAACCAAACCCTGCAGAGTGAGGTTGACAACTAGGGAAGGGAGTCTGTGTCTCTTTGTGAGGAGGGAATGGATCCTGAGGCCATATGTTTAAGAGCATGTGTGCATAAGTGGACTTTATTGTAGAGGCGCCTTTGTCAGGAACCCTGCATGCATGTTTATGATCTCTGACATGGGGCAAGGCACTATGTGGGTGATTTTTGGGTGGTAGGGGGACAGTAGGGAAAACAGAAGGCTCTAGTTTGTGCAAGCTTTATTTTGAGTGGGGTGAGGTTAAAAGTAGAGTTACAAGGGGTCTGGAGAGTTCTGAGGGATTAGGAGTGGAAAACAAGAGAGAAAAGTAATAAAAGGAAGAGAATGATATAAGAGGATGGAGGGTGAGAACAAAACAGGAAAAAGAGGGAGTTTACGTATGGAGTAGCATGGAGATGGAAGAGAAAGAAAGACAAGAACAAGTATTCCACGTTACAAAAAGGGAATACAAACAAAGATGATGGAAAAAAGAAAAGTTTCTGTTGAAACTATAGACAAAAAAATTGGGTTTTTAACTGAACAAAATTTTTATGAGAAATGTCTGCTTTCTGTGGAAAATTTGGATATTTCATCAAAAGACCAAATTACTGAAAACCAAAAAGAGCCTTCCTAAGCAAACTACATCTCCCATGATGCATCAAGCGGGAGAACAGAAGATGGAAGATGTAGCCTGGCCAGAGACCCCTGTTCATAAAAGGGAATGGGAGCATAAGGCATTTAAACTACAGCTTCCATGAGGCACTGCAACACCATTTTGAATCAAAATATATTAGCTTTAGGCCAAAATATTGTGTTTTGATATTTTTCCAAAGAGTCAAAGTTTTCCATGGAAAATTGAGAAAAATGAAAAATCGATTTTGTCAAATTTTTCTGTAGAAGTGAACCTATTTTCAGACTAGCACTACCAGATATACAACAGAACAGAGGAAACTGTAAAAATGATGAGAGAAAAAGTACAGAAAACTAATGCAAGGAAGTGGCTTATTCTGTATATATATTTTTTTCTTCCCAAATTGAGGTGATACATTCAGTCTGTTGTAAAAGTTGAGACTTGCTGAAAAGTATTTGACTGGAGAATGGATTGAAGTGGAAATGAGTATGAAACCACTCTAAGGATTTAACAACATGCTTCTCACCACATATTTAAATGTACAACTCCTTTTTCGGTATAGCATAATGCCACTATATAAATCCATGGTGGGCCTACACCTTGAATACCACATGCAGTTCTGGCCGTCCTGTCTCAAAAACGATATATTAGAATTAGAATCAGTACAGAGAAGTGATTAGAGGTATGGAATAGCTTCCCTATGAGGAAAGATTAAAGAGATGACTAAGGGGGGATGTGATAGACGTCTATAAAATCAGGAATGGTGTGGTGAAAGTGAATAGGGAAGTGTTATATACCTCTTCACATGAATACAAGAACCAGGGGTCACTAAATGAAATTAATAAGCAGCAGGTTTAAAACGAACTTCAGGAAATACTTCTTCACACAACACGCAGTCAACCTGTGGAACTCATTGCCAAAGGATGTTGTGAAGGGCAACAGTATAACTGGGTCCAAAAAAGCATTAGGTAAGTTCATGGAGGATAGGCCAAGATGGTCAGGGATGCAACCCCATGCTCTGGGTGTCCCTAAGCCTCTGCCAGAAACTGGGACTGGGTGACAGGGGATGTATCACTTGATAAAGTGCCTGTTCTGTTTATTTCCTCTGGTATTGGTTACTGTTGGAAGACAGGATACTGGGTTAGATGGACCACTAGTCTGACACAGTTTGGCCATTCTTATGAGTCTAGAATCTTGAAGAAGCGAGTGAACTCTAAAACCATACGGAAAACCATCAGTCAAGTTGCAGTCATTTGTATATTATTACTATGTTTCCTCACAAACAGAAGAAAATTTAAGCATAAACTTGTTAGATGGTTCTAATTAGGACTGTTCAAATCCAATAGATTTCAAAAGCACCAGTGCAATTTTGTTACAATGTTTCCTCAAGGATTCTAAAGGGCAGAAACTGTTTTTGGTGACAAAATGACATTTACAGTACTTTGGAAAAAATCAAAATAAAATGACAGACACTAAACAGTCAAGTACAATTGTATTTGTATCCAAAGAAAGCTTCAAACTCATTTTTCTATTTACTCTTTAAAGTCATTTCATTGTACAATGTTGTCTATTACATACAACACTTCTATCCTTGGAAAAGTGCTCTGTTAATTCTAAAATACAGTAGAATCTCACACATCACTTTATGAAGCTATTACCACACCCCCCTTGTTTCTCTAATATCCTGGGATCAACATAGCTACAACAAAATTGCAAACAACAATGTAAGATATCGAATTTTGCCATTTTAATTTAACCTTGTTATTTTGGTTAAATTCTAGTTAGGGTATTCAGTACCTACAGATAAGATACTTTCCCTTGGAGTTTCAGCTAGATACCCTCTTGACTTGGGATATGAAGCAGTTAAAAACAATGCAGTAAAAACAGTTGTCATGTTTTTAATAGTGTATAAGTGATTTCTGTATTTTTCTGTAGTGATTCCTACAGAATTAGTAGTCAGATGAAAGACAATATGTAAATATAAATTAGCATCACCACTTCTTCATTGGGATTCCACCAAAATACAATCAGCTGATGATAGGTCTTCATTCAATTTAACCAGAGACTGAGGCCTCAAAGAAGGAATCTGTGTTAACATGACTGTCACTCATCCCTTACTCGCATTTCCTGAAAATGAAGAGGGGAACTCTGTAGAAGCACTGCTACTCATGTGCTGATCTAATACCCATCGAAATCAACAGAAAAGCTCCCATGGCTTTCAAATGGCTTTTGTTCAGGTCCTAGAAGAGTTTGACTCAGATCTCCCTAATCAAGGATGGACTTGCCTGTGGCAACACACAGCAAACAGATAATTTGTCTACTTTCTTTAATTTTACAATAGTAGCTATAGGAGACTCTCTCCAGTTGCCTGTCATCTACTATTGGACATGTTAAAAAAATAACAGTGACACTGCAGTGGCATAGACCTTGGTGCAGGCTAGGAATCCAGGTACCTACCAGAGTCCCAGGTGGGCTTGTACAGCCTGTGCTGAAGTCCATTCCATCATAGTTTCCCTACTATTTTTAAGCTGTGCTAGGACAGGTCTGTCTCTCTGAGCTGCAATCACACCTTCAATTGCAGTGTAGATATACCCATAGAAACCTAGTCACAATGGTAACGTAGTCTAGAACTGCAGCCCAAGATCTCTCTCTCTCTCTCAAGACATACGTTTAGCAGAGACACAACAGTTTGTGGATCCTGTCTGTCACTGAACTAGTTTACAGTGAAATCATCTCAGTCAGACAAGAGCCACAAATTCTAATTCAAAAGTGGAACTGCTAATAAATTATTTCAACAGAAGTCCATCTCCGGTGTCAGTCTGAATAAATGTAAATCAGTTGGTGACCTTTTAAACTGTGGTTAAGCTAATTTAAAAATGTAATTGGTTAACTGGAGTGACATGGTTATCAATGTGGTTTTCTAATCCTCGTCACTTCCTTTAATTTATTTAATGGAGATTTGCTTTTTGGGGGTCCTTTTGTACTGAGGCCAAATGAAGAGAATGCTCTCTAATATGTGAAAAAGAACCTAAGCTAAATTTACCCATAATAAGAAAGATTTCTATTACCTACACTTTAGAATTTGCAAGGGGCCTAATATGGTTTACAGAAGTAGTATAGGCCTGTGTGGTATTTTAAAGCATATATTTTCTCTAGTTATACAAAAGCAAAATGAAGGGACTTAACCAAGGCTCTAGATGATCCTGCCATAAAATTACAAAAACAATTAAAGTTAAACAGCAACAGAAAAGTCCCTTCCCCACCTACAGATCTATTTGCCAGGAAAACTTACCCTCCAAAGTGGCCCACACAAATAGATGCAACTTGAAGACTCCATTGAAGATTTATAGAATTTTGGATCAATGGGGAGTTTCTTCCAGATCTGAGGTCACTTTCTTGGCAAAACCCTGTTTTAAGGTAAGGATGACCTAGCTCAAGTGTCTTCACTGATTGCAGTTGTGGCAATGTAACAGAGGGAGAGAAGCAGTATATCAAACAGAAAAGTTCTAGGCCATTTAAGGTATTTAAAGGGCAGTTTCAATGAGTTAAGTGTTCAGATTCTTACCTCTCAATCTTATGGTTGGATCATACCTAATATTACCCCTGGAAAGAGTGACACCTTACATTAATTGCCCAGAAGTTTGTTAAATTATTCTGAAAATATATGAACTCAAAACAAAACAAAATGAATTGTTTCATTGCCTCGTATTTAGCTCCAATATGGAACTATGAAAATTAGGATGGTCAAAACAGCAAAAGGTCTTGTTTAGGGTTAATCAAAACCATCTGAAGCCAAAGTTCCAATGGGAAAGTACCAAAAAAGACTGTTTTGCATTTCTTCGGTATCCAGGTGTGTCTGTTGAAGATTAGTCTATTTTTAGTGCCCTGAAATCTGAATGATTTTAACAGAAAATTAAATCAGAACAAGTTAGCATTTTAATATAAAATTTGAGTATCTTTTTCTCCCCAGCTGTCTTTCTAATAATGCACCTTGTCATTAATTGGCTTGTTACAAAATGCAGTGCCATACATAGAGCTGGAATTACCAAACCAAAAACAGCAAGAAAACTAGTTTGACAAGCCAAACAATCTTTATATTTTTAAATGCTATTCTGACTTTAAATTAGTCTGATGATTAGAATGATTGTCAAAGGGAACAAACAAAAGACTTTCCACAATAATGTTTACTATGCCAAAAATCACTACAGGCTACTGAAATTTCCATTCAAACGGTCTGACACACACACACTACCATGCATACAATTCAGATAAAAAAATCATACAGAGATTCAGGTGTACTGAATTCTCTTAAAAAGGAAGTGGTGCTAGAGATATTACGGAAACCTTGTCACAATTGAAGTTTTTCGTGTTACTACATTCAGTGATGCAATTCATCTTTTAAAAATTGCAGATATAAATCTCTCCCTATATTTTCTTAGTTTTAGTTATTAAGTCTTATATCACTATAGAGCGACAAAATTAAGTTGCTTGCAACCAGTATTTGGTAAACTAATCTGAACAATAGTATACAACTTTTGCATCAACCAGAAGCTCCATTGTAATCCCCCCCTCACCTCCCCCCCCTTTCTTACAGGGACTTTGCTTCTCTTGAAGCCCAAAGAGGATACTTTAAAAAAAAAAAAAAACCACACACACAAAAACAATCATACCCTTCAACCACCCACTATATTAGGCTTCCCAGTGGTTGGAAGCTGAAGATAGACAAATTCAGACTAGAAATAGGTGCAAATTTTTAACAGTGAAAGTAATTAATTAACCATCAGAATGACTTATTAAGTGTTGTGGTAGACCATCAAGACTGGATGCCTTTCTAAAAGATATGAAGCTTAAGCAAAATGTATGGGCTTGATGCAGAAGTTAGTGGGTGGGGCTCCCTGGCCTATGTTATGCAGGAATTTGGACTAGATGACCATAATGTTCCCATCTGGCCTTAAAAGTCTTTGAATTTATCAACTGGCCTCCTTGAGCATAGTTTTCTGAGTATTATGGGATACAGCCAAACTCTATCCCTTTAAAGTCAAAGACTCTTATCCTGCTACCACTGATGCTTGTTTCGCTCCAATTTAATTCTACTGATTTACACTTGTGCGAATGAAGATATAACAAAGTCAGTGTAGAGCAGAGTGCATCTCTTTATATTCACCTTACGGCCCTGAGTCCAGCACATGAAAAGTGAAAGGTCATTTTAAAATGTTCAGGAAGACTACATAACTTAGACCTTTGCTTGATTAAGTTTTATAAATATGAAGAGGAGAAAAAATATTAAAATACTTGTTTTAAAACTAGGAATTCTCCATACTGTGGGAATGAATGGCATCACAGATGTAAACAGAAAGAACTAGAGAAACTAAAAAAATGTATGACATATGTATGCAAAAAAAGGTACTGGGCTGGGATTCTGAAAGAAGTCTGTGAAAGTTAGGCACTCAAATCCCTTTGGTATTCCCTTAGATTCCTTTGAAAATCTCAGCCATTATTTGACTTCTAGTTATATTGATACTTGAGCAAGCACACCTCAGAATGAGAGATGAGCGTAACCCATGTTCACCTGATTTCAAGGGAGATTTGTCCAACCTGTCCCAACACTTCTATATAGATCCAGGCTTCTTGTGGCAACATATTACCCTACTTTATTTCGTAGGCCCAATCTGCTACCATTCTCTCTTCTTTAATTCTCTAGAGTTCTGTGTTCTGAGACTTGAGTTTGTAAATTGGCAAGTCATGTGTTTACATCATGTACTATATATGCCACTCTTCAGGGTACACATGCATACCTAAAAAGTTTTGTTTTGGCTCTACTGGCAGCTGGAGGATTAGGTCTACACCAAATTATTAGAAAGGAACTATGTGTCTATTGGTGATTAGTTTGGCTAAAGCTCTACTTGAGGTCCACTGATCAGAACTGTGGAATAGATATTTTCTGCCAATTGGTGGCCAGGTAGAGTAGATGTCCCTATTATACAGAGCCCCTTATCTAGTGACTGGACTTGTGTGTTCATCCCATATATTATAGTAGTTATCATGTAAATTAGTCTTCTCAGGGTGTGTAGGTTGCAGCTGTATAACGTGCACCACCAGTTAGCATCCCACAACTGCAGAAAAACTGCTGATCTTAACTCAAAGTGGAGTCACCACATGTAATGCAGCGTGGAAAAGGTGGTTACCATTGCTCACCACATAAGAAATTAGCGACTGCTGAACATTTTACAAAATTTGAATGGATTGGGAGAATCACTAGTGTGGCTTTTTTTGCTTTCAATTTTCCCTCTTCTCCCATTCCTTTTTGTACAAACTAGGCTACATTCAAGTACTGAACACTTGATTTCACCTTTTCAGGTATCAAATACATCATGTTATTTAGTTACCAAAGAATATTTTTGGAGCAGTTATTGGGTGGGTCCATTTTCCAAGATTGGGTCACCTTTAAAATTCATTCACATTTAAACTGCAAGCTGATAAAGCTTCAGTGGAGATTTAAAGGAGGAACTTTTCTGTAGCTACATGATTTATTATTTTCCCCTTGGAGCTTGCAGTCTTTCATATAGAATTTTACCTGTCACATAATGAAACTTCATCATAAATACATATGTCCTTAAAAAGCTTACGATAAGGGAAATAAAACCTTACCCAAGGAAAAAAAGCTTTCCTTTGATTTATTCCCAATAGCATTTTCATAAATATATTCTAATTGTCAATTTTCTTTCAAAAGACAGTTCTATATTTTTTTCCACCATATGCAAAGTCAAGATCTACCTGTAATACTTGGATGACAATCATGCTGAGAAACCTTTATTTTATGATTGCTTTTCAACAGTAGTGATGTCATGTTAAGAATTTGCTAAGTAGAAGAAACACATATGGACAATCCCTCGTGTGGCATAAAATATGCAAATATGATCATTTCAGATCAAGAAAAAAATTCAATAATCTAAACTTTCCTCAATGATGCAAATAATGGGACTATTTTTATATAATCATGTCTATTTTTTGTTTCCTCTCATTTTTTTCCAGTTCTAATTATGGTGTTCCATTTCTCATCCTAAAACAGATTATCATCTTCTATTCCATCTTTCTCTGTGGTTTACAACATCTATCATGGATATTCATAAGATTAACTCTCTGCCAACATTATTGCAAAAAAACCCTCAAATGTATGTGGAAACAAGTTCTTGTTTTATTATACATATTGTGACAGGGGCTACCGGAGGGTGGTAGAAGGGCGCTATGTTAGCCTAAGAATGACCAAGGCCCTGTTCCCCTAGCAGCTGCCAAGGTTTCCTCCAGGCTAATCAGGGCCAGCTGAGGCCAGAGCCAGCTGAGACCAATTAGGGTCAGCTGAGGCCAGAGTCAGCTGAGGCCCATTAAGCACTGCCTGGGAGCAAATATAAGCTCCCTGCCAGGCAGGCAGGGTGATCTTGGAGTTTTGAGGTCTGGAGCTTTGGAGAGAAGGCGGAGAAGGGTGGGTGGCAGAAGCCAGAGGAAAGCAGGGCCTTGCCCGGTGGAGTGGCTACTTAGCCGCAACAAAGACCAGGGTAGGGAAGCAGCCCAGAGAAAAGACTTACACAGTGCCTTATAGCAGCAGCCAGCCACTGCTGTCAGCCAGGGTCTCTGGGCTGGTGTCCGAAGAAGAGGGCGGGTTCGGACACCCCGTACCCCAACCTTAGAACCTAAGGTCCCGAGGGCACTGCTCAGCCTGAGGGAAGACTGGGCAGAAATGAGACGGCTGCCATCTTGAGACTGGTGGGAGCCCCGGGCGGCCATTTTGTGCCCACCACACTGAAAAAGCGCTCGGCCCACGGGAGCACGAAGGCCACGCCATCACAATATGTACAGTACCAGGCCTATTCTGAAGAACCTACTCAGTAAGTCAACAGCAATAACGTCAGCAATCATGAACCTAGTGCCACCTAGTTTCTACATTTCTTACTAGATAAAGAATAAGGTGAATTTGAATCCCATGTGTACAATGATTTATAGAAAACCTAACTTTTCTAAAGCATTAGATTCTCGACACCACTGAATGCTTCAAAGTGACAGCTTGATTCATATCTCCAGGACAGAGCTGACTGTACTTACAAACAATAGACTGTTGTAAAGATGTTTTCTTAAAGTGAATGACATTTAGCAGACACAGATCTCAAACAATAAGCCTTACTCATCTACCCCTTCCTTTATACTAGTCACTTACCAGAAGAAGCAGTTGTGTACACTTGAACAACGAGACAAACTTTAGAATATTTTCAGAACAAAAGCTTTCCTAAAGTTGCTATACTGCGTTGCAGAGATCTGTAATAAATAAATAATATACTGTTGGTACAGATGGGGGTACAACATCTTTGCCAGATTTGTTAAAAGCAAAATATGGGATGACTGCTTCAAATATTTCAGCTCTTCTCAAGAGAAAATTATCTTAAATTTAGCAAATTCCCCAGTGGGTAAAGCCATCAAGCTACTCTACATGAGTAACAGCGGAGTAAAGCTGGCACAACAGGCTCTATGCCACTTGATTTTGGCTCCACCCAAGCACCCAGCATAGTGGAGAATCATAGAAGCCATAAAGCGGCTTCAAATTATGCTGGGGCTGAAAAACCCACCACCCATCCCCAGATCAGAAGATCACAGATAACGTAAAGGTCTCTGTCTTGGGTCGAATGAAGAATATGGGATAATGCGAATTTGAGTTCAACATTTTGTTTCATTTCAGATTTTATTACACTTGCTGGAAGATTATAGAACAGAAAATTGTACTCTAATCTGTTAGGATGTCAGCTAGATGAAAGTCTCCATAAGAAGCTTGCCATATTCTAAAGTAGCTCTGTGTTAGTTCAAATCTTTGCAAATTTGCTGTTGTTACACTTGGAATCCTGACAAAACGAACCTTGAAATCCAACAGCATTATGCCATGACACCAGCTCAGAAAAGCTAGGACAAATGCAATGGAATGTGGCAGACACTCTTCTCTTAGTTCTCTGGGGATGGATTCTGGTGTGAAATCCTGGCCCCATTGAAATCAATGGCAGTTTTGCCATTCACTTACATGGTGTGAAATTTTTCTCTCTGCAGTGTAGTGTTCTTCCTTGACTGCCAAGGAAGGTCTCCCCTGCCACATGTACTGTGGGGTCGGGTTTCTGCAACATAGGGTCATCTGTGTATAATACTAAAGGCATCACATTGCAATGCAGTTTATATCTGAGTGAGACTCACATTTATCAGTCTGTAGCCAGACACAAATTAAAACCCAGGCGTCTTTTGATTCACCCGTCCTCATGGTAAGTTCAGGTAAATACTGCTTTATAGTGGGGTATTTTGCCTATTTGCCATGAACCCTGGATTCCCTCTGGGGAGCCATCTAGCTTATTAAAAGGGCCCTCTTTATAGGGCTAGAGTCAGAAAAAACACAGGGATCAACTGATGAACAAATTAAAAACCAGGAATGGGAGTGAAGGTTATAAGTTAAGTACCAGGCATCCAGAAAGTGATAGCAGAGAACCCTGGAGAGTGCCCTCTTCTCCTCCAAAGAGTCAAAGGAGCTAGTGCAGTGGTTCCCAACCTTTTTGAGTGAAAGCCCCACTAGTTAATACTAGGTAAAACGCACACCTCTCCAATTGCCCCCCTCACAGCCATAAACACATAACCCCTATAAACACAAAAACACTAGCTTACATAAATAATCATAATAATAAATTACTCTTTCCTGAGTAAGAAGCTAAGCCTTTCCTGGTGCAGCCACCGCTGCATGCCCCATGGGGCTCTGCTTCTTCCTGTTCCTCATGGACTGAGGGTAATAGAGGCAGGCCCCAGCAGGTTGGCTGGGGCTGTTCCAGGTCCCAACCAGCATGAGGCTGCTCCTCTCTGGCCAGGTGCCTGGCTGGTGCATGGCTGGGGGGGCTGCTCCTGTGCTCCAGGCGGAGTGGAGCTTAGGGCTGCTGCTCCCTCAGGGAGGCTGCTTCTTCACAGAGCTTGGGGGGCGGAGGTGAGATGCGCCTGGCGTGGAGCTCAGAGGGCTAACCAACCTCAATATTACTGAAGCCTCATGGACCCTCTGTAATATTTGGTGCCCGCCAAGGGGGTCCCACACCTCAGGTTGGGAACCATTGATCTAGTGGATGCCACCCAGAGGAATTTCACCCAGAGACATGATCGGACAAGTGTGCAAAATTCAGCCCCACAGTCTTGGTTGCTGGGAGTCCCCATCCAACCCCCTCCTACTTGATTTACAGATGCCCAACTTGGCCAATGCCAGGAGGAGGTTGACGAGGGGGTCCCGTGACTTTGTGGAGTTTTGGATAGGGAGTGCATAAATAAATAGGTGCAGAGAAGCATAGTCAGAACATCAAGAGGCTCTGAAGTAGGCGAAAAAAGAGGTGTAACCTGGTGCACTGTTAATGTGTGTGTGCCCATGTCTCCCTCTTGCTACCAGCAAAACAAATATTAGAGGATTCTGAAAACTGCATCAACATGTCCACACTTATGACTCCATGAAGGAGATGCCAACTTATATTCCCAGCAGACCTTGGCACCAAGGTGCAATACAGGCTGGCCCGCTGGCCCTCCATAGATGGCAACAATACCTACCATTTCATAGCAGGGCGGGACACAAAGGCAAGGAATTGATAGTATGGAGCATGAGCATATAGACTTGTTCTTGGAAGCAGACTGGCTGGATCTTTCTGAGCCAGCTCTTATGGAAGATGTTAAGAGGCTGGGTGGGGGGGGGGGCTTGCAGGGCAATGGCCCGACATCAAACTCAGGAGGGCTAGGGGAGATGGGAGGGCAAGGAACACCTTGCTGCAGGACTCACTTGAGAAAAAACTATGGAGGCTAGGGGCAGGGCAGCCTGAAGCACACAGCTGGGAATGTGCAAGGTGGGTACTGAACAAGCTGCTGGGGTCCACTTAGTTGCACCAACCATAGTCCAGAAGGTATCCAATTTTGAGACCCCAGCCAGGACCAATGTCTGGTGCACCAAGGGGGCCTCCACTTCCTGTGCCACAATATGTGGCTTGTGGAACAGGGGTTCAGCAAGGAGGTTCACACCCTTGGCAGTCGTAACAGGCCTGGTCACAGAGATCAGCTTCCAAGTCCTGAAAAGGTCCTGGTAAAAGACAGGCAGTTCAGAAAGATCTTGAGGGAGACCTTTTGGAGGCAGACAAAAAGCCTGCCAGTCATATGGGAGACCTCAGAGCCAGTGAAGGAAGTTTTTCCTTCACTGGCTCCATGCCAAACTACAAGCACTATTAAAGGAGCCTCTGCAAGGCCTGAAGACAGAAAGTACAGACCTGGCTGCGAATGCACACCACGCCCTGCCCTACCTCTTTCAGAGGGAGGCACAGGGCACCTGAAGAGACCCAGTGCTTCTCTAGCCAGAAAACGCCAGGATCTGCCTCTGGAGCAGGAGTCCCCAAACTATGGCACGCAGGCTGCATCCAGCCTGCTGACACATTTTGACCGGCCTGCTGAGTCCAGTGGCATGTAATTGTGTGGCCCTTCATAACACAATGCAAGGGTTGACAACCTTTCACAATTGGCATGCCAAGTCTTCATTCCCTCCTCCCAGTCCCACTCCTTTCCCCCAGCCCCGCCGTTCTCCCACGTGACGTTGTCCCAGTGCTCTGGCCAGGAGCCGCTCCCAGCCCCAAGCAGTGCTGCGCAAAGGTCTCTCCCCGCTCCTGCCCTGCCTCTTTCCCCTGTCCCTCTCCCACGTGATGTGGACCCAGTGCCCTGGCAAGGAGGAGCCACTCCAGCCCACCGTAAGAGCAAGACTGAGTGATGTGGCCCTGGCAGCTGAATGTTTGGTGACCCCTGCGGAGGTTGGTCACGATAGATGGGGGTGGGCTCAGGCTGTTGAATTAGTGCCAGAGCATGGACAGAATCAACCAGTTAATAACCAGCACTCTCCCCTGAAGGGAAAGGCACCAGAGAAGTCCTGTTCACCTGCACAACTGGCCAGACATCCTGGCCTCTGTGTCACCCCAATTTTCTAGGGGGAGGAATCAGTGGCTGAGAGATACATACCCAGATATAGCAGTCAACCCGCGCACCACTGGATGGTGTGGAGCGCAGGTGGGAAGGAGCCTACCTGCTAACTATCCCTGACCATCAGGCCAGAGCTCTTGACCCAGCTGATTTAGGCAGAGGAGGCTGCCGAATAGATGGCATACACAGCCATGGCCACTCAAAGCCAGGTCACTGAGCATCAACCCTGTCACTCAACTTGTGCAAGAGACAAAGGAAGAGCTCAACAGCAATATCATATAACTGGATATTTTGGAGCTGTCACATCTCTAAAGTAACAAACAGATTTCCGACAATATTTTTGTTAGATGGAATAGCCAAACCAGTATATCAAACTAGGGAAAAGAGCATATGTTTTTGATCATATCCATTGTGAAACATCAGGAAGAACAATAGTTTGCTATTAATATTTCATACTAAATGCAGTTAATTTCATTTAAAAGTGAGCCAACCTTAGAAATGCTAGTCAGGTTGTTATCTTTTCTTGATGCTTTTCTTATTAAGAATGTGTTCTGAGATTATTCTGATATTTCTTAATCACTTCAAGTATGCTAATTTGAAATATAACATCTCTTTCAGCCAAGCTGGGAAAAAGTCAGTGGAGCACCAAATAAGACAATGATGCTGGGTGATGCTGCGGTTAAGAGACTTGGCTGTTCTCCAAGGCCAAGCTGTTGTTGTCTAGATTGTGCTCCACAGTGAATTAACCGAGTGGCCACTGTTAACACCTCTGCAGTTCTTGGAGAACCATCATTTCAATCTCAGAACAAAGGATGCCAAGAAAGAATTAAAATTACATAGGCACTCAATACACCATTCATGGAAATTGAACCTACTGTTTAATTTACTTTTCCTTAACTATTTACAGTATTCCCTGTATTTCAGATGGG
This sequence comes from Emydura macquarii macquarii, assembly GCF_026122565.2. NCBI lineage: Eukaryota > Metazoa > Chordata > Testudines > Chelidae > Emydura > Emydura macquarii. The sequence continues at coordinate 1,428,737 of NW_027130613.1, forward strand.
AAATATCATAAATACCATGGTAAATTTAATGGCTGTAGGTGTTTAGTACCCAGTGTTTAAATGTCATCCACTGTAAAGCATTTTCCATGCATACTTGGGTTGATTCTGTCTGGTCCATACTCAGGTATGCACTGTGGAGAAAGAGTCCAATTGAAATTGTTCTGCTAGCACACAGGCCGGGCAGAGCTATAATGCATCTGCTCAAGGACCTGCAGGGACTGCTCCAAAACTGCCACCCCGTGGTTCACAAAACCTGCAGTGGCTGTAAGGAGCAGAGTAGCTACTGTCTCCTGTAACCTGCTGGCCAGCAGAATAGGTTATCCATATAAGGGGTAGTATTCTGCACACCATGAAGGGGTGTAGCAGGGTGTTCACTCCACTATGCACCAAATTGCTGCAGGATGAATTCTGTACTTCGCTTGGGGTACAGTCCTGCAGAAATCCCAATGCCAAACTGTTCCTAGATGGCATAGTCTTGCCATAACTCTCGACTAGACTGGATCTTGCAGTTTCAGCAGAATAATGTTTATTTGCCATAAGTGGTTACTCATAGTTTTATGCTGGTCAGTGAAGTCTGGTGTAGAACTAGTTAAGGAGTCCATGATGGATTGGAAAACCAGAATAATGCACATAGTAAATAAAAAAATGTATAGCTATACTAACCCATGCATGGGTTTAGCGAACGGGTTGAATTTAGTGTGTGGGTGCTGGGTGATGTTGGTGCCCTGTGATATTCAGGAAGTCAGACTGGATCATATGGTGGTCTCTTCTGCCCTAAACTCTATGTGTGACTCTAGATCCTTATTATACAATGGCTATGTCTGAATGATAAAATGGGTGAAGTTCTGTCTTTTTTCTTCTGTTGGTGAGAGACAAGCTTTCAAGCATACACAGAGCTCTTCTTCAGGTCACCACGTGTCTAAATAGAAAATAGTTTGGTCCAGATCTTTTGTGCTACTTAGGCAGTACAAACTAGCTATTAAGTTGCCCTATCAGCTGTCATTAAACCAGAATAGCCAGCGCTGCACCATCTGTTCCACAGATCCAATCCCAGGTGTCAGGGCAAGGGGCCATGACCAGACTGCCTTCTGTTCTGGTTGCTGGCTGGCAGGAAGATACTAACTCACCCAACTTATTTTTCTAATATCCTGGGACCAACACAGCTACAATACTGCAGAATGACCTTTTTTGTAAGTAACATTCCTATGAAAAATGGACAGACAAAGATCTCCAAAACAAACAAACAAAAAACATGCTAAGTTCTGCTGCCTCACAATATTTGGAAAAAACTTACTGTGTACTTTTGAGTCATACATGTTTCTCTAGTCACTTTTTTCAATTAGCACCAAAAAAGTGGCTTTTTTTAAGTGCTCATTGACAAAAATGTTGATTTTAAAGAGTGAGAATGTGTGGAAGATATTCTTCACTCAACTAGAAATTTAAATGTAGGTCACATTGTACTTCACAGCATCCCTTTGAGGTTGCAATATTTATGTGCTTTGGTTATTGGACACCTGCAAAGATATATTCAGAATGATGGCTGGGTGCCGTAAGGTCTTTTGGCAAGTAGCTTCAATCACAAAAAGCCAAATCAGAGAGAGTCTAAAGCAGGAGACTTTGGGAACTTCAACTTTATTCAACTTGAGGCCACCAGAATATTATGCCAAACCTCCTACAAAGCACGTAAAATAAAGAAGAAACAGTCATACAAGGTTCCCCACCTACAGCCTCCTCCTCATATATATTCAAAATAATTTTAAACTGTCACCAAGGGGATCTTTACCTGGGGAGTAGGTTTTTCTGGAAAAGTCCTAATTCCTCTGTTAAGTGAGTGTTAGCAAAAGTACCACGTGTCTAAACTGAAAATAGTTTGGGCCAGATATTTTGTGTTAATCAGGCAGTGCAAACTAGCTATTAAGCTGTCCTTCAGGTGGCATAAAACTATAGCTAGCTATGCACCATCTGTTCCACAGATCCAACCCCAGGTGTCAGGGCAAGGGCCATGGCCAGACTGCCTTCTGTTCTGGTTGCTGGCTGGCCACAAGATCTGGGAAGTCTAAGCAGACCTTTCCCTCCTTTCCAACATGACCCAACTCTTAGCCTTAGAATCTGGCTCTTTATGTCTAAACTATAACTGAAACTGCAGATTGGTTTGCTTTCCTGCAGTTTCAACAAAATTTCAAATCCCTATGCCCTTTTTCTCCCCAAAATAAAACCATGTCTAACTTAACCTATAAAGAGGCTGTGTCTTCTGTCATGCTAACCAAAAACGATTAGCTAATAAAAGAAAAAGTAAAAACACCCCACCCCGTGCTAGTCACGACATATTACATATTCCAGGACTTATGCTGCTAATCTTATGTATCCAGACCACCATTTACACCAAAAAGTGCTTTAGTTAGTGAACAAAGGAAGCAATAATAGTGCCCTTTTAGTTATGGTTAATAATCTCCATATTCAAGACACAAGCCATAATTTGGCCATCTGTTGTATTTTAAAGAAAAGGACAGGAACTAAAGCAAAATTACTTCTCTGCCATGTTCTTTATGTTCCAGGTTCTTTACAAGTGGCGAAAGCAATAAGTGTTCAGGAAATTAAATGCATCAGTGTCATATTTCAAAGGAAAATGATATCACAGATTTAAAAACAGGGCTTTTTTGATTGATTAAACTATTGTAGGGGCTATTGAATTTTTTTTTTATTTCTCTCACCTACCCAGACATCTAGCGTTTAGTAATTTAAAGAAAAAAAATGAAGAGGATACGCTGAAAATGTAATGTCCAACTTCCAGGTAGCCCTAGAAAAATAATGTGCATGCATTCTGGTGACAAAAAATTTAAACTATTAAACACTCAATTTAAATTTGTTAGGAACCTATAATTAAAATAGGCATATTCTTCAGTTGGTTATACTAAGTTGTGAGCTTCATTAATTAACAAGATTCATTAAACATGGCAATTATTCTATGACAACTTCTTCTCCCATAGCTTTGAAAGCTTTAACATTATTATCTAACTCCTGAGGCTTTAGACAATTGGAAATATATTAGGCTATTATCAACACTACTAAATAAAGTAATCATTCAGGAGCTTCTACCAAATGTAATAGACTCCCATCTTGTGTAATATACTTTACTAGCATGCCATTATCAATAGGCATTAAAGTATCGAAAACATGCAATACCACTTCCACAAGCTGATAGATGAAACTATACGGCACACTGCATAGAATTCCCCCAACAGACCAGGAGGCATTTTGCCTCCCTCTGCTCAGACATAATGCTCTTGACACTGGCCTTTTCCCCGTCATAACACTCCTGAGGAGGAGACGGTTTTGAAGAGCTACCTGAATATTTTGGATTACATGATGGTCACAAATCCAGGCCCCTCACACAAGAGACTTCATCTCTGCAAAATGGCCATAGCCATTGCTCTGTCAGGGTGCACACCACATGCCAACAGAGCCCATCCTGCTGACAGCCTCCCCCAGCAGACCCTGCCTGGATCTAAACTTCTGCCTTGTGAACCCACCAAGGCTGAGCACCACAGCTAATATTGCCTGCCCATCCACAGGTGTGAATCTCCATGATGTACAGCAGCTCCCACTGGCACCAGTGTGTGTTAAACAAATCAGAAGTATTCAACCAAGAAAATTTAGAGGATTTATCTGCTCTCTCAGTTAACGGTAATGGGGATTGCTCATGCATATTGGGCCTGATCTTCACTATTGAAATAAATGGAACATTTGCTATAGAATGCGATGAAAGCAGGAGTAGGGCACACATGTAACAAGAACAGAATGGATTTCTTAGGGCCTTAATTCAGACGAACATATACTTGGCTAATGGGGCTGCATTCCCATGATATCTTGTGCATAAAAGACATACCTGTTCAGAGACAATCATCTGGTGTACAATGACTAATACTCACATTCATCCCCACAACAGATTTCATAGAATAGGGATGGTTACTTCCCTTCCTTCCATGACGGGCAAATAAGCGGCAAGGTAAACAACCTTATCCACCCTCAGAGGGTACTGGATTGTTAACAATATTTTTCTAAAAATAATACAACCAATTGCTACTGGGAGGTGAGGACCTCTCCATCTCTCATGCTCCCATTAGCTCTGGCAATTAATGCTAATTCCTTTTTAAAAAATAGAAATTGTTTCTGTAAAACCAAAGTGCCCCTGAGAGAAAGAACAATGTTGTGATTGAGACATTGGCAGGGGACTCTAGGAGCCGGGCTCAAACTTTCTGGGGATACATCCATGCAGCAAGCAGAAATCTGCAGCTACGATGATGAAAATAGACATTCAGGCTAAGACTGGATCTTGGGCTCTACGGCCTGGGGTGGGGTGGGGTGAGGTGGGGGGGTTGAGGGAGAAAGGCTTTAGAGCACAAAGGCTGACTACCTATACAGCTATTTTCAGCATCCTAAATGTGACCCTTGCAAGCCTGAATCTGTAGACTTGGGCACTGAGACTTGCTGCCATTAGTTCTTGCTTGCCATGTAGAGGTATCTTGGGTGACTTGGGCAAAACTTGTTATATCTGTGCCTCTGTTTCTTTAACATAAAATATTGATCTTTCTTCTCTCACAATCATTATCCATCTTGTCTATTTAGATTGTAAGCTCTTTGGGGCAGAGATTCTATCTTTCAATGTCTACTGGAGCCCCAAGCTTGGTTGTGAATATCTTTATCAAAAAATGAGTGTTAATTATTGAAAGATTATTCATACAACTCAGATAAAAATTCTATCTTCTCCTTCCCTTTGGTTATGGCTAAAAAAAAATTCTCTTTTTGCTGTTATTAGCTTTTGTAACTGTGATTTAACTCCATAAAAGTTTTTACCCACAACTTAAATAGTTCCTTCAAATTCTGAAAACATATTTACTTGCCTGAACATAAGTGTTCCTAAATTATTTTTATAAGTTGCATGTCATATTTTGAGAGGGTGGTGTTTTTTCCTAAATATTTTGATTCATAAGGTCTTGTTTGAAACCCCCACCCCTTTTTTTAACCTCTTAAGGAACAAAACAAACAAAGAACAGAACACTTTTTATAAACTACTTTTTACAGACACTGAGTTTTTGCTGTTACACCCTGAAGGGAATTAACTGTGAAAAGATTTTCTGGAAGACACTGTCAATTTTTTGGAATACATTTTTGAAATATTAATACCCTAATGATATATGCAGTTCATTACCTCACGCAATACTCAGCTGAATACTGGATGAACATTTAGAAAGAACTGAATCTCCTATTGGTCATGGACATACGAATCTGCAACAGGTCATGAAGCTAGGCAGAAGAATAACTCACATAATCATCTAATAATGCAATTAATGCAACCTCCTCCACCCCATCAAGACAAAAAATGGCAAGTGCAAGTGTTTCAGGGGTAGAGATCAATGGTTTATTCAGACTTACAAGTGGAAAAAAAGGCCAGGCAATTTTTCAGGCACAGTGGAGATCTTGTGCTGAGCATTTCACTGTAATCTACACATTCCATCACAACACTGATGGCAAGTATTTAGGGCCTCCACATAGCAGAAGCAAAGAAGAAGATAACTAGCTCTTTATATCTGCAAATTCCTCAATCATGGACCTGTTCCAGTTCTCTTTTTCTTATCATAAAAGGATTTCAAGTTGCCTATTACTTTAGTGGCAAAAGTCTTTTTTTTGTAGATTCAGTCCTTTTCCTTTGCACAGAAACCTGCTCAGTTGGGACATCCTGCAGAGTCATGTTTGTTTATTGATAAATGTACTTCCTTTCAAATTTGACAGCCACTGATATCTAGGCCTCTTGAGGCCTTTAGAAGAAAACAACCAAAACCAAATCAGACCAAACCAAACCAAACGAAAGCACATTAAGTGGGGTTATATACTTAAATAAAGCTGAAAGCGGATGGAAACTGAACAGAAGCTCGATATTAAGAAAGAAACATTTAGACTGCATAAGTGACTTATGAGTTGAGCCTAAATCCCATTAAAAGAATCAGATTTAGGCTCCCATGTCACTTCATTTTGCTCATTATACGGAGTTATTTCCTTCCAGGCTGCATTGATTTTACCCACTGTAATAGATGGAAAGATGGAGTGACATCAGTTAGCCTTGGTGTATATTCATTTAAAGGTCTACGGCATGATTACAATGATTTCAGGGTAGATGTGGCTTTACCAGACATTGCTGCACTGGATGGAGGTGTGCAGAGAGTCACCACGGCAACCTCACTTTCTAGCCAAACAGGATGTTTCTGGAGACACCATGCCCCTCCTGCTCCTGTCGCAGAACCTGTGCATGGAAAGGGAATGTGGACTTTGTCTCACCTCTCCCCATTTGGGGTGCTGGGCACTGCTGATGGCAATAGGATTCCATCGTGCCTTCCAGTCTGGGATTGAATTTCACCCATGACCCATTTGGAGGACTTAAGTGGCACATGGGCCCTCCACACAGAGATGAATTTCACCTCAGAAGATTCTGGGTGCACTCTCCCTTATCTTGTACACCTACTCAAGAGCAGTTAGAATCATCTGGCCCCTACCATACAAACTTCTTTTCAGTAGAGTGGATTTGTGCAACAAAGCAGTCCAGAGAATGACACTGATCATCATCAGTGAGAAACTTCTGCTGGTGTCATGAACTAAGTGACACATTGTTGGAACTTGCCTGACTGAGCACTGCTGGGTAGAGTGTTCTAAGTATATGCTGAGGGAAAACCTCTTTAGTGACATTTTGATGGCTGCTTTGTAGTCCTCAGTTGCAAGATGCTCTACAGAGGCATTTTTTAATCAAGACTGATGCAGCCTAGAAGTGGGTCATGAAGGACAACTGCTGGATTGCAGCAAACTGTCCTCTCCTTCCCTCCAAATAGTAGTTCAACCAGTCAAAACCCAGCAACTAGTAGGGTGCAAAGGAAGGGATGGATATGCTCTCCTTCCTCACGTTGCAGCTCTTCTCTGCCTACACTGCACTCAGCTCTAGGGGAAGGTGCTGCTTCAACGTGCTCACTGCTCTCCGCAGCATCATGAAACGGGGCTGCTCCGAAGCAAGTGCTGAACATGTGGGCAGAAAGAGGTGGCAAGGGAAAGAAAGATTGAGAGAGAGGAGCCGATAAAGATCCACCAACCTAGCCCTTTCCACCCAGCAGCCTCATCAATTCAACATCCTTCACCCCCATGCCCCATACCATCAGTATTAACCCATCCCTCCAGTGTCTCTGACCAAAGCTAACAATGCTTTTTTGCCATGCTCCCAATCCCACAAGGCTTTGGGTGGCAGCAACTTAAGGCAGGTGGATTTGGGGATCCTGAGTGGAAAAAGAGTGAAGGCCACTGTGCTATAAAAAAATCTAATAATTAATGGGATGAATCTTATGATTTATCAAAACATAAATCATTTACAGAGAGCTTTTATTTTCAAGCCCATCCTGGATACACACAAATGTGAACAAAGCATTTCAGCAAACACTTCTACATAGAGTTATAGCCAGGAACTGGGTTCATGGCTTAGCATAGGTGGACCTCATCCACTGACTTGGCTTTTTCTTTTGCTGCCACTTCACCCTATCCTGATGGAGGTGGTCTGTTTCCTAAAACTGAGGCCTTTGGACCCTTTCAGGCAAAGGGCATGCTCCAGATTTTCATGTCAAAATAATGAAAGTCAATTTCTAACCCCAAAGGAAGGAAATGACGAGGCAAAAGGTCACTAAACATTAGTAGCTTCATCTTGAGTATTTAGTCTGGCAGAGGGAAGAAAGTACATAATGTTTTGGAACAAGATCCCACAGTGCATTCTCTGCTCTACTATACTGTAGATAGAAGATAGGGGAATCAAAGACGAGAAGAGAGTAGGGTTTTGGGGTTTTTTTGTATTCACTATAAATATGGAATTCATCTAGAACGAGGGTAAAAAACATTGTTTCAGTGAAATGTACCTTTACTTATGTGGCAAGGTGGGCCTGTTTTGCCCTGTGGGTCTGCGCTCCTTATGCCTATGCCGGTGGTGCAGCTGGGTGGGAGCAGGGGGGGCCCGGTCCCACCCTCTACCCCAGGCCCCAACCCAGGGACCCTGCAAGGAGTAGCCTCAAACAGCTTAGTCCAAGGGGCTACTACCTTCCCTGGGTCGCTCTTCTGTAGCCCCCCTGGCTTGTGGATCTCCTTCAGGCTCTCCTCCGGTCTCCACACCTTGCAGCAGAGCAGCTCCTGACTCCACACCTTGTAGCAGCTCTACTCAACTCCCTCTCAGCTGCCCCCAGCTGCCTGACTGGGAGGCTTTTAACTGCTGGGGCAAGTTCCTTGATTGGCCTCAGCTGGCCTGATTGGCCTGGAGTGGCCGCAGCTGGCCTGATTGGCCTAATTGCCCTGGAGTGGCCGCAGCTGGATCACCCAGGGAACAAAGATTTGCTAAGCCTGGGGCTGATATATATGTCTTCCAGCACCCTCCTATAGCCGTCAGGGCTGGCCCCGTCACACTTAGGGTATTGTCTAATGCAATTATCTCCAATCAAGTTTCTATCACATTGTAGTACATGACCTAATCAATTATGAAATATTTCTTAATACAGTCACTCAATTACTGCTTATTAACCATAGCAGTTACTTCTAGTGACTATATTAAGTGAATGTCACAATAATCCATTTTCAACTCAGCTAGTTTTCATGTCTCATTTGGAGCACTCTGCTGGACATAAGATTACTGATGACCTCTGTTCACTATACAATACACGTGATACATGGTGACAACATGTGCACACCCCAGGTGAGGAATGTATGCATAAAAGTGTAAACACAATGGTGACAAACAGGACAAGCAGCAGAGGGAAATCCTGCTTTAATGAGAGCACTGCTGTGAACTTATTCTGGGTCAATAGCAGATATAAGGCAGAAGAGGGATGTGTGCAGGTAAGCATCTCATTTACATGCTGTGAATCAAGCTTAAACCTATGAGTCTCAGACACACCCCTCACTCACATCCTGTCCCTTCATTCTTAATAACAAGGGACTTAGAGTGAGAGGAGTTTGAGATTTCTATCTGTGTAGATGACTAGGCCTGGCATGCATCGCCTCCTCTCAGACTTGTGCTGGAGCCAGGGGGATAATTTTGCATGAGCCTCCATGCAAAAAACTTTGAAGTGGGCCATCCAGACCTACAACAAATTCATTACCTCTCACTTCAACACAGTTCACTCCTACTCCAACAAAAGAAATCCGTCAGCTTCTCCCAAGACAACTCCCCCTCCAGAAAATAAAAACATAAATAGATTAGATTCTCCTCTACCCTAGCCCACAGCTTCCAGTGCTCTAAACCAATGCCAGCTTTTCTTTATGCATTGATACATTAAGTCAAGAGGGAGATCTGTGCAATGATGCTGTTCCAGGCCTGGTTAATGTCTCCTCTCCCCACTCATCTCCAGGTTCCCCGCATGCAGAGCTGCAAGACCTTTCTCTAAGGAGGAGCCAGCGACTGATAGCAGGGAGAGGAGACCCGGACTCAGCAACCCTCACACACAATATCAAGCTGAGGAAGACTAGGAAGCAGCTATTCACAAACTACCAGAGCACCTTTGGATGACCTTATGTCTTAAAGCTGAAAGAAAAAAAAATGATGTTCCTAGTTAAAGAACAACGTTTTAGAGAATAAAATCCATAGAGTGGCAAGAAGACGCCTGTTAGCTTCTTTCTTTTTTAAGCACAATCTAAAAAGAGCTACATATAGTATTTCACATACCATCACTACTATAAAGGGGCTTCATGAATAGCATACTGAATGGCTGTTTCTCTACCTCAAATCATCAAATACAATTAATTTGATCTACTATAAACTAAACATATATTTTTGCAAAGTATTTTCTGTTCTCAGTGGGACAAGAATGTAAAACAGAAAGGGGATCAGAAAATTAATTAGGTAGTTTATTAGACTAAAAATTTGAAATAGCTCAGACCTGAGATCAGTTAGATAATATGCTGTTCAATATTAAAATCAACTTTCAATTAAACTTTGTTCTTCCATCCTTTTAATTTTCCTTATATTTATTAGATAACAGCAAACTTTCTAGTTAGCAAGTTGCAAAGTAACACTTTAAGCCATAAAAACTACTAGCTGGGTTGGAACTGTGGACTCTGAGGTGTATAGCTTCCTATCCCTAGACCAGCACCAATAAGTACACTGAGGCAGGCTCTTCTGAAAAACATTGTGCCATTAATTAATTAAAGATTGGGGTTGTCTGTTTAAAGACTTGCCATTGCTATATCTGAATATGGCACTATGTTAACAGGTATCAAATCACAAAAATATAAATTATTTTCATTTAATCAGGTTTTAATACTAACTACTATGTAAGCCGCATAGTTCTAAAAAATAATTTAGAATTTCAAACTTCACTGGCAATTCAGAATTTGATATGCTTCAAATACCTACTTCTATATAATTACTTTATATAATAAAGTAGAATGTAAGCACAGGTTACAGAAAGTTTATTGTAAGGATATGCATCCTGTCATTAAATGAGGATTTGAGATTAAGCAGTTTAATTAATAGAGGCTTCAATATGATTATATGGATATGATGTAAAACCCTGGTTATAAAGCATGATTTTAGTTTTGCAGAGGAAATGGCAGGTGAATGGTCTATCCAACCCCTTTAAAGCAAATGGATAGGAATAATACTGGACAGGCTTTTCCCAGCAATGATATGGTGCGTGTTTATAACTCATTCAATTTAATCTTTACAGCCTTCTTGGCAAGACTGATTAAATAATTTAGATGTTTTATTTTAAATGAGAAAAAAAGCCTTTTCCCTAAAGTCTGAGCTACCTTGTACCAGTCAAATTTTCCTGATTTTGTTTGGCTTGACAAAGCCCTGGCTGTGGTGATTTAGTTGGGATTGGCCCTGCTTTGATCAGGGGGTTGGACTAGATGACTGCCTCAGGATTCTATGAATTTCCAGTGACAACTTCACTCGTTGTGTAATTCTAGCTGAGAAAACATTAGGTGGTAATTTTCTCTGAACAGACAACACCTTTTTCCATAGATGACATTGCAGTGCTGAGGCTGATGTAAATAAGCATACTGTTTTAAAGGGTGAAGATTAAGCTTTCCAATTAGGAGAACACAATGCAATGGTCAAGACTCAGCATTAAACCTTAGCAGTCTGTAAATAACACTTGTATTAAACTATGTCATGACAGCTGAAGAATATATTAAGTCACATGGGAAGACTGGGTGGGGAGGGACATATCTGGCAGCCAGAACTGAAATGTAAGATTTTGCACTGAGTTGGAAAAAGTGCAGATGGAGGTTTTTTATTAAACAGGAAGAGAACAAACATCTATGGGTATGTCTACACTGCAATTAAAAACCTGGGACTGGCCTGTGTCCCCTGAGTCAGGCTCGCAGGGCTTGGGCTAAGGGGCTGTTTGAGTGCAGTGTAGATATTCAGGCTCTGGCTGCAGCCTAGGCTCTGGGATCCTGCCCTCCCAAGGTCATACAGCACACCATGCAAAGCAACTCATACCACACTGGATGGAGGTGTGCAGAGAAACACCACATCAGCTCATACTGCACACCACACCAGCACTTAGGCCTGCCTTTGGTGGGGTCCTCACCGCTGCAGTTTTGGCAATATTATGCAAACTGGCCCTAGGAAGAAGAAACTAATCAAATAGTGCTAAAATATATTAGATGATGAAAATAGAGAGCATGACTGAATAGAGAGAATGACTGAAGAGAGACTGAACAAGTGCAAACACACAGGCCGATAGGCGGCGAGTTCTATGGGCCTGTGGTGCCCGTGCTCCACCAACATTGATGACGGTGGGCCCACCTCCACCAATATTTCTGTGGTGCTGGAGTGGCCGGCTGTGGAGGTGCAGAGCGCAGTGGCCCCCAGCGCCCACAGCGGCCCAGCCATTCTGCCTCCCTCTCTCCCCCCCCCGACCCACTCAGTGGCTGGCCAGGAGCCGCTCTGGAGCTGGCCCCAGCTCCAAGCTATGTGGTGCAGAGGTGGATGCTCCCATTTCCCGGCCCCACCCCGCCCCTTCCCCACCCTTCTCCCCCGTGGGCCCAGGGCACCTCCAAAAATTATATAACCCTGGTGCCCATGAACAGCTCTACTGCTATTACTCAAGGACTGTGTTAAAATCATGCCAGTAGGAGTGGAAATCAATGGATCAAAATCGGTGTGTCAGAAATTAATCCTAATTGATAAACAAAATATTCAAAGGATGGGCTATTCCAGGTACCATTCCCCTTTTGGGGTCCTTAAAAAAAAGAAAGAAAAAAAAACGGGGGGGAGGAGGTGTGAATGCAAAAATTTCTGACTAAATGAAGGGGAAGGAGCAAGCTTCACCATCATGGCTACCACTCCCCACCATTTCTTGGGACCCCAGTGTCCAGCATGACACTATTGTGCCTTCATCGTCCTGCTCCTGAGAGATGTCCTGATGAGACCAGGCCAGTGAGAGCTACTTCCACTGCTTCGACTATATCTCAAACACCACCTGCCATGTGAGACTGTCACCCACGCCCCATCCTTTTCCTTCCCTTCCCTCTCTTTCTGCCTTCTAATTAAAGTCTGGCTCAGTGGACTGTATTTTACAGCAACATTACTGAGAGACTATGACCAAAAAGGGGTAGCTAAAAGCAAGCCCTAAATACCCTGATGCTTGTACAAGTTTGGCAGGTCTTGGAGTATCTAATAAGACAATGGCATGCCTGTGTTTTCCCAGCAATGAGGTTGCAAGTTAAAGTTAACATCAGAGATAAAAGCTGCATTTTCAAGCTTTTCTGTTCTTTCCTCTCTTCTCGTGTCTGTTTGCCTCATTTACAAGTCCTATCTTGTCTTCTAGAAGACTAAACATCAGCAAAAAGATCTCCAGCACATCTCAATTAACTTTTTTCTCTTTTCCCCAAATGGACAGAGATCTTTATCATCATCTAAAAGATGTCAAACAAGGGTTTATCTTTTTCCTTCTAAGGATTCTCTACAGCTCAAGTGAAAGGGAACAAGGGATGTTGTTGAAATGAAAGTCTTATTTGATTCTTTACATTTCAAGTGTTTTAACTCCTACCGGGCCCATATGATTAATAAAAGGATTTTTAATGGTGTTTGGCATGTTATTTAACAGGCTAAGGACTTTGTATACCAAACCCAAACACTGTTTAACATTTTTAGTACTGATGATGACAGGGTCATGTTAAGAACATCGACTTGTTGGGCTGAATTAATAGAATACATCATATGCTATTTAATCAGCTTGTCCATTTTTTGGCTTCGAAACAGGTTCTGATCTAGGCCTAGAACTAAGGCTTCACTTAATTATAAACCAAACAAAAACGAAACAAAACAAAATGTGGTAGGCAGAATTTAGAGTGTCTTTAGATTTCATGGTGAATTGAAAAATGGGCCTTTTTGTGGACAATTTTGCTAAGCTAAGCAAATTTTTCAGTAAAGAGGCAATTTTGTACAGCAAAAAAAGCATAGAAAACACGGGGAAAAGTAATTTTTCCTCTTTCTTTTTTGTTGCTGAAATTACACATAAAACAAACAAACAAAAAAAGATCAAATGCATGACCAAATATACTTCTGATTTGCCATTTTAAATACAACTTAAGTTGTTTATATTTTGTAATCTTTGTTCTCCTATAGCAGTAATCTTTTAGTTGAGTTTAGTTTTTTCTTTTCTCTTTATAGAAATCTGTTCAGATCTACATTTCCTTTCCAATCAGTGTATTTCATGTTGCAATCTAGATGAGCGTTTCTGCCCTCTTTCTTTTGACCATGTTTTACTATTTCCCAGTGCTGAAGTCTGCAGGCCTTTACAAAGAACACTGAACCAGAAACCTTTTAGAACTTCTGTTTAATTGTAGCAGACAAGCCAGTTCAAGATGCCAACAACAACATACAGTAGATGTTGTGTGTGTTTTTTCATAGTTATTGGGAAAGTATTTCTTTGAGAAGCTGCAGAATGAAGTAAGATGAGGTGAAGGGCAACTTCTGCTAGATGTGTGTACGTGTTAGAAGCCATGTGGCTGCAGGATTCAAATAGCTATTCAGCGATAAACAAAAAGAGTGTCCTGCTAAAATGTTTCCAGTGTCATTTCTAATTAGAATAGCCTTAGCAACACACAATGGTTCATCCATTTACTGAAGGCATAGAAGCTTTAGCCTTAGTGAACTTTGCTAAATACGTCATTAACTTCAGAGCTTGCTCTCATCATGTGGCAGTTGAAAGCTCACATTGCTAAATAATAAGGCTAGGATTGTGTTTTTCCCGTTAGACTGTACTGATAAATGTGATTGGCCTAGTGATCTTTCAGAGTTTGGGTGCTCACAAAGCCAGAAGCAACCATGGGTATGTTGACCCTTATGCAACTCCAGTTCCGCTCCGATGCGGATGTATTTGCCATATATTATAGGCCTAAGGAGCAGAGAGGAGGGGAGGAAAACAGTGTTAGCAGTGCCTTTTCCCATACTTATTTTCAGTCTCTCTCTCTCTCTCAATGTCACTTTCTGTATTCCCCTGTGAGGTGACGTTTCAGTGTGTCTCTCTGTAGTAGAATCAACTTATCATTTTTATTGCTCTGATATTTTAAACAGAATTGAAGATTTCTCATTTCTGCGTGTTGTGGTGTGCAGGGTTTCTTATTGTATCAGAGCTCTTTGGTACATGCACACTCTATTCACCTTCATCTGATTTGTGACCCACCCTTCCTTTTGACTTATGACTCTACACTTGGCACTGTCCTCTTTTTTCCTTGTTTTCCAAAGTGTCAGCCTTTCCTTTGACCAGTTCTCCTAAAAATTCTGGAAGCTGCCGCATGTAAATTGCTACGCAAATAAACAAAAAAACTGCAAGATGATCTTCCTAACCCAAGCTCCAACAGTACAACTGCATGCTGGGTTTCAACAACTTATTGAGGAAAAAGTACAAAAGTTACATAGCACAGGGCACGGTTCCGGCAAGCAACTTCAAACCTGATGAAGATGTTCCTGTGAGTAATGATGCAGACTAATGAGGTGTGTGTTATTCTATACTGACAATTATTCCTTGGTAATTAGGACCTCCTTCCCCTTTGCAGCCCACATAAAGCACCAAGGGAGAAACTTGCTGTACAAGGAATGGGGCAGTGCAATGACTAGGCAGAGCCTGACTCCACTCCCTATATCCACCTGCCAGCAGAGCATGTGGCTGAAGGGGTAAGAATATGCTGCATACCTTCAAGGAGAGTTTCAGATGTTTCTCCTCCCAGCACAGTCTAGAAACTCTAGGGCATAATTTCTCTCAGTGCTCACCTTGGGGTGGTGCAGCTACTCTTACTTCCCTCCCCTGAAGCCAAACGCAGGGCTATGCCAGACAACTGCAACTGAGCTCTGAGTAAAAAAGATTGGTTTTATGCCCATTTTGTTCCAGATAGAAGTCCCTCATGATCAAAGAGTAGCAATTA
Source organism: Emydura macquarii macquarii (assembly GCF_026122565.2). Taxonomy (NCBI): domain Eukaryota; kingdom Metazoa; phylum Chordata; order Testudines; family Chelidae; genus Emydura; species Emydura macquarii. The sequence continues at coordinate 1,444,187 of NW_027130613.1, forward strand.
TGGCCCATGTTTGGCTCTTTTTTGATGTGTAACAGGGACTATCAAATGCCTTTTCATTTGTAATCTGAACAGCTTTCTAGAATTGAAAAGCTAGTGCATTCACCCACTGCACTTCCTAATCCCCTTTACCCTTGCTTTTGATTAACTAATTGCCATCAGGTACTCAGATGATTTCTTGATGCTAGTACTACAGAAGTCTAAAAGAAAGTTGCACCAAGAGGGGGGAAAAACACATTACAAACAGAATAAAGATGTTTGGGGTGAGGGGCTAGAGAGAAAGCAAGAATTGCCTGTAAAAGTTGAAGCAAAGGAACAGATTCTTTCCCAGCTCAGCATCTAGTTTGCTGTGTGACCTTGGGTAAGTTAATTTTGCAGGAAAGGGCAGGAAAAGCTCCAGAGTCTGCAGGGAAGAGGAAGAGCAACTCCATTCTGTAATGGAAGCCATTGAAGTTCTAGTGCTTCAACTCTGCAGTGTGCAGCCAAGGAGCAGCCCCTCTCTGCAGCATGCTCCTCAGTTTAACCACCAGAGTTTTAAATGAATATCGGCCTTGAACATTCTACCACCGCCATATATTCTAGATCCGAGAGGGGTAGCATGCAACCCTCTTTGTGACTGCGGTTGTCCATCTGGAAAAAGGGGAGAATATCTATCACCCAGTTAAATAATGTCTGTGCGCCACATTGAGACCCATTCATTAAAGGTGCTTATAGCTACGAATACATTTTAAAAAGGGTATTAATAAAGTGGGAAAGGTAGATACTAAATGTTTCCGTGTTCCATGTTCACTAAAATTAATAACTCTGAAAAGGCTATATGTTTTATAAACCAAACCATTTTAAGCATTTTTAAACATGATTCTCATTAAATTGTTTTTCCATCTTTCTGGCACTTCTGAACTTATGTTGACATCAAAACAGATAAGTTCACTATATGAAGCTGCTAAAACATAAAGCTCAGTAACCTTTTTTCATCAGTTCCTGTTGCTGTTCCTAACTGGTCTCCGAGTCCTCTGCTAGATTATTCTCACACAGTCTGTTTAAAAAAAAAAAAAGCAGAAACTATATGTATTTTTTTTTATTATTATTACTTATTCTCCTTCCTTGAAGGTAGAAACAGTGTCTGTCTTATCTCATTTTGCATAATTGTTCTGTCTCCCTTGCCTTTAACATGAGAAACAAGATTTTAAATAGACAGTAACAAAATATTTCATGTTGATTTTTTTTTTTGTGGTTATGAACTATTCAAATAAAATTTTTCATTGAAAAAGAACAAATGCTATTTCACAGGTTCATGAGCAAAAACAAGTTTGCTATTTCTCAAAACCACTGAATTGATTCATTTCCATGTTGTTTCTGGACATATCAGTGTTATCAGCACTAGCGTCTGGTTTTGCTGAGATGTGTTTTACCATCATCACACATCAAAAATGTCTGTTTCAAGTGTGGCATATCTACTCTCTCTAGAGTACCACCACTAATGCTAATAAAATTGCAGCTCTTTTTAAATCTATCAAATGAGTGTCATGGACTCATCCGTAGCAAAGTTTGATCCGGACCACAAATAAGCCACAGAGCCTGGCAAAACTCACAGTAAATAAACAAACACAGCAAGTCCTCAGCCAGTTGTCGAAAAAGCAGAGGTTGGGGGTGGGGAAGAACAAGTGTGTGTGTGTGTGTGTGTGTTTAGGTATTGTTTTTTTTACAATAAAGCAAGGAAAGCTTGCATTTATCTATTACATTTTATATAGCTAGCACAACAGAAACTATAGGCTGCTAAATAGCTGCAGCCTGCTTTTCCACATCTCCCTTGCAGTCCAGAGTCCTGTTTACTAGTATGGACTGTGATCTTTTTGACATTTGCAGCTTCTGCATTACACGATAGCAACCGCTTTTCCACATAGGGTGGGAGATCTATTCAGGTCAGGATTGATAGACATTTTAGAAGCTATCACAGCATATGCCAGAAGCACTATCCCAAGTTAGCCAAAGGCACTAAAATTACTACTATAGTTTTAGAAATAAAGAACAAAAAACCCACTGATTTTTAAGCTGTAACTGCTTTACTGAGATATCTGACAATCTTTTTGCCTATCATTCTAAAGTCCCTCACCCTTTCTGAATGCCTCCATTGTCTTCCCCTTCTCCATCACATCAAATTCTAGCTTCCTGTAATTGCCTTCAAGGTCCTATGTAACTCTGCCTCTCCCTATCTTATCTGACCTTGTCTTTCATTGCATGGCCTCTCCATCCAGAGAAATATGCCACCCTCATCACCTTGTGTTATGGAACAATGCACTGGCAGTCAGGCCTAGTGGTCAGAGCCCTTGGTCAGCATCAAGAACCAGGATTCAGACCCACGGGTCAGGAAGCGAGCAGTGTAGCAGGACGAGAGTAGATTGGAGAAGGGCAGGAACAAGGCTGAGAATAAGGCAGGCACAAAATAACTACTGCTTGTTGATGTAAGCAGTGAGCAGTCATTGGCCAAGTCCTTCTGCTGGGCTTAAGAACTGTCCCAACAACACTGCTCAGACAGTGTGGCCAATTAGGAGTTTCAGCTGTCATGAGTTAGCCGGTTCCAAGCCCAGCAGCAGGCGCTCATTTCTGATACCTTGGTTGCTTCTCCCACAACCATCCCCATACTGCAATCCATGCCACTCCCTATACATAGAACACCCTTCCTGTACAGGTCTGCAAAGCCAATGAGCTCTTGCTTAAATCCCTCCAGAAGATATGCTATTTATTTAGACATATACATGATGCTTGCTAACTAAGTTATCTACTGACCTACGTCTTTTGTTCATTTCTCGAATGGACTGCTCATGTTGAAGGAGGAGGTCAAATACTGAGGGGAAGAGTAATAAGGAAACTGGAACTGGTGTGCGGAGAGAGGAGGAGGGTAGTATGACAAAAAAGAAGCGAGTAATGAGATATGTGCCTATCATCATCCACTGGATCTATATCCCTTTCTTCCTCTTGTTGTTTATGTCATTTCAGACTAGACAATCTTTGGGATAGGAACTTTTTCCTTCTATTTAAAAAAGAACCTAACTTATTTTGGATGCTAGTACGAACTAAAATCAATCAATAATTGTCCAGGGTATATGCCAACTACTAAATTAGGGGGGTGCTAAGTCATTTTCCCTAAGGGCAGGATTATCACTAGATCTGACCAAAGCACAACAAATCTGTTTTGCAGCAACGTTTGAGGTCTTGGAATTTGTTTTAGTTTCCCCATTGGAACAAGAACAAAAAAACCTTTTTTAATGTTTAAACAAAAAATGGATTTCTATCAAAATCTGAGTGTGAGCACATCTCCCCCTTAAGGATACTGGGCTGGGATGTGGGACAGAGATTCAAATCCCAGCTCAGACTAATTCAGAGCAAAATTTTTCATCCCACATCACTCTGAATCAGGAAGAGCAGGGACTTGAATCTGGAGCTTCCACATACCAGGTTTGGGAATGTGTCTTGAATATCTTTCCAAAAGAAAAACCTAAAGCTCATGTTTGAGGGTTCCCGCTGGTAGCCAGCGGAATCAGGAAGGAGTATTTTTCTTCTCAATGTCTTCTGGGAGGTTCTCTCTCTTTCCTCTGAAGCATCAATGATGTTCACAGATGGAGATAGAACACTAGGTGGGGAAAGCCAGGGCTCTGAGGTGGCACTGAGTGTCTGTTTCAGGTGCTTGGCTAGGTGGTTCTTGCTCACATGCTCAGGGTCTAACTAAACTCCACGTGTGAGCTCAGGAAAGAATCTCCCTCCAGGACAGATTGGCAATGACCTTGCAGTTTTAGGGTTTTGGGTTTTTTTTTTTTTGCCTTCCTCCACAGTGTGGGGGTGTGGGTCACTTGCCAGCATTATATGGCTGTATCTCCCTGAATCAATTCCCTGCTGTTGCTCAAGTATTGATGCACCTTGGTCCCTCGTATTCTCTGCCTGTGGCACATAATAATCTAAGTCTTCTGTGTGTGTCATTTACTTTAGTCTCATTTCGGTTGTCGGGTTTAGTATGTGGGTGCTGGGAGATGTTCTTGGTCTATGATATACAGGAGGTCAGACTGAATGACCTGGTGGACTCAGAGTCATAGTCATAGAATTTAAGGCTAGAAATGTGGACACAATTTCCTTTAGTTTTCATTATTACAGTGTTATAACAGAGTATCTCCCATCTTTCTGGGAAGTTGCTGGTCACTGAGAGAGGACATTGCATTAGATGGGCCAGCAGTCTAATCCAGTAAGGCAACTGCTGTGTTAATAATTTATAATAGGTAAAATTACTAAACCGACTCACTGCTACAAGCCCTCCATTAGTAACAGTAATCAATGGAAGTTCCAAGCATTCAAGTTTTGCAGAACGGAGCCTGAGGGCAGAGCTACACTTAAATGCTGCTGCGGTGCAGCTGTGCCACTGTAGTGCTTCAGTGAAGATGCTACCTGTGACGACGGGAGAGCTTCACCTATCGGCATAGAACTCCACCACCGCAAAAGGTGGTAGCTATGTTGTCGGGAGTAGCCTTCCCATCAACATAACCCCCTGTGTAGACAGCGTTAAGTTGGTATAACTTTGTCGCTCAGGAAGTGTGGATTTTTATTTATTTATTTTTTTTACACCCTGAGTGATGTAGTTGTACTGATGTAAGTTTATAGTGGCCTTAGATTTTTTTTTAAAACAATATCTTCTACCAGCAACAAGAGATCACTGGAACTGTGGATGGATATAAACGTGACTTTAAAAACAATAAAGCAGTATAAATAAATGGAGAATTCCAGAGGAGATCTGACTGTATTAGACAACATTCTGCTTGGTGGATTCTGGGTCCTTAAAATTAAAAAACTTTTAAGTATATTATGCTTTTGCACATTTCTCATGTCTAGCATATATTTCTAAAGGTAGACATGGTTACAGAAAAATTAGTTACTTGTTAGAACAATAAATATTTATGTATATTACACTGAACAGTATAACTAGATGAATAATTTGATTAAATTTCACCTCTTTCTGTTTGTCAGTTAAATCAATTGCAAGTTTCTACAGAAAATAATTCTTGATATGCTAATCATGTGAACAGTTCACTGGGCATATCTGAAATTCAGAATTAATACTCTTTGTTGGTCACCATTACTCAAAGTGCTGTTTATTCTCTGACTGAATGGAATTTGTAATTTAATAAAAGTATAATTTCAAATAGTGTATTAGAATGTAAAATTAGCAGTTCAGAATTCAATTTGTAAATTATGTTGTTCGTTAGTTCTGAAATTCCAAACTCACTTTGCATTCCTAAGTGTTGACACTAGTGAAATATGTTTGTAAAATTTTAAGTGGTTGGGGAACACAAGAAGGGGCATGTAAATTTGTTTTAAAATTAGAATGAATATTGACAGACTAATGTTTGCAGTTTTCACTCAGCTACAATGAACATGGATTTGTATGTTCATAAGTTGGAGATGGGAAGCTGTGTCTGGGGAAATAATCAATATTACCAGAAGAGGAGATATTGGAGAATCAATTTATAAATTAGGGATGAACAAATAACCAATTTTGTTTGTCTGGCATTCAAAGCAAAAAGCTGTTTCACAAACAAATTCCTTTCAGGGTTTTTTTGTTTGTTTGTTTGTTTTTAAAGGGAAGAGTTAATTTAATTTGAAAATATTAGATAAACTGAAATGAAATTTCTAAATGTTCAATAGCATTTTCCCCCATTTTAACTTTAAAAATGCCCTTTGTCTAAAGCTGATGACGTTAAGACCCTTATGGATATAAATAACTTTGTATTACCAAGGGTGGCAGTGAATTCTCCACCACTGAATTTCTAAATCAAGATTGAATTTTTTTTTTAAGATATGCTTAGGAATTATCTTGGGGAAGTTATACAGGAGGTCAGATCAGATGATCATAATTGTCCCTTAGAATTTATGAAAACTTTGAACATTAAATTAATTTTCAATATGTACACAAGACTCTTGACTTGCTCTATATTGAAGTTATTACAGTGATTGATAGTGCAATTTGAACTTTTTTGCCCAATGGAATTGTCATCCAAATGAGCTACTACTTTTTTTTTCTTTTTTTTTCCGCACAGTTGACTCAGTCTGAGGGATTAGATTATAATGTAATAATACGGAGTCGATTAACGTATCTGCTCCTAGGCACAACTCACTCAGAGTATCTTCACATAATGTGCACACACAGGTCTTGGCCTTGTAAACACTTAACATGCATAAAATTACTCAAAACTGTTAGTCAGTAAAAATAAAAGTTACTCTCTTTTCTATGATTCCAATCAAGTTAAAGGTTGTTTTTTTTTTTTAAATCTATTCAGATTATGAATATTTTACAAGAAACAGATACCAGAGGTGAGTTTTCTGAAAGGATAGTGTCACAGCTTTCTCAGTTGTTGATTATTGATCCTGTTTAATGGTACATTGTTTATTTTAGAGAGGGAGAGGGAGAGGCGTGTTGCTTAAATATTCCTACCCTACAGAGTGGGGAAAAAGTGACTATATAGATTTTTTTTTTTTTTTTTTTTTTTTTTAAGCATCTGTTAATTCTATGGGAATCTGGAAGGTCTTTATCACCAAGACTTAACTTAATTGTTTTTTACTGTTTTAAGAAATTTCACCTTGTGATCAGAATCTTGTTGAAAATGCAGCTAATGTAACATACATCTTTAAAGTGTATTTCCCACAAACTTGACTATGAGGGTGAGGCTATGTCTAGCCAGTGTGAAGAAAAGGAGTCTTGACTCCTTTAAGAGTTCACCTAAAGGAGTGGGGGAGAAGGGAGGATGGGGGGCATTACCTGAGCCAGAAGCTGCCTGGGAGGACTTCAGCAGAGCACTGATCCATGCACACCTTGGCAGATGGAGAATATTTATACTCCATTCTCCCTAGACACAATCCTCTTTTCATTCCATAGGAGGTCTGGTTTCATGGTACAGTGGGGAGATGTCCCAGATAAGTTACTAAAGTTGAAGTCTAATTAAACCACATCCCTTGTATCTTCTTTTTCTTACTATGTGGCTGGGACAATGTTCAAGTATAAACAAAATCACAGGTGTGCATAGTACCTAAGAGCAGGCAGCTTCATGTCTCAGCATATCTGAAGAGATGTTTCATTATCAAGGAGTAATTAATCATGCTGAGGGCATGAGAAAACAGGCTTTCAGTCTTGTGATCACAGAGACTAAAGAATGATCTTTTTTACAATGCTGAATCTTAGAGGTGAATTTTAAAAATACATGTGGCTGCAATTGAGGGAGTGTGAATCTGCATCTAAAAGATCAGAAACGTGATGAGAGGTACTTTAAAGGTTTATCTTCCCTTCCACCTGAAAGCAGGACTTACTATTTAGTGTCACTATGTGATGTCATCAGTCATTCATTATTAATAAAACACTTACCTCTGTCAAACTACATATATATTTGTCTGTTCCTTGTTCTTGCTAGCTACAGCAATGTTGAATTTACGCTGTTTCAGATTGCTACACAAGATTGACGATATCTTAAATGCAGCAACCTGTGTGAAAAGGGCATGAAGTTTTGAGTTTTATAAAATAATTCACAGAAAGCAAGTCTTTGGGGTAAAACATCTGCCACGGAAGTACAGAAACCGACAACTTGTTTAAACAAATACTGTGCATTATAGTACCTTGTAACTCAGTTAAGGTTAATAGGACAATCTTATGAACATACAATTTGGTTCGTAAAAACATGCATGTAGGATAAACAGCTTAGCAATAGGTGTAAGCAAGCAGATTAACTAGAGAAGCTTAGTTCTCACTCCATTTATTTTTACTTAACTGTTATTGTAAAATGCAGGTCTTAGAAATGACTATTTGAGGATTATAGTTTATTAAATTATAGGTAGCATTACAAATCCAAACAATATATTACTCTATTTTAAATATCTATGGATATATCCATCTCCCTTGGGAATTTCTAAGGACCCTTATCACCAGGAAATTTAAAGCAAATGCTTTCAAAATGCAATGCCTAAATTTAGGCAAGTAAATTCTTATCTAGCCACTTAAAACTAGTGACCTGATTTTCAGAGGGCTGAGAAGGGCTTGTCAAAAGTTCCAAAAAATAGAAATTTTTCATTTAATCAAACATTCATGGAAATCTTGACTGTTGTTCTCCAAAAAATTTTCAGATGCAACCCAAAAATGTTCTGCCAAAGCTACAAAATTTCAATTTTCAGCAGTTTGACAATCTTTCTTATTATTTGTTTTATAATTGCCAAAAAGTGAAATATGTTTTGTTTTATGGTTTCTGACGAGGAATCAAAATATTTTGCAGGGTTGATAGTGGTCATGGAGAAACAAAAAACTAAACCCAAGATATTTTCTGATCAACTATAAAGCTGAATACTTGAGCAGCTTGGTTTAGTTTCTCATCACAAACCAGAAAGTGTAGAAATTAACAACACTTTAACTGAAGTGCCTGACTATAGCACCCCTTATGTTTGCAGTCAATTATCCACACAAGTACCATAACTGACTAGGGTATGAGAGGGCTCAATCCAACTCCCACCAAAGTCAGTATACCCTTCATTGATTTGCGTGGGAACTAAGCTGGTCAGTATGGAGAAGTTGAGATAAAAATCAGAGAATTATTATGTTGGATGGTTAAGTTGTAAATACTACACAAAACAAAAACTCCACAGATTCTAATCAACTTCCTTCCCATTCACCGCTATCCAAAGAGTTGGGGGAGGTAAAGAGAAAAAATTCAAATTAAATTTGCCTAGAATAAGCTGCACGATACTGAAAACCACCTTTTAAAAATATATATATAGATTTTGCAGTATTGGAAGGGCAAGTTCATATTATGTTATGAAGTTTTAGCTAGGAAAGAGCTATCTATTTCTGTACGAGAAGGTCCCAAGACTCTCTAAAGTTATTGAGTACAATTAAATTACTACAGAAATGGAGAGTTAGGGATATGCAGTGTAAACATTGCTTATAAAACTTTTTCAAGAACTATAAATATCATAAACATTTTGTTCAGTTAGTTTTCAGGCTAACATAGCTGCAAACTTCTTACTGACATAAACTAACGTTTGACAGTATCTAACAAATTTGTATAATTCATTAAACACGTGATAAACGGCGTTTGTGGAAACATGTTTCCAGGAGTTCATACACAGGTTAAGCCCTTAAAAGTTTAAACTGATTCAAAATTCCTTGAAACAAATCCAACCCAAATATAAAAAAAGGGAGGAAGAAAACTTTCCCAACTGTTTGACTCTTTCCAGCATGCCACTGTGCATGCTTCTAGTAGTTTACAGTTATGTGCTGTACATACTGCAAGGTGCTACATCATAAAAAAGAAAAAAATACATGTCAAGAAACAGCACTCTAGATTTATGACATCCAGCTATAGCTGATCTTTATTTTTACTTGCTGTATGTTTTAGTTCTGGAATGTCACCTTAACTTTTTGATATGATAACTTCTATTTTCATTTTATTTTTGTACCTCTTTCAAGATACTGTAGGTTGCCTGAGACATCCAATTACAATACCTTGTTTTCAGTTGTTTATAACTTTCCCAAATTTTAACAACGTGGACTGAAGTTCTCCTTCGTGGATGGCACAGAAAGAGACTATGACGAAATTAATAATTTTGTCTTCAGAGCAGGGTTTGAATAGTGTGCAGTAAATATGGGATGGGACCACATTGAACAATGAGGGAAAAAAACAAAATATTAAGTTGCTATACTTCTCCAAAAAAAACTTCAAAACGGACTTGAAAGAGAAACTGCTGAGTTAGAAATTATCTGCAAACTTGACACATTCAAACTGGGTTTAATCAAGGATTTGGAATGGCTATCTCACTACAAGAAGTAATTTGCTCTGATCACCCATTCTCATCTCCTACTCAATGGTTGTCATTAGGACTCCAGTACCCAGCTTTTGTCCACCTACCCCATCGTTATCTATGCCCTTGGATATGTAAATGATGCCTACTATATATGTTACCTATTTGCTGTATCATTTCTACCAACTGCAGCTGAGGAAGTGGGCTGAAGCCCACGAAAGCTTACGCCTGCTGAAATTAAATTTGTTAGTCTTTAAAGTGCTACAGAATTCTCGTTGTTTTTGCTGTATACAGACTAACACGGCTACCCCTCTGGAACTCAAAATATTAATGAGTTCAAGTGAGCACCCTCCATTCTATGTGCTGAATAAAACAGGTCAAGTGAAAAAATAACATGTAATTAAAGACTATCATAATGCATATGCATAAGGGCAGTGTGGACACTCAAATTAATGTGGCACAGAGAACCTCAGTTCTGGCATTTCCTAACTTTTGAGTGCTTCGCTTTGCAACCTTAATAACATTATTTTAATGTACATTTTCTTGTGTGTAAAAGGATCTAACATTTGATTACAGTTATTGTTAGCACAGCAGCACATCGATTTCAATTGGCAGATACAAGTATTGTCATACATTGATGACTTCACATTTGCTAGTGTTACAAAAGACCTCTAGCACATGGTCACAGGACAAGAGGAAATATTGTTAAGGTCTTTTTTTAGGATATTTATACATTCCCAAGACACACAAGAAGTGGAGAATGTTGATTTCACTTCTTCATTTTTTCTTATGTAAACTAAACTAGCTACAAGATATCTTTTGAGTCAGGTGCAAAAGCTTTATTTTTAAGTGGCCCATCTTCACTAATGTTTAATTGCATACTTTTTTCAACATGGTCTTTCCATGCGTTACTGCTCAGAAGAATGGCCCCAGACCACATGATTTAACCATTACACACACCTGCCAGATGGTCAGCCTACTCCACCCATTATGACTGTATAGGAATTATTTTGGGGTCTGTTAATGCTACTGCTCGTTAAGCTGCTAGAGCAATTCTATTTGTCCTTTATGTGTTAAGAGAAACCACACTTGTAGCACTTGCAGTTTTTGCCAGTTTAAGAAGTAGGAAACTGGGAAGAGTCCAGAATTCAGTTCAGATCTCCTACATGACTATTCAAAGCACTATTTCTAGGCCCCTAGGCTGGCCAATTTTGGTGCACCATCAGTATATAATCAAGATCCCTGGATACTATATATATTCTTTGTGTACTAGTCACTGGAAGATATGTACTCCCTAGTTGCAGTCATGACCAAAATAATCTAAACTGTATTCTAACTTTAATATTTTAGGATCTAAAGAACAGATCTAAAGGATTCTCACACATTTTCTACATAAAAGTTTCTAATCCTTCCACCATAATGTCTATAATTTAATTTTTTGGTAGAACAGGGCACTGGCTATCAGATAGCAACTCATTTTCCCTTTACAGTGGGCACAATGCCAGCAACCAACTATTATGCTAGTTTCATGGCATTTGTTTGGTGGTTACAATGAAAACAGACATGACTTTCATTAGCTACAGTGGCTACTAGAATCATCATCTAATTGAAGGGCTACATGTAAATGAGCAATGCCCAGTGACCTAAATACCTCACCTCACCTCTTTGCGCAAAGCATATTTCTGTTAGAAGCCAATATTCTTAGAAATTATTTGCATACATTGGAAATCCAAAGGGCACCAGAGGGGAACAAAAACAAGGTTTTACATAAAAAGTAAAAGCTCCGCCTTGCTCCTTCCTGCATCTCTCTCCAAAAAAACTTTAGTAATGATTACTAAATGCATATTATTAATAAGAACACTCCACTGCTTTTTATAAACCATAGAATGAGTTATGATCTGAATTTTCTTCACTTGCACAATTCTAGTAGAAATTTAGTTTTTTGTGGCTGTGGACAATGGGAAGTCCCATGATGCGATGCTCCTGAGTTATGCTGGAGGATCTATAAGAAGTAATATTTTCTGCATCAATTAAAAGTGCTCTTACCAAGTGCAACATAGTGAGCATCTTCAATAGCAGCTAATTTTTTGAATAAATAATTGGACTAAGTCAATGGGAATTTTGCCACTCACTGAGTTCAGTGGAAACAGGATTTGGCCCAGAAAGGATACATGCCTGGGATAGGGAATTTGCTGTTATCTCTATGAGACCCCAAATCTGGGTGTCATTTAAACAGAAGGTACACTGCTCTCTTACTTACACCAATGGGAATCTAGTGTAATTCCATTGAAATCGGAAGGATTACAGATTTACACTGGAATAACAGAGTTGAATTTGAATCTGAATCATAACATGGACTGAAAAAATCTGGGGAAAGTGAAATGAAGGCAAGGTAGGACACCAGAATTGAAGACCATTGGTGACTTACTATACAGAGAATACTACATTATGTGGATAAAATTGACAAGTCTCCTATGTATTTTGACTAAGTTTACCCATTTTGTTGTTTAGCATTTAATGAACCAAAGTTATATTTTTTATTCCAAGTATTGTGTGTTGTGACGTTCCCCTCTGCAATCTGGACTGGTGTACCTCTGCATCATCCCAATCCCTCACTCTTGGATCCTGGTTTACTCTGCTCTGCTGTGTGAACCCCCACTCCCGGGTCAGCCCATGTACTGCCTACAGAAAGCAAGCTGCTCCCAACTAAGTGAGTGAGTGCTTCTGGCCAGCTTCTGGTCTTGGGTTTATGAACTGGTATGACCCCAGCAAACACCTCCAGTCCCAGATGCCGCCCTAGGAACTGCTGTCTTATAATGTTCAGTGCTGCCCACTGTAAGCTCATATGTTTGTCAATTTATCAAAGAAATTGAGATGCACCAGCCTTGTCACTTCAAATGGAGTCTTAATACACCTTAAACCACGTGCACTGTTTTAGATAAAACCAACAAACAAATTTATTAAGTACAGAAAGATTTTAAGTGACTAAGTCAAAGGAAAATAAATCAGATTTGATCAACATGAAAAATAGCAAATCATATTGTAAGCTAAGCTTAACATTTCAGCAACCTTACAGTCTTTGATGATTCTTATCACAGGCTGGCTGGATTCCTTCCCAGACAGACTCTCCCCTGGGTCAGCATTGCAGTTGCTTGATGTTGGAGATGGAGGTGGAAGAGAGAGCAAACAGCAAAATGTCTCCCCTTTTTAACATGTTCCTTTGCCCCCCTTTCAGGGTCAGGTGACAAACAGTGTCTGTGCCTGGTTCCCTGCATGCCCTGAATTACGGTGGTGCTTTGTGGATTATTTTGTTGACATCTGTTCTTGGAATGCTGAGCTGGGTTATTCTATACAAGTCCTAATCAAATGCGAATTGCTCTTCAGCTCTGTAGATTTTTGCATAGATCTGTCTCAAGCCATGAGACACATATTTGGGAATATTACATAACAAAGCCTCATAACCATACACATGACATTGCAACAAACCTAATACTATAATAATAATGTTCAATATGCCATGAACATTCCAAAAACATCTTACATGACTCACTTTGCATTAAACAATACACAATTACACCACAAGGGTGAAAATGAATGATACACAACCACACCATAAGAGTGTACATGGGGGTGCAGTGTGTGTCAGTTGTATATGTGATGCTGGCTGGATTGGGGGGCACTTGTGGTGTATTCAGGAGCTCTGGTTACTCCCTTCTACACCAATCTTGCGTTGGGGGTGTGATGCTGGCTGGATTGGGGGGAGAGGACATTTATTATGTTATTTAACACCAATATGTCAGAATCATAATAATTCATGTGAGACATGCCATGTCAAGTACTGTTAGAAAGGCTATAATGTGCTAAGTAAGATGATGATGTTTATGTTCATGAGTTATATGTGTAATAGAAGTTATGGATAGATTTGATATATCTGTATTTCAATTTGTGTTGTGTCTGGGTGACACCAAAGACAGGATGGCTGCAGCACTAGCCTGCTTAATGATCCATTAAAGAAATTCACAGGTACAAGGGGCCCAGGGCGAGAAGCCAGGGATATACCTGATGAGTCACCAGGACTTACTCATGTGACTCTGGACTCCATCTTGAAAATCCTGAAAATTTCCACAAGAAGTGTGGCAAAGGCCAAAGGACATGAAGGCAGCTGCCCCACATCCATTTTGTCTTCAGTCTGTAGCCTACCTTTGGGTCAATTCATCTACAACTGAACAGAAGCTGTGAAACAAAGGACTGAGACCCATCCAGGTACTGAATGTATGCCAGAGGGACTGTACAAGCCTGCAAACTCCACAATTCTATTATAAACCTGATATATATGGACTTTCAAATCATTTGTATATATCTGGTTGCTTTAATCCTTTAACATTTCTTTTATAGTTTGTTTCTTTCTTTTTATAATAAACTTTTAGTTGTAGTTACTAAAGGATTGGCTGGCAGCGTGGTATTTTGGGTAGGATCCAAACTTATACTGATCTGGTACTGTGGCTGACCCTTTGGGGTCAAGAGAAACCTTTTTGGTAAAGAGCATAGAGTTTAAATAACTGGTCTCTTTACTGGACCTAGTGGCTGATTGGGAGACGGAGACTGAAATGCAGTGAAGGGGGCTGTTTGCGTTTGTGTACCAGCTTCTTGATAACCAGTGTGGGGAATCAGAAGCACTGTTTGCAGCTGGTTGGGAAGCCTGACTTCAGTGTCACCCACCAGTGCTAGGAGAATCTGCTCTCCTTTTACAGCCTGCCCTGACCTTGGCATTTTCAGGTGGCTACCCTAGGCACTGACGAGTCACAGTATACATCACTTCTTCTCATATATCTATGGGGTATGGAAATCATAGGTGAAATCAATGATTCATTTAGGGAGAAGAAAACCAAACTACTTAGGCATAATTTGTGAAACTGTACATTTTTAGTATGAAAAAAAAAAGTCATGGATGAGGGCCTCATTGTGCTAGGTGCTGTACAAGCACAGATCAAAGAGATGGTCTCTGTGCAGAAGAGCTTGCAACCTAAGAAATGTGTGATGGATGTGCAAATGATATGAAAAGCTTCACTTCAAATTCTACGTGGACATCTTTGAAATTTCTAAAAACCAGTATGCTGATAAGTGAAGGATGATGGGTTGATTTTATTGAGCTGATCTTGCATTTTGTTTTAAAATTACAAAACGCTGCAGCCCTTTGACATCATGTCCTCTTTCCCCCACTTACACCTGTTAGTTTTTCACCACCAGCCCCCGACTTTTAGCAATCCAAGTTGTTTCAGCCAGATCAAGTACTTTAATACACAAAAATTTAAATGAACCTTTGCTTATAGAGCTACCTTTTCTCACAACCCTGGAGGAAGAAAAGACTTTTGATTCTCCAAATCTGGACTTGCAATACATAAGCTACTTTAGAACTTAAAGCTTTCCAGGAGCTTTAACACAAACTAATGATTCTTGTATTGTTCAAAAGGTAACTATTCTATCTAAATGATCTTTAAAACATTTAAAATTTACTGGCCAAAAGATTTGAAAAAAAAGTGACACCGGCCTTAATTATTAAGAGAAAATTTCAGTAATTTAAAACAAAAACATGTACTGAAGTAGTTATTGCATAGCACAGCCACATAAAAGATGTAGGTTACTGAACAGTTTAGGATTCTTGTCCCTGCCCAACAGTGACCAGGGATTTTGTTGATACAATATGTAGTATATAATCCTATATTGAAAATGAACACTAACAATAAATCTTTCTCAATTAAGATTTCTCATTTAAAAAACTAATTCCTGCATCATGATAAAAGCGAGACTACAAAAGTAAAAGTGTGGTGCCAGATGCATTTTAAGCTATTTCCTGGTCTGAAACAGATCTGATATGTTAGTAACATGCCTAGGATAATAGAGTGGTATAGCCATTGTGAAGGAAGGTTGGCTTAGAAGCCTAGTGTAAAACATCAGTTTTCCAGTCTTCAGGCCTTGGCAACCTACACAAAATACTACTTTGAATAGGAACTCACTAAAATTAGATGCCCTCAAACTAGGATATGATCCATACACAATTCACTGTACAGGTGTACTCAAGCCTACAATACCAAGTTGTCTGCAACATCAGCACCAACTAAAATAATTAAAGAGCCTAGTACAACAAATTAAATATTTTGAAAAAAAATAAATTTGTTAACATGTGTTATGAATATTCCCTGGGAATAGTTAAGAGACAAAATATTACTCTTTGTAGTAGGGACTGATTCATAACTTAAATTCAGAAGGGATGACTATGAGAGAGCCTGGCCTCTGCGTAACACTATCCATAGAATTTTAAAACAACAAGCAAACACCAACAAAGCTGTCAGGTTTGGTGTTTTTTTTCTGGTGAAGAAATTTATCATTCTAGGAATTAGGTTGAAACCTCATTTCACTTCTGTAAGCCATCCCAACTCAACTGGATGCCTACTTTTGTTGTTAATGGCTTGGGCTGTCTTTGAGCTGGTGACTTAAGAATTAACATGTCTTATTTCCAGTCTCCTGTGTCATCCAGTATTCCAAAAGTAAGTTATGTTATGTGCAACTACAATGATCCCTGCATGGGTCATGAGCAGAATTTGAAACCAGAGCCATCAATATTTCAGCACAGAGCACTATTATTTGACTCAGTAAGTAGGTGGACTCTGTTCATTACTTAGCACCAGTATGTACTTGTGAATACTCAGTTTTATCCACTTACTGGTGGTTTTCGGTCTACAGAACTTCTACAGTTGCATAGTGCCCCTGAAAAGCAGGGTCCTATGCTACAAACATCCCCCATCAGCCAAAATGCTGTACCCAACTCCCTGTCCAGGGACCTAACTAACTCCAGCACCATTGGGCCATGAAAGCTATCAAGTCCCTAACTACCTTCCCTGCTCTGAAAGGAGCTTGTTCTTCTCCCTTCTGGCTTCCCAGTCCATCTTTACAGTCACCAGGGGACATGAAGCCTCAGAAACTGGCAAAAGTAATGGAAGATTTGCCACAATCTCAGGGGAGACCATGGGGGGGGGGGGGGGGCACAGATGTACCAGCAGACCCAATCACACATAGGGAAAGTATTAGTTTTGCTAGAGAATTGTAAAATTTAGGGCTGGATTACCTGCTTGTGAGCTCACATAATTCCAAACAACTTCCAGATGGCACCCAGAACAAACACTACTTTTCAAGCAAGCTATAGATACAAAATTCTAGAATTTTGTTCCAAGAAACAAAAATTCTAAATTCTACATCGAGAGTTAAAATTATCTAAAAAATTAAACTTTTCTATTCTAATGCAGAGCTATAAACACAGTCGTTCACATGACATAATTACAACAGTTATAAAATTAGAAATGCACTAGGAAGCATAATACAAGAGGTACAGTAGACCGAATGTGTGGAAAACCTTTATACACTGATGAATTAAGAGTGCAGTTAAGAAGGTCTGTATATGCATTATATAATCTGATTTATATTTTGTATTAAAATAAAATAAGTCACTTGTAAAGTGGCCTTTTCAGAAAGAAGGGAAGACAATGCCCAACTTAATTTCTATTAGAATTACTCTGTGCTAGAAGTAATATTAAATAACTGCAGAGATAATCTCCAAACCTAAAGAATTGGAGATACTCAATGGTTGTGGTTTGCATAGTTGCCATTATAGCAATAGGATTTAAATAAATAAATACATTGAAAAAGCATTCCCATGGTCAACAACTGCCACAATGGAACTTTCATGATTAGGGTTAAAATTAATCTGTTCAGGAGACAGAATTTACTCAAAGGTCAGTCAGACTGTGGAATGAACTCCCTGTAGGACCTAAGGTTTCTAACCATCAGAGAAGTGAAGTTCTGGAACAGCCTTCCAAGGGGAATAGTGGGAGCAAAAATCCTAGCTGGCTTAAAAACTGAGCTTGATACATTTATAGAGGGGCTGGTATGATGGGACAGCCTAATTTGGCAATTAATTGATCTTTGGTAAATATGCCAATGGCCTGTGATTGGACGTTTGATGGGGTGGGTTCTGAGTTACTACAGAGAATTCTTTCTTGGATGTCTGGCTGGTGAGTCTTGCCTACATGCTCAGGGTTTAGCTGATTCCTTCCCAACCCCAAATATGGCAATTTTCTCCCAGGGCAGATTGGCAAAGGCCCTAGGGTTTTTTTGCCTTCCTCTGTAGCATAGGGAACAGGTCAAGGTACAGAGAATCCACCAGCAAATGAAGTCTTTAAATCATTATTTGAGGACTTCAATAACTCAATCATAGGTTATGGGTCTATTACAGGAGTGGGTGGGTGAGGTTCTGTGGCCTGCGTTGTTCAGGAGGACAGACTAGATGACCATATCGGTCCCTTCTGACCTTAAAGTCTATGACCATCACAAACCATATCAATTTTACTCCAGGTGCAAAATGCATTTCTTTGACTTTGCCTTCTCTAACATACATATAGCAACAATTGTATATATAGCGAAAAAAAAAAAAAACCCAAACGAGACAATACACTCCACACACATCTCCTCTGCAAAGAGAATGAAGTATGAACAAATGAACAAACCATATTGCTTAATGCACTACTGGAAGGCGATCAGATATTACAGTGATGAGTGTGGTATAAGAATCTTACGTACAATAGAAGACAAATCCTTGTATCATTCACAAATGAAAGAGCCTTTTCAGGAGAACGTTCTAAATACTATAGCAAGTTATTTAAGATAACTACTCTACATTATTTTAAAAAAGTATCTTACAACTACCAAATTGAGAAGGGTTTTGAGAACGCCCCTCTCCTCATGTGCTGTCAATCTGTGCCTCTGCCACCATCACACCAGGCAAACGATAAGGCAGTGATTAAAATGGGGCCACTAGCAATTGGCCACCATGAGCACTTGTTTTAATGTAGCCCTTCCTCCACAAGGATTCAAGCAACAGTGTTTTACTGACATCATTGTTTGTGGAAAGGATGTTTCAAAGTCATGGGCACAAGTATTATTATTATTGAAACATCAAAGCTAAGAGCTGCTGTACAGCAGTAATGTATTTCAAATTCAAGGAAACTGCCATGGATCTTCTGACAAGACAACAATATGAAAGAATGATTCAAAAAGGTAGACGAGTGGTAGTTAAAATAATGAGTATAGCTCAAGTTTTCAGCTGGCTACAAAGAATAGTTAGGTTATTGCATTTTAAACCTATACACAAATTACTTTCCGCTGAAACTAGCTTTGTACAACTATTAGCTTAGTCAGGGAAGGTTCATTGTTTCCTCATCTGATAAGTCTTCTATCTATGACCCAGAGTCCTCATGTTAGACCTGGCTGTAGTAATATGCAGAACATGCAGTGGGTCCAGCCATTGGTAGTGGGTTCTGCCAATTGTTTAAGTCTGCTTTATGATCTAGCTGCCAGGTAATCACCAGGCAATCTAACAGCCTTCTTTTCAAATAATAAAATAATTAATAAAATACAAATAAGTATATCAGGATAAACAGAAGGCCTGATTCTTATGTACTCAGACTCCTTTACCCTACTAGGGCTAAGTAAATGGCCCTCAATGTAAATGAGACTGACCCATAATATTCAGTGTTGGTCTGTAGTCAACATGTATAGCTGTAAAAATAAAAAAGCACGTTAATGACATGGCATCAGTTGCATTAACTAAAGACAATAGCTTTATTGCTGATAAAGTTTTTATTTGCTGACAGTTCCATGGTAACCAAGTTACTTTTAAAGTATAAAGAATTTTCATACTTCACAAAACATTGCAAAATAAAGGCAAACCACAGTGAGTATTCTATTTCAATCTTTAAACCACGAAATGAGGTAATGAGAGTGCTTGAAGTGCAATCTGAGCATAGCACTACAATCAGCACAAGTATATTTATTAGCTTTTATTCTGGAACTCATTTAAGGACTAGCAAACGTTGACCACAGACTCAGATACCTCACTACTCTATGGCTAAAAGGTCAATGGACAGCTGAGCAATATAGGTTCACAAGAAGTTTTGAAGATGATCTCAACATTTCTGAAAAACTGCACTTTAAAATCCATTTCCTGGATACTACAGTACAAATAAGGGATGGTCACACTAATACCACCCTATACCGAAAACCAACTGGCAATACATATCTTCATGCCTCCAGCTTCCACCCTGGACACATTACATGATCCATTGTCTACAGCCAAGCCCTAAGATACAACTGGATTTGCTCCAATCCCTCAGACAGAGACAAACATCTACAGGATCTCCATAAAACATTCTTAAAACTAGTACCCACCTGGGGAGATGAAGAAACAGATTGACAGAGCCAGACTGGTACCCAGAAGTCACCTACTACAGGACAGACCCAACAAAGAAAACAACAAAACACCACTGGCCGTCACCTACAGCCCCCAACTAAAATCTCTACAACACATCATTAAGGATCTACAACCTATCCTAGAAGATGATCCCTCACTCACTCAAGCCATGGGAGGCAGGCCTATCCTTGCTTACAGACAGCCCCCCCAACCTGAAGCAAACACTCACCAGCAACCGTACACCATACAAGAAGAACACTAACCCAGGAACCTATCCCTGCAACAAACCCCGTTGCCAGCTCTGCCCGCACATCGACTCTAGTGACACCATCACAGGTCCTAACCACATCAGCAACACCATAAGGAGCTCATTCACCTGCACATCTACTAATGTAATATATGCCATCATGTGCCAGCAATGCCCTCTGCCATGTACATTGGCCAAACTGGACTGTCACTATGCAAAAGAATAAATGGACACAAATCAGACATGAAAAATGGTAACATCCATAAACCAGTCGGAGAGCACTTCAATCTCTCAGGACACTCTGTAGCTGATTTGAAAGTTGCCATACTTCTACAAAAAAACTTCAAAAACAGACTTCAGCGAGAAACTGCAGAGCTGGAACTCATATGCAAACTTAACACAATCAGACTGGGTCTGAATAGAGACTTGGAATGGTTATCTCACTACAAGAAGTAATGGTCACTGTTCACACATTCTCACCTTCTAATCAACGGTTGTGAATAGGCCTCATCTGCCCTAACTGAATTGACTTTGTTAGAACTTGCCCTCCCCATTGTTATGTTTCTCACTCTTGGATGTATATATATATATATACACACCTCCTATCTGTGGTTTCCACTTCATGCATCTGACAAAGTGGGTTGCAGCCCATGAAAGCTTATGCCCGCAGAAATGTGTTAGTCTTTAAGGTGCTACAGGACTCTCGTTGTTTTTGCTGCATTTTAAAAAGGTTATAACAATATATTTTATTTGCATGGGCAATCTGGTGCTGAGTTGACAAGACTCCAAGGCATGTGATACAACTAGAGGGGAAACTTTTTGTTACAACATTGGCAATATAAACATTAACTTTTTAACAGATCATTCTGTAATTGAAAAATTAACACAAAAATAAAAAACAAATAAATGATCTATTTGCACCCATTCAACAACTTGTTTCCCTATCATTGTTTATATTAAAGATTAGCCTGACACAAAGGTATATCCACGTATTGATTATTACTAAAATGATATATTTTAATATCAACTGCACTGGAATTATGTTCCATTTCATGCCTGCATAAGCTTTTTTTTGGATGGGAGTTATATATGTGGGTGTATATATATATATGTGGGAGTTATATATGTGGGTATCATCCAAGAGCCACATATTGGAGTAGATGACTTAATAAAGTAAGCAACAGGTTTGCAACTCTTGACTCACATTCTGATCTCACTTATTTTACCATAAATCTGGATTAACTCCACCCAAATCCCAAGAATTATTTTGAATTTACACCAATAAAACTAAGAACACAGGGAGGCCTACAGACTTTGTAGATTTACAAGCCCTTTAAGTTATTGATGTTGATAGTTTTTCTTGATGTGTATGGAAACTGAAGGTGTCTCAGACATCGAGTCAGAGCAGGGATTTTTGGCTCTTGGTTAATTTTTAAGATTAGGTGTTCTTGGCCTCTAGTGAACATTGGCTGATTTAGGTTTTGAATCAAGGAAACATGCAGATGTTGTGGTTTACAGTATTTAGATGTGAATCTAGGTGACACTGGATGGAGTTGATAGAGGTTTGTTTTAAGTTCTTTTGGACTGCATTAGAACTTGAAATTCAAAGCAAATGGTTGGGTGGGGGTTGAGGAAGGAGAAGAGGTCTGTGCAAGTCCACTGGAACTGAAATCAAAGGGAAATTTTCTTTTGACCAGAAACCAAACTCCAGCAATTGGCAGCTATCAGACCATGCATAAAGCTTCACTTTCTACAGATTTAGCAGCAGGATGAAAATTAAAGAGCAATTTAGTTGCAGAAATCTACCACAACAGCTGACTTATTTCATGCTTGACAGCCATTTCTATCATTCCCCTTTTTCACCTGCCTTAGGCATGGAAGACACTCATTTTAAAGTAAACTAAGTTTATGAACCTCTTTAGAGTGAGACTGCATATAGTGACAATTTATTACATTCTAGTGCCAGAAGACAAAATTCTTAATGGTTTACATGAATGTTTGCTCAAGCTGCAGTTCTGGATACAGTTAACCTCTGCTCAGAGCACCTTGAAGCAGGGCATACTCCGGTAATTTGGCAATTATTAGCTACTCTCCTTTCTCTCTAGTTAATATAAGTTGCTTTCTGAGTACCTTTAGCTCTAGCCATCTGTAGAGTTTAGAAGGAGAGAGAAACTGGTTCTAATACGATAAGACAAATTGTTATAGAAATAAAATTCACAAGGAGGAGAACCATGATGAAGCAACCAGAAGAAAAGGGATAAGAGAAGCAGTGAATAAAAATAGTTAGGTTAAAAAAAGGGATGGTGAAGAGTAAACTATGAAAAGGGAGAAATGGGATCAACAAGAATAAAAGAATTTTTATTTGCATCATTCTTTGTTATTGTGCAAATTTTCTTCTGGAACAAGAGGCCTGCAGAAATGATGTGAGGCCAGAGTGAGGGACCTGTTCATGATATATTCACCTACTGTATTCCACATGGTTCCCAGCACTCTGAGACAGCAATAATTTGGTGGGATTGGGTACAGGCTGACTCAAGGATGAATCATTAGATCCACTATTCAGTTGTAGCTACTCCTCTTGCATCATAACACTATTGAGGCTATTTCAGCCTTTATGATCAGCAGCTGTGCTGCCTACATATATGTGTGTACATCATTAAGATCTTTAAGAACTGAATCAGCTAGCACAGGCCAGCCATGTGTGTCTAATTAGAGTGTATATATACCCTATGAGGTTTGCAAAGCCCACATTTGAGAATGACATTAATTGGGAAATCTACAAACAAAGGAGAATTGCAACGTTCATTTTCAAGGAGAAAAAGTAAGTTTCCAGACCTTTTCCTTGCACAAGTAGTCTTGAAGTGAAAAATAACCTGATCTCTAGGTCACCTACAGTCCCCAGGACTCCGTGGAAGCCATGAGTTTTGGTTCCTCCATTTTAAAGAAGGGTCCAATATCTTTTATCAGCTGTGTGTGTTTGTGTCATGATGGAGGAAAGGAGGGCAGTAGCAGTCTCATTGAGTTGAAATGTAATGTGCTTGCTAACTTATCAGAGTACAGAGAAAAGCAGCAGCTGCTAAGGTGGTCATAGTCACTTTCTTGTGAAAAGTGATGCAAAATAATATGGCTCTAGATAGCACATCTGTTAGAAATCCATCATCTCAAATGTCTGAAATCCTATTCAAAGTGCAAATTTAATGGTTACATTTAGAGTTACTTCTGCTGAGGTATTACTTGTTGCAGCTATATTCCCCATATTAAGTAGGGAAAATCTCTCTAACAAGTAAAAACTTTCAAAACAAAAATTAACTCTTGGAATTTAAGTAATAGTTATGCAAACCGACACACCACCCCAAGCTTTTGAACCCTGCTGTCTAGCAAGCATTATTAGAGGTGGGAATGCAGTTCTGTCTCTGTCTCTGGCCTCTCTGCTGAGGTCTTACTCAAGGAGGACAGTACCCATTCTGAGTGTGGTTTTCTTAGATAAATACATCTGGTATAAAGTGGACCAAACCATTTCTTATGCACCATCACAGAGTCATCAGGTGGTTAAAAAAAAATCAGTGGTGTAGATGGATTAAAGAGAAAAAGAAAAGAATTTTAGAATCCTAAACTCAACTCCATATTTCCCAAATGAGAAGTAGGTAAACCTCATTTTCCAGTTTTTACCCTGGACTAAAAGTACTGGTAAAAACCTGTCATTACTGACGTAAGCCATATTTGAACACAGGAGGTTGAAAGGTTGCATATCACAAACATTACCCTGAGTGATCCACTTCCTTTCCCCACCTCCATCCCAAAATAATTAATCAGTTTATAGGATAATGGAATTCAGAAGTCCGAAGTATTGGAATACTCTCCTACATTCATCTCCAGGAGCACTGGTCTTAACATTAGTATCACTGGGTGAGGAAACACCACTATAATGAAGTTCTATATAAATACTGAATTGCAGCCTGTAGTACTATAATAAAAAGAGTCCCAAAAGATTGTAGTGAACGCTCTATGAAATGACTCCTTGTACTATGGCAAATTAAGTGTAGTTGAAATGAGAGACTTGCATAAAAAGATACATTTCCCATTCTGGAGGGATTCAGAAGGTGAGATGTAAATACTAAGCCGGACCACAGTGAGGTCATCTCCCATATCTAACTGCTTTGCCGCAAGATGTTGGAAACATCGGAAATGATGTTACTGTATTATGAGTAAGTCAAATATTGTTTAAATAGTTTAAGCATAGACATCCCTGTTGTAAGCCAAATGGACTCACCAACAGGATTTAAAATATTATAATTTGACATACGATGTATGTATCAGTAAAACAGCTCAATGGGTCTTTATAATTGGAGAAAAGACAGTTCAGAAACATTCAGATGACTGTTACCTAGTAACAATAAACAAATCAATTGTTCTTGTGTGTGATTCAAAAGGAATTGCTCTTTTATTTCTCTTCTGTGTGTGTGTGTATGTATGTATGTACACACACACGGCTCATTTTACAAGTTGACTCCCTCAATATTCCATGAGAGAGAAAACATAATGGCATAGGCATAAATTGAACTGCCCATTCCAGCAAAGCCTTCACTGATCACATACTTCAGACTAAATAGTCACAGCCCTTGTATCTTAGCCAGGTCAACAAACTCAGGCTCTGTTCGGCTGATGATCTCAGTTCCAGAATCAGGGAATCTCCACAGAGAATACCCTGTGTCCAGATATTTTACACTAGCAACTGATAACTCCATTGTTGATCCAGTACCTCCTCCAGAAGGCTGTGTTAGTTCGTCACTTTTAAGAATGTGGCAAGTACATTCCACCCCATCCCAAAACACATGCTCTGCTCCATGTGCCCATTCTCCTTCCAACAAGAGACATTCTTACTGAAGAGAATAAGCAGTAAAGGGAATGGTGTATGGGAATTCCACAGTGTGGTGAATTTTACTTTAGGTGTCTTGTGAAAGGTCACACAGAAAGAATGAGACAGTTCAACAACAGAACAATTCTTGAGGATGTTCACCTTTTTTGCTGTAACTCATTCTTCTTTCCTAGAATCATAGAAGATTAGGGTTGGAAGAGACGTCAGGAGGTCATCTAGTCCAACCCCCTTCTCAAAGCAGGACCAACCCCAACTAAATCATCCCAGCCAGGGTTTTGTCAAGCCGCAGCTTAAAAACCTCTAAAGATGGAGATTCCACCACCTCTCTAGGTAACCCATTCCAGTGCTCCATCACCCTTCTAGTGAAAAACCTAATATCCAACCTAGACCTCCTCCACTGCAACTTGAGACCATTGGTCCTTGTTCTGTCATCTACTACCATTGAGAACAGTCTAGCTCCATCCTCCCTGGAACCCCCTTTCAGGTAGTTAAAAGCTGCTATCAAATACCCCTTCATTCCTCTCTTTTGCAGATTAAACAAACCTAGTTCCCTCAGCCTCTCCTCATAAGTCTTGTGCTCCAGCCCCCTAATCATTTTTGTTGCCCTCCACTGGACCCTCTCCAACCTGTCTACGTCCTTTTTGTAGTGGGAGGCCCAAAACTGGACACAGTACTCCAAATGCAGCCTCACCAATGCCGAATAGAGGGGAATAATCACTTCTCTCGATCTGCTGGCAATGCTCCTACTAATGCAGCCCAATATGCTATTAGCCTTCTTGGCAACCAGGGCACACTGTTGGCTCATATCCAGCTTCTTATCCACTGTAACCGCCAGGTCCTTTTCTGCAAAACCATTGCCTAGCTTGCCGGTCCCCAGTCTGTAGCTGTGCATTATTCCTCTAAAAGAATAAATCCTAAAACCTTTTTCTCCATTAAATGCATACAGATCTGATGTTGGGGTGGTAGATAAAGTGGGCTATTTTGGCCTGAAAGAGGAGGTTAGTAACTCAGGTTCTTAGCGATGTGTCCTTATGGGTGCTCCACTGTAGATATGGCAGTGCCCCCTGCACCTGAGATTGGAGATCTTTATCAGCAGTGCTCATTGGACTGCATATGTGGAATATGAATGGAAAGGGAGGTCAGGCATAAAAGGAATGGTGCATCCCATGTTATGAGAAACACGTCTCCCAGAAATCCATGTCCCCATCCCTCTCTGGAAAAGAACTGAGGGCAGTAGGCATTGTGTTGAGTGGCAAAGAGATCTATGGTGGGGTGGCCCCATCAGTTGAAGATAGATTGAAGTACTCACATATCCAGCTCCCACTCGTGATCATGAGAAAACATCCTATTCCAATGCATCCGTGGTGGTGTTCCGGTGTCCAGGGAGATATGCAGCCAAAATGGATATGTTGTTCTGGCTACCAGTCCCGAGTTTGAGTGCCTCTGACTAGAAAGACTCTGCTCTGCCTGTTGATATAATATCACTCTTATGGTTTGGTATTTGAGAAGAGGTAGGCAATATCGGCAGGCATTGCAGATCACTCATAGCTCTAGAAGATTGATGTGTAAGATGTATTCAGTGGACGGCTACTTGCCCTGTATGGTGTGCTCATGGAGATGCGCTCCCCCACCAATTAGGGAGGCATTGGTTGTTAGAATCATAGCTGGTAGTGGTTGAAGGAAAAGAACTCCAACACAGACATTGTTGAGCTGTGTGTCCACCACTTCAGTGAGTCCTTGACTTATAGCGGTATAGATAAAAGTTTGTGGAGAAGGTATATCATATGGAGCCATGCATGAAGACATCACATGTGGAGTTTTGCCTGCCTGACCACCAACATGGCCATTGCCATGTGGTCTAGAAGCTGGAGAAACATTTGGGCCGAGATCTAGGAGCAGACCCGTGTGGTAGATAGCAGATCTCTTATAGTCCAGGACTTGTGAGGTGGTAGGAAGGCTCTGGCTTGCATGGCATCTAACTGTGCGCTGATGAATTCCAGCTGTTGTATTGTTATTAAAGTGGAATTTTCTAGGTTCACCAGGAGGCCTAGCTTTGTGAATGGGTCCATTGTTACGTGGATGGCTCAGAGACCATTGGTTTCGGATGGAACATTGAGAAGACAGTCTCTAAGTCTGGAAAAATGACAATTCCTCATTTCCTTAGGTTGGCAGAGACTACTGGGGGGACCTTGGAGAACACCCAGGGCCTCTGGATAGTCCAAAAGGCAGAACTTTGTACTGATAATGGTGGTGCCCACAATGAACCAGAGGAATTGTCTGTTGGCACGGTGTACAGAAACATGAAAGTATACATCTTGAAAGTCGAGGACTGAGAACCAGTCCCCTGTTCCAGCACTGGGATAATAGTGGAGAGAATAACCATCTTGAAATGTTGCAGTTTGACAAATTAGATTGTGAAGGTCCAGGATGGGATGTCAAACACCAGACTTCTTCTGAATCAAAAAACAGTGGGAGTAGAAACTCCATCCCATGTGCTGGGAGGGACCTGTTCTATGGCTACCAATTGCAGATGATTTATTTCTCCCCGTAGAAAGAAATCATGAGAGGGGTTCCTGAAGAGGGATGGGTAGGGGTGGTGGTGGGGCGGAATAGATAGGAAGGGGATGGAGTATCCTTTGTTGATTATCTCTAGAACCCACTTGTCGAAGGCAATGAGTCTCCAAGATGGGAGGAATGGAGCTAGTCAGTCACCAAATTGTTGGAATGTCAAAGAGGGGAAGGTTTCTTGGATCTTCTCGGGGCCTTGACCACACCTTCAAAATTGTTGCTTCAGTGGTAGTACATGAGAGGTAGCCCTTTGGGGAGTGGACTGTCTATGTTTAGTAGGTCTTTGTCATCAGTGCTGGGTGTCATGATGCTGTTGGAGTATATTGTTGTGTTCGAGATCACAGGGGGGAGTTGGTACTTTCCCCGAGTATGTCTTTGGTAATCATGTGCATATCCTGAGAGAGCGAACTGTAGTTCAGAAGTCTTTAAGATCCAGGCATTTCTAATCTGTCTGGATGGCTAGAATGGGATTGGTACTGACAGTGTCTCTCCTGCATGACATTGACCACCAGAGATTTGGGGTTGGATGCAAAAATAAAAATTCTGCATCCTTCATTCAAATGGAATATTTCCTGTTGGAACACATGCAGGTCGGAAGGATGGACACCAGGATCTGCTACAGAACCTTCACAGAGTTGAGATAAGCCTCATTGATCGGTAGTGCGAACTTGGAGGATGAGGATATGTGGAAGATATCCAGAAGTTCGTGCTGCTGGTCTTTGATTTCTTCCAAAGGGATCAATAATGATTCTGCAATCTTGTGGAATAAATCCTGAAAGTGTCTGAAGTCATTGGCCAATGTAGGGCGGGGAGGCAAGATAGCCGTGTCAGGTGAGGAGAAGGAAAAGCCTAATGTTGGACGAGCCTCCTCCTTA
Source organism: Emydura macquarii macquarii (assembly GCF_026122565.2). NCBI lineage: Eukaryota > Metazoa > Chordata > Testudines > Chelidae > Emydura > Emydura macquarii. The sequence continues at coordinate 1,472,869 of NW_027130613.1, forward strand.
TCCTCTTGTTCTTCCTCTTCAGTTGGTACTGGCAGCGGTTTCACTGCCTGAGGGTGAGGGACCATTGGAGAAGGGAGAGGTGTAAGTCTCTGGCTTTGCTCTCTGGGAGGGTTCCCAAACTGTGCCTGGTACGTGGTGCAAAGGTCCCAATATGGCCAGTTTGGTGGGAGTGGAACATTGTGGTTGCATCCACTGTGGTCTCTTCCAGGATTGAGGACCGAAGATAGACTACGTATAGTGAGGATGAGTGCTTTTTGTGCTATTTGTCCTGTAGTTGAGGAAATGATGGAACCCTCGTCCTCATCATCATTAGGGAAGGGAGATGCTGTCCTTGGTGGAGATAGGGAGGAATGTTCTGAGTCTGGAGAAGAGGACGGAAGTCACGTCATAGAAGTGGAGACTCAGGAGTGTCAGATACTGGCAGGTCTTTAAGGGTATCTGAAATCTTGTGGAGGGGGAGAAGCATCATTGGTGCCCTTGAAAGACATGGTGCTGAAAGTAGGGTGTATGTCCCCAACACATCAGCAGATGGCGGCAGAGACCATCTATACTGATGACTTATCTGGCGCCAAGGATTTTGGCATCAATGATTTGGCCAGTGCCACTGTCTTCGATGGGGCCATAGACTTACTCAGTTTCTATGACTTCATTGTTGTCGGAAATGGTGCTGGTGTCATAGCTCCTGAAGGTGGCCCATCTTGATCCCCAGAGCTGGGAAGAGGCACCAAGGACTGCCCAGTTAAGGTCTGTAGACAGTTTTTTAGAGCTGGTACCGGAGGAACTCGGACAAGCCCTGAAGCTATGTCCTCTTTCAGATGAGCCTGAAGCAACTGACCTTGCCAGGGCCAGCGTTCTAGTGAGCTCCTCACAGTGTGAGGAGGTAGCCTGTTTCTTTTCATCCAGATGAACAAGGGAGACTCTCTCTTCACAGGAGTCAGGATCGGCAGACGACTTGGCAGAACGTGAGGGCCTCTATGGGGAAGAGTCCTGGCCCCAGGTCTGGTGCTGGTCATAGTGATTTCTTCATAAGGAGAAGTTTCAATCTAATGTCCCTGGGTTTCAGGCTGAGGCAGTGAGAACACTTTTGTGGGATGTGTCCCTCTCCCAGACAGCAGAAACACAGCTGGTGGCCATCTGTTACTGGAAAAGTAGCTCCACAATAAATGCAACTCTTAAACCCAGAAGAGCCAGGCATAAAGGTGAAGGAAAAAGTCTTCCTGGTTGGGAAGGGTGGAAAGAGAGGGGAGAGGAGGAAGGGAAATGAAAACTTTACCTTTTATAGTCATTTCATATGTTAATTTTTTATTTTTTTTTTTTAAAGACAGAAGAAAAAGGGAGAAGAAAATACTAATTACACATCAGGATATGTCACTTTCTAGTGAGGGAATAGGAGAAGCAGGCTCTGCTGCAGATTTCATCCCAGACCAAAGGCAGTAAGTAGAGAAGGAACTGGGGGCGGTCGGACCACAGAGCACTATATAACACATCCAATGCACAGCGCGAGAAAGGTGATGTGCACATGTGTAATCTGATGGGCCCTGCTGATGAAGATCTCTGATCCCAGTTGCAGGAGGCATTGCCACAGTTTCAGTAGAACACCCATAGGAACATCACTCAAGAAGAAACAATAGTTTTGATTGTCTCTAAACAGGTTTTTTTTTCCCTTTTCTAATCTAAGTAGTAACTGGGTATCTGTTCAGGAAGATATGTTCCAAAGTTATAGTCTCAATTAGAATTTTTTTCTTTAAAGATTTTTATCTGGGATTCATGAAAATTCAAAAGTAGTAGTAAGAAATCATGTAGTCCTGGCCAGTCCAAATATCTCATCTCATAAGAAGGACCACTGATATGACTCAGTATGGCCCATCTTGCCCACTATTCTGTCTCCCAACAGTGGCCAATGCCACATGCTTCAGAGGGAATGAACAGAACAAGGCAATTATCAAGTGATCCATCCCATCACCCAGCTTCAGGCAGTCAGAGGCTCAGGAACACCCAGAGCATAGGGTTGCATCCCTGACCATCTTAGCTAATAGCCATTTATAGACCTATCCTCCATGAATTTATCTAATTCTTTTTTGAGCCCAGTTATCGTGGCCTTCACAAAATCATCTCCTGGCAACGAGTTCCACATTGTGTGAAGTAGTATTTCCTTTGTTTTAAACCTGCTGCCTATTAATTTAATTGGATGACCCCTGGTTCTTCTGTTATGTGAAGGGGTAAATAACACTTCCCTATTCACTTTCACCACACTATTCATGATTTTATAGACCTCTATCATACCCCTTCCCTTAGTCATCTCTTTTCCAGATTGACCAGTCACAGTTTTTTTTTTAATGTCTGCTCATATGGAAGCTGATCCATACACTTAAGGATTTTAGTTGTCCTCTACATGTTTTCCAATTCTAATATATCTTTTCTGAGATGAGGCAAACAGAACTGCATGCAGTATTCAAGATAGGGTCGTACCATGGATTTATGTAGTGGCATTTGATATTTACTTTCCTAATAGTTATCCCTTTCCTAATGGTTACTAACATTGTTAGTTTTTTTGCACATTAGTGGATGTTTTCAGAGAACTGTATAAAATGATTGCAAGATCTCTTTTTTTAATGGTCACAGCTAATTTAGACCCCATCATTTTGTATATATAGTTGGGATTATGTTTTCCAATGTGCTTTACTTTGCATTTATCAACATTAAATGTCATCTGCCAATTTGTTGCCCAGTCATCCAGTTTTGTGAGATCCCTTTGTAACTTTTTGCACTCTGCTTTGGACTTAACTATCTTGAATAATTTGGCACCATCTGTAACTTTACTACCCTCATTATTTACCCCTTTTTCTAGATCATTTGTGAGTATGTTGAATGGCATTGGTCTCAGACCCCTGGGGCACCCCGCTATTCACTTCTCTTCACTGTAAAAACTGATAATTTATTTCCTGTCTCTTAACCAGTTACTTAGCCATGAGAGGATCTTCCTCTTATCCCATGACTATTTACTTTGATTAAAAGCCTTTGGTGAGGGACCTCATCAAGTCTTTCTGAAAGTCCAAGTATATTATATCCACAGGATCACCCTTGTCCACATATTTGTGGACCCTCTCTGAGAATTCAAATAGATTGGTGAGACATGATTTCCTTTACAAAAGCCATGTTGACTCGTTCAACAAATCATGTTCATCTGTGTGTCTGATAATTCTGTTTTTTACTCTATTTTCAACTATATTGTCTGATACTGAAGTTAGGCTTACTTGCCTGTAACTGCCAGAATCGCCCCTGGAACCTCTTTTAAAAAATTGCATCACATTAACTCCACTCCAGTCATCTGGTACAGGGGCTGATTTAAATGATAGGCTACATACCTCAGTTAGTAGTTCTGCAATTTCATATTTGAGTTCCTTCAGAACTCTTAGGTGAATACCATCTGGAGCAGGCGATTTATTACCGTTTAATTTATCAATTTGTTCCTCTATTTGCTCCTCTATTGACAGCTCAATCTGGAATAGTTCCTCAGATTTGTCACTTAAAAAGAATGGCTCGGGTGTGGAAATCTCATTCACATCCTCTGCATTGAAAAATCAGTACAAAGAATTCATTTAGCTTCTCTGTAACAGCCTTGTCTTCTTTGAGTGCTCCTTTAGCACCTTGATCATCCAGTGGCCCCACTAATCGTTTGGTAAGATAACTGCTTCTGAGGTAGTTAAAGAATTTTTTGCTGTTAGTTTTTGTGTATTTTGCTAATTGCTCTTCAAATACTTTTTTGTCCTGCCTAAATCTTCTTCTTCTTCCAATTTTTAAAGGATGCCTTTTTGCCTCTAACTGCCTCTTTTACTCTGTTTAACCATGGTGACAATTTTTAGTCCTTTTACTGTCCCCCCCCACTTTTTTTTAAATTGGGATATACATTCAATTTTAGCCTCCGTGTCCATCTACTTTTCAATACATCTTAAAGGTGAAGTGAATTAAAGAAAAATAAAGCCTGCTGTTTGATATACTGAATCATTAACAGAATGTGAGAGTTGATTTAAAAAAATATTGAAGAGGCTGATTTTTACTGGTCAAAAGCTATTACTTTGAGTTCAAAAGTTGCTGTGTCACCTGCAATAGCTTATGACATCAGCAACACCTAATAAGAACTGCATTCTGTACACAGATTTGCTTTGATCATCGTCAACTGTAGCAAGAGAAACTCGGAACTAGAAATGGGTACTTCCCCCTTCCTCACCATCATAAAATGCAGGTTCAGGACAAACATTTTGCAAATGTGTGTTGAATTTGCCAAATTGTTTTGGTGGGAGAAAACCAAAAACAAATCCTGAAACTTCTCTTTTTTATATTTTTGAAACAAAATATTTCAGCTTTTGTTTCAAATTTATTTAATTTTTTAAAGTAAAAAAATCCTCAAAATGAAATGTGTAATTTCTGGTCCAAGTGACCCAAACACGAACTCCTCCAACTCCCCAAAATCAGTTATCCACACAGCTGTATTCAGGAACATAAATTGAGGTTTTTAATCAGACAAGTGAACTATAATATGTTTCATTATGTGTATTTGTAATTTCTATATGCACGAGTGAATAATTTGTGATCTTGAATAGCTTTTTATATTTCCTTTTTTAAAAAAACAGAATAGGAGTTCTGTTCACCTTTAATGGCTATTTGCATCAATAAACCTATTAGTTACATTATAACTACTTTTGCTAGTATGTGGACAGTATTCTGTCATGAAATTGTTAACTGAAGTGGAAAACGGAAAGGCTCAGTCCGAATCTTTTCACTAGGGCTGGAGACATTTTTTAATTGGATTTAAAATTAAATGCAAATTTTCCTAAGTAGTATGAAACTTGTTGGTATTTTGACAAAAGATCAAAATTTTCAGTAAAGAAAAAGGTTCTCACTAGCTCTACTTTTCTACATTTACCCACCTTCCATTACCACAGTTTTACATTTCACATGGACTAACTAAAGTGAACACATGTAACCTAATCACAGCAAAAAAGTAATTCAACAAATGGCATAAGCAATTTTCAGTGTCAATATTTTCAGTTTACACCCCATTTTAAAATAACCAGTAGAAGATGAAGGAACATGGACCTTATGTAACACTGGGGTAATTGCATTATCTTCAATGGAATTAACTCCTAATTTAATTATTTTGGTTTGGAATAGAATTAACTACTTACCTTTACCAAAATATTCCAGTTGTGACAAACTGGATAATTGGCCATTCAATACATAAAATTAACTTGATTTTTTTTCAAATCCTAGGAAGAATGAAGATAAGTGATAAATGACATTTATATTTACCTCTGTATTGAGTATCTATAAATACACGTACATATAAATACACATTTGAATAATTTCAAATATGCAACCAATCCAGGAGGCCGTCAGATGGCCAGCATGTTTGTCCCATGGAACAATAGTTAAGTGTTAATAAATTATATATCTTTCTACTTAAAAAAGAGAAAACAGACAGACTTAGTAGAATCTAGGCTACATGGAATTATTGGCATGGAATAGTGTGGTTTCTAGATGTTGAACATTCTGGCATCTGTTTTGAGAATGTTTGGGGGGAAAACAGTCCCTAAAGTTTCCATAATCTAAAGGCAGACTTATAGTATCTACATTTCTAGGTGGTCTTCTGGTAGAATTAAGATGTGGGAAAGCTTGCAATAAATTACCTCTGCCCACATCTCTTGGTGGTCTTCATCATGGGACTGCTTCCTGCAATAAGCTCTTATGACATGCTGAAAGCCCTCAGCTCCCAGGGGGAGATGAAGATCATCGAAGCTTTGCAGGCAGGCACTCAGAACATTGCAGGATTGAGACTCAAAATTGTAACAAAGACAGACCTTGACGTGGTTCAGTTGCAGGAGTTTAAGTGTTAAAGGATTTTCTTCTGTTTCAGATTTGATGAGGAGAATAATCAAACATAGGTTTACATTCTATTGTGATAAATAACTAGTGGTTTCATGCAAAAAATGAAAATAAACATTCTGCTTATTTTTTGCATGCAGGTTAAGTGACAAGAAAGGATATCATCATCCAAGGCAGAGCAAGTGATTCCATTTTTAATATTATGGAGTGAACATGTATATTCCTTTATTGTTTTTAGAAAATGTTCACCTAATATATTTGAAAAAGTATAAGACAATGGGGGGGGGGGGGGGTGTTAAAGAGACATATGAATAAAATATTAGTGCAAAATTAGCACAAAAATTACAATTAAACCATGAAACAGGACTAAAATTAAATTTATTCTTGTTTATATTTTATGTAGGATTTATTCTCCTGGATTAACATCTACCCTAGGACAGTTTTGCAAATGAATTTTGCAAAGAAGGTTGGAAAAAAATTCTTACATTCAGAGCTAGTCTCAAATAGTCATTCCTCCAAATAATCAAATTACCCTTAACATGGTCTTGCCTAAAATTGATTTGCCCACTCATGCTTTTTTCCCCCCGATGGGTGAGTGAAATATCATTAGCTTTTCATTATCTTAATGGTAAGGGTAGGTGAAAGCAGATTGAATAGGTTGATAAACTCATGATTGCTTTTTACAAGGCTGCATTATGAAACCCTGTTTCTCATGTTTCTCTTAGAACTGCCATCTCTGGACATATTTTCAGGAATTGTAGAAATTCAATCAATCAGTTAGAGCAATTTGATGCTATAATTTACAAGCCATTAGAAACAGTACTTTATGGGTTCCTTGAAAATAAGATAAGTCCTCTCCCACACTGAACTGGATTCTCTCTAAAATCAGTGCTAGACACTTGGATCCTCCCGCAGAAGAATGGGACCCATTGCTAGACTCCTGAATGCAGTGTTTTCAGATAAGAAGGAACCTAAGGAGGTCATTTAGTCCAACTCCCTGCTCAACACTGCATGGAATGCAAGTCATGGGAGGCACTGATACCACTCTACTCAGCGCTGATGTGACCCTTCCATGCCTAGGTTAGCCACCTGAAAGTGCCAAGGTCAGGGCAGGCTGTAAAAGGAGAGCAGATTCTTCCAGCACTGGTAGGTGACACTGAAATCAGGCGTCCAAACCAGCCACAAAGAGTGCTTCTGATTCTCCACACTGGTTATCAAGAAGCCAGTACACAAACGCACACAGCCCCCTTTACTGCATGTCAGTCTCTGGCTCCCAATCAGCCACTAGGTCCAGTAAAGAGGCCAATTATTTAAAACTCTATGCTCTTTACCAGAAAGGTTCCTCCTGACCCCAAAGGGTCAGCCACAGTACCAGACCAATATAAGTTTTAATCTTACCCAAAATACCATGCTGCCAACCAATCCTTTAGTAACTACAATTAAAGGTTTATTATAAAAAGAAAGGAACAAACAATACGAGAAATGTTAAAGGATTAAAGCAATCAGATACATACAAATGATTTGAAAGTCCATATATGATCAGGTTTCTAGAAGAATAGTGGAGTTAGCAGGCTTGTATAGTCCTTCTGGTGTACATCCAGGACCTGGATGGGTCTCAATCCTTTGTTTCATAGCTTCAGTTCAGTTGCAGATGAATTGATCCAGAGGTAGACAGGTGGCTGAAAGCTGAACAGGACTGAAGACAAAATGGATCCCAGGCATCTGCCTTTTATGTCCTCTGGCCCTTGCCATGCTGCTTGTGGAATTTCACAGGAAGCAAAATGGATTTCAGAGTCACATGAGCAAGTCCTGGTGACTCATCAAGTATATCCCTGGCTTCTCCCTCTGGCCCCTTGTATCTGGGGATCTCTTAATGGGCCATTAAGCAGGCTATTGTTCTGCAGTCATCCTGTCTGGGTTGTGACCCAGACAGCACGATATAATACAGATATATCAAATATATCCATAACTTCGATTACACACATAACACATGAATATAAACATTATCATCTTACTTAATACTTTATAGCCTTTCTAACAGTACCTGACATGACATATCTCACATGAATTATTATGATTTTGACATATTGATGTCAAACAATACACTAAATGCCCCTAACGCGAGATTGGTGTAGAAGGGAGCAATCAGAGCTCCTGAATACACCTCAAGGGCCCCCTTTATCCAGTCAGCGTGACAGCTGGTTAGGCCTTGGACAGGTCCTCAGGGAATCCATTTTTAAGCACTTGGAGGAGAGGAGGGTGATCCGGAGCAGTCACCACAGATTCACCAAGGGCAAGTCATGCCTGACCAACCTGATAACCTTCTATGATGAGATGACTGACTCTGCAGATGCAGGGAAAGACAGTGGACATGATATATCTTGACTTTACCAGATTTCAAAGTCCAACATGATACAGTATAGCTTAATGTCTTCAATTATTTATGCTAATTTACTGGATCCCAATGTCATGATGTACAAATTATGCAGCAGTTCAGATTACTGTTGATGGAAATTTGTGTTCTAAATTGTCCCCTAAATGTTTGGCATCATATATGCAATGCTATAAAGTCAAAGAAGAAGTAGCCAGCATTCACATTAAATAGGCACTCAGACTAAACCTGCCCTGTAAGGTCATGGAGTTTAAGGCCAGAAGACACCAGAAGATCATCTAGTCTGATCTCCCATTTAACACAGGCCACCACCACCACATAGTTCCCACACACTAAACCCAACAAACTGAAATGAGATCCAAGTATTACAAACCCTAGAAGACTAGAGTATTATGTGCCCATAGGCAAAGAATAGGAGGGACCAAGGTGTACCCCTCAATGGCAGAGAAATGATTAAGTGAGGTATACCCAGACAATTCTGGCATGTGACCCAAACACTCACACTGCAGAATAAGGTGAACTCCCCCCCTAGATTATTAAATGGTCAGATTCGCAATAAAAAAGGTTGCACACATAAAATAGGCCTCTTTAGATTTCTGCAGTGCTAGACAGATCTGCCTCCTCTGTCTGCTTCCACTCTCCCAGTCAACAGTTACTAGTTAAGTTTCCAGACCTGGGTAATTGCCTGTTCTGTTTGCATTGCAAAAAGAGCACTGCATTCTCCAATGTCTAGATTCAATGGGGTACATCCTTACTATTTCTGTATTGCATTGTGTAGGGTATTTGAGGCTCTAAGGCACTTATTTCATTTTTCAGTGAAAATCTCCTTGCTTTTTTTTGGTGTCACAACTTTTTCCATTTCAGACAGATGAGTAGCCAATCTCAGAATGTTCAGCGACTATTTGGATAAGAACAGAAGAGTTAGGATGCTTATTCCAATTTCATGATTCTACAAAACTGTGCTAGAAATATAATTAGAACAGGCTTCCAATAAGATCAGAAATGCCCCCGGAATAGCCTTTCTTGATATATTTCAGCATTTAAGATTTTAGCTGAACCCAGAAAGCACAGAAGTGTACGACCATGGCAAATTGTTGGAATAACAGTTATTCAAATCTCAGAAAGACTGTATATGCGTTTTCAGTGAAGCCAGCTCTTATCTGAGTCAAATCTGTTTGCTCATCCCTGAAAAACACTTTTTGATTGGCCATCTGTAACCTACTAGAAATCTAAAATGATAATCTTCTTTTAATCCCATTTTCTCTGGAAGTTCAAAGTCCTTTTGATAATGCTTTCTGGGAATTTGATCTAGTTATCCAATTTTCAGTCGAGTGGTAGGTCAGCACAAATTGACAACCAAAAATGTTCCAACAACAATGTTACCCTACTTTCCAAAATAGGATTTATACAGCAAGCATCAAAAGTTGTGCCTTATTCTTTAATATCTCATATTTATGCTGGGGGTGGGGGTTATTTCCTTGGCTGGTGCCATGCAAGTTAGTATAGCTTTGTTTAATCAACACTGGTTTATACCAGCTGAGGATCTGGCCCTGAGTGTCTAAATTTATATTTTCCAATTCCTACACTGAAATTGGCAGACTGCTGTAATTGATAAATCCACAACATTCCATTAGGTTTATCCTTAAATGATCCTACTCTCTTAACAGTTACATTCTCATAGTAATAAAAAACCCAAAACCCTGACTGAAACTACTATTAATACTAGGTTTTTAGTTCCTTTTATTTTTTTATGCCCTTATTACAGGTTTGTCTGACAAAGTTTACTTTAAAAAAAAAAAAAAAAAAAAAAAAAGAATTGGAGGAGAAGGAATCCAAGTGTCAAATCTGAATGACAAGATTGTGATATGGTGACTAGGAAAAGAAGAAAGTTCCATAAACAGAGCTATCACTAGCAGATACGGAACAGAAGTTAAGAGTCAGGGTCTGTTAAAAGTGACAAACATCAGTTGAATAGTCACTGCATAATAATTCACATTAATGTGCTACATTTAAAAAGTATTAAATACAGGATAACCACAATAAAAACAATGCTACTATGAGACAATGGAAAAAACCAAACAGAAAACCACAATGGATTTTGTAGCACTTTGGAATTTTTACTTCTCTATTGAATTTTTTGGTTCACATTTTTTAGTTTACAACCACAGGCAATTTCTGCTCACACCATTCACACACAGAAAGAATCTTCCCAACAAAAACCATCGTACCATGTCCTTTTAACTCAGCTTTACCCAAATGGTCTCTCCAGCCAAACAGGGACAAATACATGAACCCTTCTGCTAACCTCCTAATGAATAAACCCTTCATTTAAGTTATGAAATGCTAAAAAACAAAAACTTGGAGTCTAGGCACTTAACAAAAAGCCCCTTGCCTTAAAACACAACATACTAATATGTTTGTTTAGAGCTGTCTGGATATTTTCCTGATGAGAGTGTTTTCCCATAAGAAGATGCTGATTTGTCAAAAGCAAAATATTTTATGAAAAAAACTGTAGATTTAACGAAAGCTCATTTAAAAGGAAATTGAAAAAGTGCTTCCATCAGGTCAAAACATTCCATTTAAACCTTTTCAGAAATGAATGTTTCATCTTCCATTTCAAAATGATGTTTCATTTCAATTTTTATTTTACATTACCCACACCACAGCACACAACATAGCAACATGACAAAAGCTGAAAACTGGAATGAAACATTTTAATTTTATAGAAAACTAAGTGTTTCAATTGTCTTGAAATGAAATCACTCTGAATTTTGTTTCTTGAGAAGTAATTTTGTTTGTTTGTTTTGATCCATTTCAGGTAAAAAATTTCAAATTTGCAGATTGTCCCATGAATTGAAAAATTTGGTTCCTGCCCAGCTCTAGTTTTGACAAAGGCTGAAACTTTTTAACTTAAGGGAAGTTTAACAGTAAACCAATTACATTTGAACAAAGCCACCATTCTCAATCTAAAATCCCCAATTGGTGGTCATCCTACCTGCCTCTAACAAAACAGATTACTCGTTGCTGACAGACCTGAGGCAATCCTTCCAAGCCAAGATTGAGGCATGTTATCAGGGCAACATGTAAAAGCCTCCACTTTTATTGTATAGCATTTTCAGCATTTTTTTTTCTGGATAAAGAGAGAATTCCATTCTTTGGAAGTTTATCCATCTTTCCCCCTCTAACATCTAAATTCGCATTTAAAATAATGACTAACCCTTTCAGGATAATTCATAAGGAGTTAATGCCAGACATCACTATTCTGGACTCCAGACATTGGATATTTTCAAGGAAGAGGTGTGTCATGTAATCTTTAACAAGTACATTTATACAAAAGAGCTCAAAGTATCTTCAGGATTAGATTCCTGATATGCTACGCCACTCAGTTTCCTTATGGCTCTAACCCAGCCATGCTTATTCCCTTGGACAAAGTGTAGTTAACTGAATTTTGGATGACCTGAGAAACCAGTAAGCACTCCTTTTGTTTTCACAGAATGGCAATAATTCACTTTGAGCCCATAGCAGAAACTTTTGTACAGCCATCTCTGATTATTCTGATTTGTATGCAGCGTTCAGAGAATGATATCCTACAACAGTAAGAGAGGTAAACATTTGGTGGTAAGTTATTTGTTGTGAATTATTTACTCAACTCTATTAGCCTGTGATACAACAAGGTCAGAAGGCAACAGAAAATAAATCCTATTGGGTACTGTGATGCAGGCAGGTGCAAGCCTGCCTGCAGCTAAAAGCCCCTCTCCCAGCCCAAAGGAAGTAGCTACTGAGTCCAGGACTCAACTAAATACAGAGGGCAACAAACGACAAAAACAGGAACGGGCATAAAGGGTTAAACAGAGGGTACCTGAGGGGGACACTGAGCAGAGAATCCTGGACAGCACCCACTGTTCCACAAAGGTGGTTAAGGAGCCAGCAGACGCTGCCCAGGGGAACGCTGCCCAGATTCGTGATCAGACAGAGGAACAGAAATAAGCCCCACAGTCGCACAGCACCTGCTCAGACAACATCCTCTCCCTGATGGCCATCTCGGCCAATGTGAGGTTGATGAGGAGGAGGTCCTGTGACTTTGTGGGCCATGGATGGGGTGTGCATATATCAGAAGGTGTGTGGAGAAGTGCAGCCAGAAGCTCAGGAGGAAGTTCTGGAGGAGCCAGAATAGGAGCTGCAACCTGGCACACTCCAGATACATGTGCGCCAGGGTCTCCCTCACACCACAAAAGGGATAGGTATCAGGAACAGGGAAGAACCACGTCACTTACATGCCCATGCTCACAGCTCCATGAAGGAGCCACCAGCTAATATCCCTGGCGGGCTGTGGAACCAAAGTGGAATACAGACTGGGCAAGGGTGAGGAACCCCAGTGGGCAAGTGGCAAAAGGACCCACCACTTAGTATCAGGGTGGAACACGAGGGCAAGGAAATGGAGAGCAGCAGGAGAGTGATCCTATGTGTGTTTTGGGAAGTGGGCAGGCCCACTGCTAAGGCCCCTCCCGCAACCTAAGGGGAGGAGTCACTGGACCCAGGATGCAACTGATTCTGTGGGACAACTAATGAAAGAACAGGAACGGGCCTGGGGGTCACAGGGTCAAACAAAGGGAACTGGAAGGGGTCACCGCACAGAGAACCCCGGACAGCGCCCACTGCTCCCAGAAAGTATCTAGGGAGCCAGCAGACACTGCCCAGCAGAACTTTGCCTGGATATGTGAATGGATGGAGGAACGGAAATAGGCCCCACAATTGCAGAGCACCCCTCCCCCCCCAGCCAACCTCCTCTCCTTGGTCTTGTAGATGGCCACTTTGACAAGGAGGTCCAGCGACTTTGTGGGGCCACGGATGGGGAGTGCGTTGATGAACAGGTGTGGGGAAAAGTGCAGCCAGAACCTCAGCAAGAAATTCTGGGAGGAGTCAGAACAGGGGCTGCAGCCTGGCACACTCGAAGTAGAGACACGCCAGGGTCTCTCTCATACCACAGAAGGGGCAGGTGTCGGGGCGAGGGGTGAACCATGCCAAGTACATGCCCACGCTCATGGCTCCGTGAAGGAGCCGCCAACTGATGTCCCCAGTGGGCCGTGGGGTTAAGGTGGAATAAAGACTGGCCCACCGGGGTCCTTGCCTTCCACAGATGGTATCAGGTCCTGCTGTTTGTTGTCTGGCTGGGACACAAGGGTGAGGAAATGGAGGCTCTGAAGCACGAGCATATACAGATGGTCCCTTGACATGGTTCGGAAAAGGACTGGCTGCAAGTCATACAGCCGACTCGGTATATGGGGATAGGGCGGCTGGGGGCGGAGGGGCTCACAGGCACAGGGCGCTGCAGAAGAGTGATAGAAGGGAGGTATAAAAGCCCCAGAACAATCAGAGCCTTGCACCCTGTGGACTAAGGAGAGGTTACTACAGGTCAATTAAAGCACCAATGAGGCCAATGAAGGCTCTACCAGGGAACTGATAAAAAAACCCTGCTCCAGCCGAATGGGAGAGAGTGAGGACAGCTGGCAATAGTATTGGAGGAGTGCTGGAACAGGCTGGAGTCCCAGTAAACCAAGTGAAGGGGAAACATCGGGAGGGAGGCTTGCCTCCCAAACCCCTGGTCAAAGGGTACAGAGACCCTCTGGGGAAACCCTGCTCAGGCAGGGAGGAGGGAATCCTCAGGCACAGAGGTGTGGGGGAAAAAGAACCGTGCTGAAAAGGAGAATGAAAGAGATTCCCCAAGCAGGAGGGCCCGGAGAGAAATTACCTAAGGGGAAGGAGGGCAGGAAGCCCAAGAAGCTGAAGGGGCAGAGTGGGAAACAGACCAGGGGAAAGAATCACATCCTCGAGCAATAGGCCCTACCGGAGTGGCCAATGCCAGAAACAGGGACAACAGGCGACACCCTGACTCACCACAAGGAGGAGAAGCACAGGAGCCACTATAACAGAGCCGGAAATTTGCCACAGCCACATTAAAATTGCTGGGAGAAAAACACAAGCATAAAGACAGCTGAAGTAGTGGCCAGTTCTATTTTTCATTTCATAAGCCAGTTTACAAAGGTTATCATAATACTATGGCCACTAAAGTAGATTTTCAGTACAGAAAAAACTGGCAATGATTGCACAGTGGACCTGTCTGGCACTTATTACAAAAGCTGTTATGTGCTTGTTAGCTACTTGAAGCACAATTCAGAAAAGGGTAGCAGAAAATGAAGATATACAGAAGGAATTTAATGGCATACACCTCTTCACACATCATCAAAACGTGGTTGCTAGTTGAATGTCTGATATATTTATATATTCTTCTATATATGCAGCTCTCAGAAAGGAGATTTCAATAACTTTTATAAAATACTGGTTCATGTCAGCTAGCTCAAACCAAATGGATAAATTGCCATTGCTAATCCTCATATAATAATAAAAGATAAGAAACACCCATTAGGTTACACAGTATTTAATATCTCGTAAATACAGGATTGTCACCGACAGTACATTTTCTAGTGCTTTGTCAAAGTTAGTTTTAAAAGTTCAGTGCATGAAGTATCAAACATCACAGTTGAAGTAATTTTATCCTTTGAGAAAGATCTTATTTTAGGCTGTAGTGAGCTTTTGAGAAATAAAACATGAAAGTGCTTCATCTGTAATCATTCCAGATTTACTTCAAGAAGACCATAGTCTCCTTTAAAATCTGACAAATATTTCTTACTCTCCAATGCTAGAACAGATGTTCTGGCTATACACCTTTCCATATCCTCCAATGGAAGCCACCACTTTTGCATCTCCCCTTCTCTACCTTTCTTCAAATACTCTGTTCCCCTTTCTCCCTATCTCTCAGAAATCTAAAATCTCTTACAACAATGAGAGTCGTGTAGCACCTTAAAGACTAACACATTTATTTGGGCATAAGTTTTCGTGGGCAGAAACCCAAATAGATGCCCAAATAAATTTGTTAGTCTTTAAGGTGCCACAGAACTCTCATTGTTTTGCCAAAAACAGACTAAGACGGCTACCCCTCTGGAACTGAAATCTATTAAGTTTACATACATTGGACTAAATTAAACACCTGGTCACTATGAGGCAGCAGGAGGATGTGAAAAGTATTGAAGGATGAAGGAGAAAGTGTAAATTTTTCAAGGCCATTGTGCTGGAAGGGGCCAAAGCTGGCCACTCAAGGGTCAGGAAAGGAAGTGGAACTAGAGACTTAGAGGTTGAGAATGGGAGCTGGGCAAGTGCAGACACTAAGTCAGCACATCCAAAACTTGAATGTGGATGCATTCACATGCCTGCATTTGGGATATCCAAAATTTAAATAGCGGGGGGGGAAAAATGTGTATTAGGTTTGTTTCATGCTGTTTATTTTCTAAGTACAATATGAATTAATCCAGGAACACAATCTCATTTCATGCATACATACCCCTGTCTTGAGAACCTTAAGCCTCTGTCTCAGCCACCAGGTAGAATTCAGAGAATACAGAACAGAACAGGATGCTGCTGCTGCTTCAGTGATGACATTATGGGAATACTTTGGCTCCTTCATTTACAGTACTTGGAAGTCCAACAGCTTGGAAGTGGAAATAATGGCCACATTTCTGACTCTATTTATTTTGGTAGGGAAAGTCCAGGAGCTTTAGAGGGATTTGTTTGCTAGAATTTGAACTTCCAGCACATAACTTCCCTGAACTCAGAGTCAAAACAATAATAGTCTGAGTTTGTATATAAGCAAGCAAAGTTTGTATATAGGAAACTCCATTTTACAAGGGAGATCACAAAAGGTACAAATAAAGCTCTGAATCTCACTTTAAATGAATACAGCTTTGAAATTTGCTGCATATTACTCACTTCCTCCTTTTTTCTGCAGAACGCACTATACAGTGTAGAATGTGGCACAATACTATGAGATTAACTATGTTCTAAGAACAGTATGTTCTCCCAATGCCTCTGGAACCGACAAACTAAGCAAACATTCATGCCACCAATTGCCATTTTAAGAGGTCCCAGACAATATACTTTGGACTCCTGTTTGGAACTGAACTCACAGTACTGCTTCAGAAGGTCAGGAAATAAACATAATATGGAATTAAATAGCCAAGATTAAAAATTATGCTCAGAGAGTTACTGGAATAGTTACTATTAACAATAAGGGGAGAAGAGTGCATGTTTCCTTGATCACCACAGATTCTGGTTATCCCTTACCCAGACATGCAATAGCAGGTAGGACACACGTCAACTCCCTAGTGGTCCATAGAAGGGCAGGTAGAATTTTAGTCTCTGTGTTCAGGTGAGACCACAACTGAGAACACAATACCCCAGAAGCAGAACTGGTTGGGTTTGCCAGGGCTGGAAGAGGAGTAATGTTACACCAGCATTCCCTTACACACGGAGGAACTCCAAGAGGCGTTCTACCCTGTGAGGCTGTCTACACTGCAATTAAAAACCCATGGCTGGCCCATGGGAGCTGACTTGGGTTTGTGGGGCGTGGGCTAAACAGCTGTTTAATTGGGGTATAGACATTTGGGCTTGGGCGGCAGCCTAGGCTCTGGGACCCTTCCATTTCACTTAAACAGTCCTTTAGCCCAAGCCCCACAAGCCAGGCCAGCAGTCAGTGTTTAATTGCAGTGAAGACATACTCTATTACTCCCCACACAGTCACTGCACACTACTCCCAAAGCAGGGCTGTGTCCTAATGGTAAAATCCAGCCGTGTAACTTTACTACTTTTCTAAGATATACTTACCAACCTCACAGATGATCACAATATCCCTTCTGACCTTAAAGTCTATGATATATGGTACACTGTATTTAATATGTGTAAAGTTACTCAAGATCCTCAGATGATAGATGCCATATACTGCAGTCAAAGTATTTTTTTAATTATTATTTTAAGTAAGTTTACAAGGTGTCTTTCTATAGTTCTGATTTTTTAACCTCTGTACTTTCTTTCTGTCTTATGTTGCTTCAGTTTCTCTCAACAAAAAAAATCCATAATATACTTAGGCAACACTAACCACTTCTTCATGGGTCACATGAATCTTACCTGAAGGATTTTGTAATACAGTAGAACCCCGTTTATCTGATCCTCCTTTATCCAGCTCTCCATATTAACCAAACTGGAGTGACAGCCCAAACCCCACCACCTGGGGCTGAAGCTCTTGGCCCATTCTCTGGATTATCCAGATTTTTGTTTATCTGATCTGGCCCTGGTCCCAATTACATCAGATAAACAAGGTTCCATTGTATTTTAAATACCTCTCATGCCACAGTAAAATATGACCTGCTGCAAGTAAATATACAATTTTAAATCTGATTACAAATAGATTTATTTATTGTGCTGGTTGATGTATAAAAATAGTTCTGCAATGTGTTTCCTGTGGGTAGGCCCCTTAAATCAATGGGGGAGCTGGTTTCAGGATCATAGCCTCAGTCTCATCTGCATTATGTCACAAACACCAGGCTAGGACTTAAAATACTCTCTCAAGAGTTATTTGTGCGCTTTCATGTTCTGTATCATTTCATTTATCTGGCAATATCTACCGGTTTAATCTCATTTTTTATAAAAATGCTGAGTGATACTTTGTTCTTTTTTATTCATTTATTTTCTGCCTAGCTGGGTAGAGAGACTAAATTAATTAGTACCTACCAAAAATCCCTTCCAAAACAATGCCACACCTACTATGAAATAGCAGGCCCTGGAAAATAGGAGAACAGAGATTCTTGAGTTCTTACATAAAAACATGAACCAGTGTTGATCTTCTCTTAGCCTTTTGTTTTCTGATACATAGTGTGTGTTTGGGGCATGTTTCAAACACTTGTCACCTAAACTTCTTGGTGAAAAAAACAAGAAAATATTCTTGAGTCTTGCCTCCAAAATCAAGGGAGCATCAATTCTTGAGTAGACCTTTTGAAAGCCTGCCCATCACCTGCCAAAATAAAGACTGCACAGTCTTCTCCACCTACAGTGCTACAGATCCTATACTCAGCTTACTGTGAAACAAATATTTCAAGTACAATAATGAGATTGATAGCAAACACAGAACCACCACCAAATACTCCTGCATGGGCTATAATCTATACTCAGTTTGGGTACTATGCAGTTACAAATAAAGCAGATGAAAATCGCACCAAAAGTGGCCTACCTACTAGTGGAGAGAGATTAAATACTTAACATAGTTACCTCAGAAAACACATTAAACAGATCAAGGACTGCATGCAGCTACCTAAGAGAGTCCAGTATAAAGGTAAAATCATGTGCTTCTCACTAAACCCTTATCTACACAGAGTTTTGTCAACGCAAGTTATGGCGGCATACATACAGCCACCGCTGTCATTAAACTGCTGTTGCATGTCCTCACTGTGCTCCTCGTGTCAATGGAGTGCATTCACACTACCAGCTCTTGCATAGACACAGGGAGCAGCGCACTGTGGGCAGCTATCCCACTGTGCAACTGCACGCAGGGTGCTTTGAGGAAGGTTTGCAATGTCTCATGGGGCAGGCACAGCATCACGTGATGAAGGTTTCTAAGTTCCATCGTTCCATGGGCATCCTACTCGATTCAACTGCCCTGTCAACCAAACTGACACTGCTGAACACAAACACAAGAAGTCCACAGAAGTGTGTGTGTGGGAGTGGGTGTGAGAGACACAGACAGACACAAGATATTGGGGGACAGTAAGTGTGTCCACCCGCTGTCTCTTTATCTTCAGACAGCAGCTGGAAGAAACCAATCCTGAGGCAGAAGCTGATGCACAGACAGTTGGTGTTCCTTTGTCCCTACACCCCAGCTCAGCAGAGACCTATACACCAGTGGGGGATGGGGGATACATCGACATCAGCCCTTGCCTCCCTCCCTGGCTCTGCACAGCACGTTAGGAGTCTCTCCCTTCACCTCTCCCAGCAGCAGCCCGTGCTGCCTGCATGCCTGCCGCAGGAGAGCAGGATTGATTTCCTCGGAGTTCTCCCACAGCCTTGTCTTCCCACAGACTCAGGAGAATGATCCAGCCCTCAGCTTGAATAGCTAGGTAGCTAGCTGACATTGAGGGAGCGGTGGAATGGACTTTTTCCCTGCCCTCCAATGAAAGCAAAGTAGTGGTACAATTGTTCCACAACCACTATGGCAGTCTCAGAGCTGCAGTAGTCCCTGCCATCTTGTGACCTTCAACCTGGTGGATCTGCCTAGCCTGGACAGCCTAGTTCCCCCACATTACTGCTACCTGCAGTGTCCCTCATCCCCCAAAACTCACTGTGTAAATATATGCCAGGAGCCCCAAAGGAACGGGGGCAGTTACACTGTGCTTCCCTCTACTGCCAGCTGCAATGACAGCAGTCTGACTGATGTGAAATAATCAATATCTGTTGGACTGGTTCACCAAGATGAGTAGTATTCTCAATTGCTCCAAAGATTCTATGCGGAAGAAAGCCTCAGATAACTTGATTTAGGGAGTAGAATAGTCTAATGGATAGGGCATTGGACTAGGAGTAAGGAAACCTGAGTTCCACTCCCAGTTCTGCCAATGACCTCTCTCTCTGCATCACCTGTGTCCTTTCCTACCCTCGTCTATTTAGAATGTAAATCCTTTGGGCCAGGGATTGTCTCTCAGGCACAATACAAACCCATCCTAACACAAAGGGGCCCCAAGCTTGGTTGGTGCTTCAAGAGGACACAAATAATAACCTTGTACGTGTGTAAGTAAGTAAGTGTGAGACAGGATATTGGCTATTTTTCCTCAGGAGTGGCTTGCAGAAAAGCATGTTAAGAAGGAAGCTCTTACAGACAGGAAGATGTTTTTCAAGAAAAGAGTCAGAGAGGATCAGGTTCAATTTTGGGAAAGACAGGTTAGGTTGTCTGTGAGAATTTGGACTCATCATGGTGGCAGCATAATGCATATGAGGTAGTGCATCAGAAATGTGTTTTATTCATAGAATCATAGAATATTAGAGTTGGAAGGGACCTCAGGAGGTCATCTAGTCCAACCCCCTGCTCAAAGCAGGACTAACCTCAGCTATATCATCCCAGCCAGGGCTTTGTCAAGCCTCAGCTTAAAAACCTCTAAAGATGTAGATTCCACCACCTCCCTAGGTAACCCATTCCAGTGCTTCACCACCCTCTTAGTGAAAAACCTTTTCCTAATGTCCAACCTAGACCTTCCCCCCTGTAACTTGAGACCGTTGCTCCTTGTTCTGTCATCTGCCACCACTGAGAACAGCCTAGCCCGATCCTCCCTGGAACCCCCTTTCAGGTAGTTAAAAGCTGCTATCAAATCCCCCCTCATTCTTCTCTTTTGCAGACTAAACAAGCCCAGTTTCCTCAGCCTCTCCTCATAAGTCCTGTGCTCCAGCCCCCTAATCATTTTTGTTGCCCTCCGCTGGACTCTCTCCAACTTGTCCACATCCTTTTTGTAGTGGGGGGCCCAAAACTGGACACAATACTCTAAATGCGGCCTTACCAATGCCGAATGGAGGGGAATAATCACTTCCCGCGACCTGCTGGCAATGCTCCTCCTAATGCAGCCCAATCTGCTATTAGTCTTCTTGACAACCAGGGCACATTGCTGACTCATATCCAGCTTTTTATCCACTGTTACCCCCAGGTCCTTTTCTGCAGAACTGCTGCCTAGCTCGTCAGTCCCCAGTCTATAGATGTGCATGGGATTCTTCCTTCCTAAGTGGAGGACTCTGCACTTTTCTTTGTTGAACCCCATTAGATTTCTTTTGGCCCAATCCTCCAGTTTGTTTAGGTCACTCTGTATTCTATCCCTACCTTGCAGGGTGTCCATCACTCCCCCCAGCTTAGTGTCATCCGCAAACTTGCTGAAGGTGCAATCTACCCCATCTTCCAGATCATTAATGAAGATGTTGAACAAAACCGGCCCCAGGACCGACCCCTGGGGCATTCCGCTTGTGACCGGTTGCCAGCTAGACATGGAGCTATTCATCACTACTCGTTGAGCCCTATGCTCTAGCAAGTTCTCTATCCATTTTATAGTCCATTCATCCAACCCATACTTCTTTAACTTGCTGATAAGAATACTGTGAGAGACAGTATCAAAAGCTTTGCTAAAGTCAAGGTATATCACATCTACTGCCTTCCCTACATCCACAGAGCCAGTCACCTCATCATAGAAAGCAATCAGGTTGGTCAGGCATGACTTTCCCTTGGTGAATCCGTGTTGACTGTTCCTGATCACCTTCCTCTCTTCCAAGTGCCTTAAAATTGATTCCTTAAGGACCTGCTCCATGATTTTTCCAGGGATTGAGGTGAGGCTGACCTGTCTGTAGTTCCCTGGATCCTCTTTCCTCCCTTTTTTGAAGATGGGCACTATATTTGCTTTTTTCCAGTCCTCAGGGACCTCCCCCTGTTGCCACGAGCTTTCAAAGATAATAGCCAATGGCTCTGAAATCACCTCAGCCAACTCCCTCAGCACCCTTGGGTGCATTGCATCCGGCCCCATAGACTTGTGTATGTCCAATCCTTCTAAATAGTCTTGGACCTGTTCCTTCAGCACTGTGGGATGTTCGCCTCCTTCCCATTCTGTGCCACCCAGTGAAGCTGTCTGAGAACTGATTTGTCTATGAAGACAGAGGCAAAAAAGGCATTGAGTACCTCAGCTTTCTCCACATCCTCTGTCACTAGGTTATTCTGCCATTATGAAGCACTGGTTGACACATTTGCTAACACAATACCTGTTCTCCTGAAGGTGACGGAGAACACAAAGAGGTATCTTACTTGTGGTGCCTACAAACAGAGCTAAGGTCTTTCAAATGAAAAACAAGATTCTATTTGGGTACAAGGGGATTAAATGGCTTGAACAGATATTATAACCTCCACAAATTACCCTTTATCCCCCGACCACACACTGAAAATCTCCACAAAATACATACATACTTTTCTGCAAAATAAACCTGTGTCCAAAAAAACCAACCAAACAACCAACCAAACAAACAAAAAATCCACACTATCCACACGTTTCCTCCGCTAAGAACAGGAACCTCATTTTTTGTTTTTTTGAATTGTAAAATAATTTTTGCTATGAGTTCTCCAGCCCAAGTTTGTAAATGTAAGACAAAAGTTGATTCTGCGCATGCACATTTAAATTTAATTAAAAGTGGCTTTTTGCAATTGTTATGGTACAGTAGATGTTTTAGAAGAGTCTTTCATAAGTCTGCTGGACTGAAATTTATTTTTCTTAAGCATTCTCTTCAGGCCAGGCACCTGAAGAAGTGATGCTTAGCTTTCTTTGTATCTTTATTTCCAAAGTCAGAAGATATTTTGGCTTGCAGTGGTTTTGCAATTTCAAACAGGAAATCAGGCATTTCTTATTGTCTTTCACTTTGCTCCACCCCTTGAAAAACCCTCAACTGCCTGCTGACATCAGCAAGCTGCCTTAGGTCCATGCTTCTGTCAGTGAAGATTTCTATTTTACATTTTCAAATTCTTTCTTCTCTTGTACCCGGAAGGGTCCCCTAAATGGCCAAAGAGTTAATGAGTTGCATAAAAGAGAATTGTTTCCTTGCTATCACTGTATCAAGCTTAGGTGCCTGTTCTTGTCATGTAGATTCCCTTTAGACTATGGGCTAAAGTCTTCTGTCATTTACAGCAATATAAACCGGAAGTTGTTTCAGTGAGTTAATCAGTAGGCCTCTTTTCTGCATTGGCCCCTTTATGCTACTTCAGTGGTGTAAAGGGGCCATAAGGGGGATCAAAGCTGGGATAATCCCAGTGGAAAGGCTTCCCCCTGGGTAACATATCACTGCCAGAATGGCTGTACGCCAGCCTTAGCACAGGGGAAGGAGGGAGCATGGCCTGAGCATGTTGTGCTCTGCTATTCTTAGCTGGTGGAGGACTCCTGTAGGGTCATTGGAGCCTCACTGTAAATTATAGCCTACGTGTAGTCTGTCCAGGATTGCTAAATATTCAAAAGGAATAAAAGCTTGTTTAAAGGATCAGAAAATCAGAACCAGTGGGATTATACCAATTTACGACAGGTGTAATGGCACAGAATTTACTCCTATGAATCATGACTTGACCCTCTCTTCCACCTCTCCCCCTTGCTATTTTTCTGGTGTAATTACATTACATCCCCAATATGGCTGCAAAAGGTTTCTGCTCATGAAGTTACACTGAGATTTACTAACTGAGATACAGAAAGACTAGTGTAAAAAACAATGATGAAGTCAGGATTGAGGTTGGGATTTGTGGTGTTTTTCTGTTTCCAGGTGAACATTCACAATTACAGTACAATCAAAACTGCAGAATTTCCAACCCAAAGCCTCACTTCACTGAAGATCTGCACAATTCATGCTAGATCCATACTTTTCTTTATTACTAAGTCATCGGTAAAATGCCATCTAGATTTCTTTATCTTTCCTGGACAGTCTTTATTATTAAGGAGACACATGGAACCACAGTCATTGGGTCATGGAGTGCATCAATACAGATAAGTCTTTGAACATAAGTTATATAGCAGCATCTTATAAGAAATCTGTTAGAAGAATAAAGACTGATAGACCAGTGCAGTGTTTTTATGGTTGCTAACATACATGATGCTTCTTTATGCAATTATAATATTGCTTGTGTCCATGAGCGAGCCTCTTAAAATGGTACTAGGCAGCCAATATGCACGATGCATTGGATACATACGTCATCCAATACATGTTGCAGCATTGTACATCTCAACACGAGCTTTGATCCACATCACTAGTTACACATCAAACTGTCCCTCAAGCACCACATATCAGCACTAAAGCAGGTGGTCATTGAGTGATAGGTTCAGAATGCAGGATGGGATGTTATGGAGCCTCTTTTTATTAAGCATGTTACATGAACAAGCAGGAACTCAAAATTTAATGGGTACATTTAAAACATCCATTGCACATCAGTAAAATTGGCAGACTTATGTCTGAGAATTTGTAGGTTAATTGTGACTGATACTTTGCAAAAAGAAAAATCATATCACTAACTTGGGTGTCCTAATTATGTAGGCAACATTGTTTATCATCATAAGCATGCATTTTCAACTGTTCTCTATTCAATAGCTTAAAAATGACAGGCACGGGTAGGTGTGAGTTCTAAACACTACTTCATTGGTTCTTCAGACCATTGAGACCTGTTGTTGGCTGCTCTAAGAGGCACCAACCACCATTTATTATAAAAAACAGAAAACAAAACTAATTCTCCCCCACCAACTTGAAACAATTGACTTACATGGCTGCAAGACTCTTCGAGGCCCAGCTGAGCTCCTCACAAGGTAAGGCCCTTAGAATTCAGGACTGGAATCTTGGTAATAAATAGTTATTGCAGTACAAAAATGAACCATCTCTACAAGCATGACAAATTTCAGTCAGTGTGATCATTGGATTAAGTATTTTGAATACATGTGTGTATACAAATAATTTACTGATCATCTGAATTGTTCAACAAACCAGCGATGTTTGTATTTCGGAGGTGGGGAAGAAGGGTGTTATGCTCCCCCTCCAACTCGCCTTTTCAGATCAGTAAGTATAATATTGGAATACCTTCACATCTGAGAACTCAGTGATCATAGAAAGCTATTATCTATGCCTAAAAATCTTTTGTTTTACTCCCTACATATCTGCTAATACTGGGAAGATGTCCAAAGCATATTGGATGACTGAGTGCAGTCAGAACAGCATGACAATTACTGTTATGGATCCACTTTCAGGGGTCATTTCACCCTGGTAATAGTAAGAACTGAGATTAAAAAGGCATTATAAAAACTTGAAACTTACAAAGCCTTGGCAGATCTTGGTTGTACTTGTGGGACCAAGTTTTCGGAAGTGTTCCGCACATTTGGGAATAGATTTTTGAGAGCACTCAGATCAGTTAAGTATCTAAATGAAACAGCCAGATTTTCAAGAAAGCCAAGCATGCATTAGCTCCCACTGAACAAGAAAATCTGGCCACTTCCCTTATGTGACTAACTGGGAGACGTGAGGGGCAGAGTTCTCTGGAAAATCTGGCCTAGGAGTAATATGATAACACCATTAGTATGCACTGACTGAGCTGCCAAAAACACAAAAGCAATGAGAAACTATTTGTGGATCAAAATAACTAACACTGTTCAGCCTGATGCAGGTGGTTCATTCAACTGCAGAGAGCATTTATTCTTTATGTCTTAGTTTCCATTTGATAATGGGTCATACCTTTTATTAGAAGTTATAAAATCTGTGTTAACCAGTTATATAAATATTAAATACATAGCTTCCACCTGGATTGACTGTTGATACAACTTGTGAATTTTCCTTTAAAAAAAAAATAGCATAGTAGCTGCTGAAGAGGGAATCTGGGATCTAGGAGGTACAAGGCAAAAAAATATGGATCATAATAAAAGCCTTAAATAATTCAGTAAAGAAATTAATGATACTCTAGCCAATGTGATTGTATTTGTAAATCAACATTTAATGTTTGAATTTTACTGTTTAATAAAAATTTCATGCATGTGCCCTTGTCTGAAGGCTGCTTGCTAAGATGACTGGTGAAAGAAAAAGGTTTCATAGAGAAATGCATCATGTGAATATCTGTATATATTACAAGGTTGAAAAAAGTAGTTACAGGAAATGGAGATTTTCCCTCTACCCCAAGTGTTAATACAGGTTTTATTTTATTAGCCATTTCCTCTTTCCTTTTCCTAAATTAAAAAAATAAAAGGGTAAATTATGCTAACATTAGCTGTTCTCTTCTCTTCTCTTGCCACCACTTATTGTTGGGTGTGTATGAATCAGTGACAGGTGTAAGGATGGCATCACTTCCTCAGTATGTGGCTTGCTTCTTTAAGAAAAGTGCATTTTGGCTCCAGTCTCAAGACTTTTCCAGTTTTATAAATATGAAATGCCCTTCGCAACATATCCTGTAATAAGCCTCAGTACATGTACATGAAAAACAAACAAACCATAGGTTCCCGGAAGAATCTTATAAAGAAGGAGCGTAGCATTCCGTTCAATGAAGATCTACAGTGTACATTAATTTCAGCTGTAACTATTCTGAACTGTTCTTGTACACACTTGGGTAAGCATGTCCCCAAACACAATATTTAAATTTCCTCATACCTTCTGGTTCCATGCAACCTAAATCTTACTGACATGACAAGATGCACCTACTACTTCTCTATAATTTACTGATTATCTAAATTGTTCAACAAAACAGCGATGTTTGTATTTCGGGGGTGGGGGAGAAGGGTGTTGTGCTCCCTCTCCAACTCGCCTTTTCAGATCAGTAAGCATAATATTGGAATATCTTCACATCTGAGAACTCAGTGATCATAGAAAGCTATTATATATGCCTAAAAACCTTTTGTTTTATTCCCTACATATCTGCTAATACTGGGAAGATGTCCAAAGCATATTGGATGACTGAGTGCAGTCAGAACAGCATGACAATTACTGTTATGGATCCACTTTCAGGGGTCATTTCACACAATCACACAGCAAGTTAACACAATTGTCCATTAAAAAGTGAATACAAATTAACTCCATGTGATTTTGGAATTTACAAAATGAAGGGATCTCTCTTTTACTATTTTAGCTGTATTCTAGATTTAGTGTAATATACAATATTGTATTTGCATTTTGCAGAGTTCTTTTCAAATTTTTGAGGATTTAGTCACTGAGGATTGTTCTAAGAGTACATTCTGGTTTATACAGGGATTATTCTGGGCAAGTTCTATGGCCTGTGTTATACAAGAGGTCAGACTTTATTATCACAGTGCTCCTTTCTGGCTTTGGAATCTATTAATCTAATCTATTTCTATTAATGTGGCTTCACCCATACTTTTTAATCAAAATCCTAGGCAATACGACAAGTACCTTAAGTAATGAGAATAGGGACAGTCCAATAGATCATGGTAGAATTTCCATGCATGGCCTAATGTTAAGGGCTAAATCGTGTAACTCCATTTTACAGTCAGTGGTGATGGGGATGGAGTGGGAAACTGTGTGTGTCTCAGGGGATTTAAAGGAGTACAAATAGAAAATTCAATTCCAGCACGGGTCAACAGGAGCCAAGTTGTTACCATCTGAGGCTTGTCAGTAGCTTAGAGTAAATGCAGCTGCTGACCTCAGACAGGTTCCAGTGAACAGACACCCATGCAAAAAGCCACAATCACAACTGGAACAGTTATTGAACAGCCTTAACAGAAAAGCCAAATGGGGTAGCCATAGAGACTAAACTCTTTTTCATGAAGAGACCCAGAAACAGGCACTCTAGGTCATGGCCAAGGCTCTCCAATAATACAGTGTAAATACATTTGCACTGCATGGTACCTATCCTAAGCTAAAGGACCTCAGTTTCCAAGGCTGTCAATCTTGCAGCTGTCATGTGCAATACAGTGTACGCTCTTTAAAAAAAATGCAAAAATTAAAAGCCAAACCTTCCTTCCCTGAGACAGAGTATGTGACTTTTGCATCAAACTCCACTCATGATCATACCAACAGAGTTCTGAAAACAAACAAACAAAGCCACACACTGAGGCAATCTCCAGCAACGCTACACAAGTGGTGCGCACACATATTCCACCATAGTACAAGGCTTCACTTCAGCATCCCATCCCAATTCAGCAATGCACATTAGCACATCCTTAAATTTAGATTTTAGGCATGTGCTTTAGCCCCATTAACTTCAATGGAATTTTGTACATGCTTAAAATAAAATAATGCTTTAAGTGCTTCATTGAATATGATTTACCTAAGGATATGCTTGAATGCATTGTTAACTGCACAACACACTGAGAAATAACCTCTTTAGACCGAACCTACTCACTTAAGATCCAAAATCTCAGCCATATTGCTGGAGATTAACAGGCATTTAGGTTGTGTGGAGGGGAGGCGGGGGAAAGAACAGATTGCAAGTACTAAAAAAATACTTTTTAAGCGACTGGTTCCTGGGTCAAGAACTGACTTTGGCAGCTCAAACTAGGACTTCACACAAGCAAAGACATACCAAAAATAGCTGGAGGAAAGAATATCCACATATCTGATTTAGCTATCAAGACATGGAAACCTAGGGAGAAGTGACAAATATAGATATTGATTAAAGCTATTATACTTTGGAGTGGTAGAAAAAGAGGACAATGTAGATACAGCAGGATTTGTTCTAATTTGTGTTTCTACTTTTCAAGTGGGTAAGGCTAAAACAAAATATTTGTTTGACAGTACATATACTATAATATTTCTGTGACCACAATAAGAATGTAGGAAAATTGAAACTGAAGAATTTTTTGTTTGCCATGTATTTAATATATTTCACAATTACAGCACTAATTAAATGCGACTACATTGTTATGCAGGATATAATCTCAGATGGGAAAATGAAATCACACAAAAAGTATTTTTAATGAATCAGTAAACCACCAATTTTAAGGACTATTACTGCAGACTGTTGAAAATATTTTTGAGGAGATGCTGTTTAATTCGTCCCCCCTCTAAATATCAGGGTTTAAAAGATCATCTTTATAATAAAGAGGTCTAATATCTAACTTTGCCAGAATACTACACAGTCTGGAGCCAGTAGAGAAGAAATTAGAATTACCTTCTCCCATCCTCTATCCAATTCATGCAATGCACAAAAACATTGTATGAGTGCAATGGTGGCCATCATTCCATTTAAGCTAACTTTCTTTTCATCTTAGAAAATACTGATTTTCATATATATGAAGGAGTTGTTTATTGAAGTCACTGAAAACATTAGGATGAAGGGCCATGTTGTGATTGACCTTTCCAAAGCTGTGAAAGTCTACGCAGTCGTCTTACCTGCAACCCCATATACCTGGGCCAGACAGGGCAAGGCAGAATTGCAGCCCCTATGATTAAGAAAAGGTAGGGGTACATTGAAGGGTACACATCACCTTAGAGTCTTGGTCTTGGCACACCCTCCTTCCATTTGGCTGCCAGCTGAACTGACCAGCCATGTGCAGGGTAGTAATCATTACTACACCCCTTAACAGGGCGCAATAATGGACATTTATGCTCTATGTACATGGGAGCCATTCTGTTTCTAGTATTCCTCCTGGGACAGTGGCTCCACACTACCCCTTTTGGAGTAAAAGTAATGACGGAATGAAAGCTGTGTTTAAAAGACACAATCTAGCCCTGATATGGCAGCGACACAAACTAGATTAGATGGATTGTAATTCATGCACAAAACCCACCTCTTCTGTCAAGCCCACAAGAAGCTTGTCAATTTTTATTGGGCAGGTAGAAGGTCAGAGGAGGATACATGACACTTTGTACATATTTTAATCCCATTTTCCCTGCCCTGGGCAGGAAGTACAAAG
Source organism: Emydura macquarii macquarii (assembly GCF_026122565.2). Lineage (NCBI taxonomy): Eukaryota > Metazoa > Chordata > Testudines > Chelidae > Emydura > Emydura macquarii. The sequence goes on from NW_027130613.1 coordinate 1,502,407, forward strand.
AACATCACAGGTGCATATCTTCCCATCAGTATGCTTTTCTCAGAAGGTGGGAAGCCACCTAACGTATGATCTGAAGTTTCCGAGTAGTCTTCAAGGTTAGTCTCAGATAGAATACTTTGAAGTAATCTAAATTTGATGCAAAAAAAGAGGCTAAGTCTACATCACAAGATTACAGTCTTAGTCCTCAAATGCACAAACTTTGGAAACAGCAGCTTGCATGTCATAGAGATTTTGAACCTGTAGAGAGTCTGACATGACAAAGTTCAATTGGATTATTCCTTAAATAAGGGGGAAGAGATCAGAGTGTGAGTTGTGGTGTCCAGGGGGAAGAAACAAAGCTCACTGGGGTCCTAGCTAGGGAAGATCTGGTTACACTTAAACTGGAGTGAGAGAAGAAAATAAAGGAACTGGGTTTTGAATTAGGCAGCTGAACTAAAGGGGCACTTTGTCCCAACTTTTTCTTTTCAATTTTCAACATGGTTCATTGCAGTAGGGAAGAAAAAAGGTCTGACTTCCAGGTGAGTCCAAAACAGTTTGCCAACCCTAAGTATCTTCAGCTTCTGAGGGGTAAGGGGGGGAGGAGAGACAAACAAAACAAAAACAAACAACCAAAACACACAGAGTACTAACCTTTCATTCCCAAAACAGCTATTCATGTGACCTATTACTTTGCTACAGACCAAACCCATTTGTGTCATCACTTCTCCCCTTGTCAGTGTGGTATCTACATATACTGCAAGTTTTTCATAGAATCAGAAGATTAGGTTGGAAGGGACCTGGGAGGTCAACTAGTCCAACCCCCTTTTCGAGATAGTGACTAATCTTATTTTGTGTATGTTAGTCATCAGCATAATTTTTGGTCTTAACAAGTAAGCAGATATACAATATATATACGCACAATATATACGTTTTTTGGTTTTAGGTTAAAATAAAAAAAAACAAACAAAAACAGACAATAAAACTTCAGCGAAAGCAAAATATGTGAGAACTATTTTTTCTAGAATGCGCAGACAATACCCCAAATTTACAGTTTTTGCAGTGTTAAAAGAGGTTAATGCAAGGAGATAGTAAATCCTAAAGATTTCCTGTACTGGGAGCACAGAGCTTCAAGGAGAAACTATTAGTATTATATCATTAAATCATTTGTTGTTATACCACATTTAAAGATTATTTCCCTTAGAAACTGATTTTACTTCTATATAGGAATTTAGAATTGGATGAAAAAATGAACACTGAAAAAAATCTCACACAGAAAAACCACCACCAAAAACTGCGGTACATGCAGCAAAGCCTCTGCCTTTCTCTAGATCCAGATACAGTTTTTAAAAAACCCCAAAGGGTCACATTCTTTTCAAAACTCTCATCCTTCTTTTTCTCTCTTGCTAGTCACACAACTCTAAGAAGGCCATGTGACTTGTTAATTCAAGGGTTAACTTGCTTCCTTTACCTTTTCTTCGGGCCTTTTAGTTATTGTTCAGTGCAAGATATTAACCATAAGCATGGAGCCCCAGGAGGTCTGAATTTAGGCTAAAAAGGTAACAGCAAATATGAATATCAGTTAAAGAAAATGGTCAGATAGATTCAGAATGTCATTTAAGTCCTTAAGTACAGACTAATTGAAAGGATGGTTCAGTGGACATCAGCCAAAATTTGGCTGGCACAGCCGGAAAACAACAATTATGATTATCTAACTAACTATCTATTAAATGAGTGCATTTTTTAAAAATCAGTAGCAGCTGCAATTTAAAAAACTACCCTCCTTCCCCCCAAAAAATAAAAATAAAAACTGATTAAGTCAGTTCATGTAAAAAAGGAAGCATTTGCTGTGCACACTTTGCAACTCTGGCAAGCCCCATCTGGACCCAGGAAGCCACTGACCATGGGTTTTACATGGTCTTCCCCAGAACTACTCGGTTTAAGAACCAGGCCCTTTAAGATGACGTGCAGAGTGGGAGTCAACCCTCAGCAATCCACTTATAGCACTTCTGTCACAGAAGATAAAATAAAATTTGCTCCAGAAAGCAAGTTAAGTGGCTTACAGCTAGCCATCATTTACCTATGAATGGAAGCTGGTCCTGGGGTTCCCAGAAAACTGTGATAGTTCAGGTTACAGAAGGGCTATTCCAGCAAGTGTGTGCCTACAGCCTTATGCCAAGAAAGAAAGAGTAGAGCTTCCCCCCATCCATGTTTCAGGCACAGGTGGAGGAACGGTAGAATCACTCTCGTAAAGTCTTGAGCCAAGTTGAATGATCAGGCAATTATGTAGAAATTCACCATAAAAGAGTAGATGAACCAGATGTTTCCAGTGAAGTGCTTTACCTAAGAAAGCAACAAGTCTTGACACAAGGCAATGCCCTGCAGAACAGATATTAAGGATGAGGAAGTGGATTAACATTTACTAAGACATTATCCCCAAACACTATACTCCTTTTGCTTGAATTTATGTCAGCATGTGTGTCATGACCCAGTATCTCCAACACCACAGGTTGGGACTGATAGGGACATTTAAAAAACACGCGCACACACCCTAAATTCAGTAAGAATTTCAGTTCTTCAGTGGGCACATCACAGAAAAAGACACGCAGGAGTATTATATTTTTGAAAAGGGACATTGATAAGCTTTAAAGATAGCTACAGAGGGATCTGGCCTTAAATCAGAGCCATAGGAGTTCTATACATGCAAGTGTCATTTGAAATATTCACAGGTCATCAGTTATCCAAACAAACAATAAGATTTTTTTATGGGGTAAGCGGCAACCACAACCAAATTCCGGTATGTATGCATTCTATGAAAGGGTTGATTAGCAGCTCTCTAGCTTCTGTTACCAACAGATAGTATCTTGTCCTCAGATTTTAAATCAGCCAAATGAGCATATTCTGATGCTCTAATGCTTCTATGTTAGTGTTTCATTACCTGCTGTATTTAGGGATGATCTCTGAAGTTTTGCTTCACCACGGGTAGGTCAGTTAAGCTCTTATTGGATTCCACCTCTGCATACTTAATACTGTTCCATGCACAAGAGCTGGTCCATATAGAATATAGATGTCCAAGCATTAAAATTATGGTTTCTAATAAGAAAATTCCACCCCCTCCATACTCTATATATCTCCAGTTGCTTTAGACACCATCTCTCACTGCAAACATACAGTCATTCTTCCCTATTGTTCCCTATTGTTCAGAAATAACTGAGGGTCTGACATTTATTTCCAGTAGTTATTACCAACTTAGAACTTCAGTATACCCTCAGCAGTCAATACTGTACTGTGAGTACCTCCCCCAAAAAAGGAAGAAAAATCTCAAGTTTTCCCTCTACAGTAATTAAGTTTGTGTGTGTTTTTCTCCACGAGGGAAATTCCACAACAATAAAGAGAAATATTGTAGTTTGGTACCAGTAAACTTTTATTGGTTTAAAGGTACCCAGTGAGTTTAAGGGACAAGAAATGAGAGCACCTTTTCCCCTTTGTTCTTTAGCAGCAATGTTCAAATATACTAAAGGAAATGTATATTTTAATCTAATGAGCAATTATCTCCTCAGTCATGAAGACAACAGAAATCTGGAAACATTCTTTTCCCACTTGATATAGTCAAGCAATGATAAAGCAAGAACAGACAAGGGTAAAATGTGACTAGAGTGTAACTGTATCTTAACAGATTCTGCTAGACTGGAGCAAAGGGATTTGACAAGGATGGTCAGAAAGCCATAGATAAAGTAATAAGCACAAAAAGTGTCCTCTGTTTTAATTCCTTTTATTCCAGAGTCAGTAAGATAACGCTGATATCATGCTCTAGTTCTTAATTCTAGGGTCCACTATTGTAAACATGCTCCTTACTTGCAGGCTTCCAAACCCAGCTGCATGCCCAAGGAGTAATAAACTCCCCAGCATACAACAACTTGTTTTAGGCTATTAGTAAAAGGAACATAAAACTACAACACAGAGCAAATAATTAAGTTCAGCAACAACCAAAATGTAAGCATTGTTTTGGAACTGGATTTATGTGGGTTTAAGTCTGTTCCCTACAGATACAATACTTTATCTAGGCCACATCAGAATGTTATTCCTTCTCCAACTAAAACAAAACACACCACATGCTTTCTCAGCAAAGTCTGACCTCTGGTTGGTCACCCTGTAGATAAAGCGTCTGAAACGTTGTCTGTAATCTAGATTAGAAGCTTCATGAGGTGCAGAGAGAGACTTCATCAATAGCTCTGAACACTGCCAAGCATGGTCACTGGACTGAGAACAGTGATTAGTATTACCATACCACCCAGGAGTCCTAGTCATGGACTGGGACCCCATTGTGCTAGACGCTGTGTAAGAGAACAAAAAGACTGTCCCTGCCCCAAAAGGTTTCAATCTAAGTATCGGACAAGAGAGGCACATAGACAGATGGGGGTGTACATGGAAACAGTGAAACTATATTGGCCAGCATGATAGGCAATTGTATTAGCACAATAGCAGCCTAATCATTGTCAAGTTGTTTCTCTCCCCTCCTGCTCCCCTCCCAGTAGGCATCATGGCAAAGGTGGGAGGATTTGAGGAGGGATTTGAAAGAGGATAACGGGGTGGCTTTTTAGATATTTATGATAAACTCCTCCCAAGTATGAGCAGCATGGGAAAAAGCAGAAAGGTGCTTGTTGAAAATTTAACAAGTGGAAGTGGTATCATGGGCTGATCAGAGATGGTAGTCACATTAAGATAGTGAATAAAGATAAATAGAATGGGGTGTAGGTTGTGAAGGGCCTTGAAATTGAAGACAAGCAACTTCTGCTTAATGTTATTGAGAAAGTGGAGCCAATGGAAGGATGCAAAGATGGATGGATATAAGTGTCACAAAAATTGCAAGTGTCAAGGGCAGAGAAAAGGATGTTGCAGTAACTGAGACATGAATTGACAACAGCCTGTAAGAGCATTTTAACTGTGTGGGAAAGTCCATATCTTACAGATGTTTAGCAGAAAGTACTGGCAAGATTTAAATATAGCCTGGATAAAGAGGTCTAAGTTGAAGAGGATGCCCAGGTACAGGACCAAGTAATAAGCAAGATGGTGGTGTTGTCCAGTGATTGATAAATAAAATTGGGGAATGAGGAGAAGGCTTCAGAGAAAAATATTTAGAACTTTGTTTTAGCCATTTTGAGATTGAGCTAACAGCTAGATAGCTACGAAGAGATGTCAGAGACACAGGATGAGATTTTAATTTGGACAGAAGGGGAGAAGTCTGGAGCAGAGAGTGTGCAGTCAGCAGAGAGATGGTAGTTGAATTTGTGTTTGCGGATGAGATTATTCAGAGATAAGATGTACAGAGAGAAGAGAAGAGGACCAAGGCCAGAGCCCTGTGAAACCCCCACAGAAAGCTGTAGAATTCTCTGAAGTACATATTGCAGGAGCAATCAAAGTAGTAGGAAGAGATGACAAAGTCATGAAAGCCAAAGGAGGACAATCTTTCAAGAAGAGCATGGCTGATTCTGTCAGAGGAGACTAAAAGGTCACAGAGGATGGCAATACATTTTAATTTTGGAATTATGAGCTAATTTTTGTAGGATCCATTTATGTGATGAGGCAATTACAGAAATTACCACTCAAGATAGTCACACCATTCACCAAAACTATGAAGTCAAACAATTAGTCAAGCAGTGAAGACAACCCTTCCTGAGGGTCACTAGACTTTGACTCTGATATGCTGCCAAAAGGAGTGAATCCCACAAGGCAAGGACCTCAACTGAGAAAGATGTGGTGGCAAGTGGTATGCTTGGAATGACTAGCCAACAGCAAGAGTCATCCCAATGCCACATCATAAAACAGTTTCAGAGACACATTCTCCAGGTATCTCCCATATTTTTAGAGCTAATCACTTATATCATCAAATGCACCTGGAAAAGAACAGACAGCATGTGAAGGAACTTGAGCACAGATGTTATGCATTTATGGCAGCTCATACCACTCAAGAGGAAAGCATCTGTGTTCTGTACAAGTTGGAGCTTCTGGGTGAACTTTAAGGGTTGTCCTAAATCGACCATATTACAGGAGTCCAGTCAGGAAGTAATAAAGGCATGGATGACAGCTTGAGTGGTTGGATTAGAGAGGAATAGCTGCAATCTCCTGGCCATTTGGAGGTGATGAAAGGCACCATCAGTCATTGTGGTAGAGGTCCAGTGGCAACAGTGGATTTAACAAACCTCTCATTTAAAAAAAAAAGTATTTGCCCTACCAAAATGTCACTTCCCTCTTTTGTCCATTGCCTTGTAGCCAGTCCATTTTTAATACAATCTCTATATCCTTTCCTAGAATATTTCCATTTCTTTAGTTTCATCTGGATTCTTCAGTCTAAATATCATCCACCCAATAATACACTGAAACCCAAATGTCTTATGGTCTCTTTAGTCGTTTAAAAAAAAAAAAAAAAAAAAACCCAGTTGGGAACCCTACATTGGGGGGGAGGGGAGGGAAAGGCTTTCAGAGAAAACATGTCATCATTTTAGAGAGGAAGAACTGGCTGTCTCCATCAGCACCTCAGGTAAGATCCCAGAGTCAAGTAGAGGTCACATATACAGATAGGTGAATAAAGGATTTTCTGTTTGTGGGCAATTTCAAAAAGTTTTAATTTCAAGTTGAGTGAAATATTGACAATTGAATTGCGTTGACCATTTTTTCATGATTTTTCATAAAGTTAAAGGAAACTTTGAAACAAGAAGTCATTATTTTTCAGGTTTGAAATATTTCCCAAACGCCAAAAAAACCCATTAATTTTTTCCCCAAAAATTTCCCCTGAAATCAGTTTGTGAAACATCTGAGCATTACCAAATTTGCATTTTTCTTTTTTCTCTTTTTCTTTTTGAAAAGTTTCAGCCAGCTCTATCAAAAGTCATATCAGCAGGTGCTGAGAGATCTAAAGAATCAGGAGACAATTTTATTCAGTAAATTGAAACCTACTGGGGCAAAATCTATGCTATGGTCCTGCTAGAAGGTCAGTCTTGGGCTATTACATTGGCTTTTATCAGAGTGTTTCAGAGTTCTGTGATAGAGTCCCTCTAAGGAATTTAGTTTTAAGGAGAATGTTTGCAAACATTGTGTCTGCTGCATGTTTTCATGATCTATAATTATGTTTTTATTTCTCATACAAGCTAAGGTCACTCCATATGTTTTAGTTTGTTCAATTCTGAACAGAAAGATACTTTAAACTCTGGATTGTTTTCTTCAAACTTATTGCACACACTGGGAAAAAATAATCCTAATATTTAAATATTAGAAGATCTAGATGAGTGTGCGTGCAAAGAATGCAATTTAGTTTCCCCTAAAGACTCATAGCCTTTCATTCTGTGGGTCACATGTTGGTGATTTTCTGTGGCAACAGATTATGTGAACATAAATGGGGGGGGGGAGGGGGAGGAGAGAAACTGAAGCAAAGAAGCCTGTGACAAACAGGTGGATCACAATTGTGAAATGGATTTGGGGGGGTGGGGGGTGGGAGGGGGCTGAGGAGGGGGGATTTGGCATGTACTACCACCACCTCAAAAAACAGGCTATGGAGGCGGTGTTGCATTTATCAAAGTTATGAAACAGTCAGTTCATGCAGTCCCTTACTAGCAAGTGGGAGTGAGAGATTTTATATTCATGAACCCTGGCAAATTCCTCTCTACAATGAGACACAGCTAACAAGGATTGAGTGCAATTGGTCACGACTGATAATGAAGGCAAAAATACCAGAACATCCTCACATTTGAGTTCATTTACCTCAGCTATACTTGGCTTAACACTTTCTTCTCACCTGACAACCTAAGAAAAAGGCAAAAAGGTGCCCGGAATGCTCCATGAGATGAAGCTTGAGGAATGATCTCCTCTTAAAATGTCAAAAGTTAAATAATTTAGAACCCGTCATCCCTAAATGCATATTTTATTTTATTAAGGTATTACTTTAGGTCTATTTTAAGAAATAACTGGTGATAAAGAGAAACAGTAATGAACTTTGTTTATATCTCTGTAGGACAGACTAACATGAGATGTGATTGACTGACTGTGTTTAGTTCTTGGAAACATAAGCCTGATTTCTCCATATTTACTGGCCCCAGTAGTCCAAATTGTTTATTAATGACTGATGTTAGAAGGAAATATAGTCTCAGAGGGAAACATTCAAATGCCAGATTCTCTAGCTTTGTGTTCTATAAGAAAGAATGAGGTTCCGCCTAGCAACATAGAGAGGAAATGGAATTCCTTAGAACGAGACAACACAATTTGTCTGTCTTTACTATATTTACTGCAACTAAAATGTCAATTTCAAATGAACATTTTACATTTAACAAGCTGCCTGCCACCTTTGGAACTCGAAGGATCCCACTCAGCAAAATCCACTTGAGTATTTATTACCGATGGCTGAGCAAGTATGGCTAAGATAAGAACAAGCTTGAAAATATTCGGTAATTTTGTTTTAATAGTAGAGCATTGACTGAAATTTCTGTGTGGAACTGGAGTTGCTGAAAAAAATCCAAAAAGCTGTTTCTGTGAAAAGAAAAAATAAAAGAACAGACGGTTTGGATGTTTATCTAATACTTTACACCTTTTAAGGCTTGAGAGTCATAAGTATTTGATGAATATTTCTTCTCTTAAGTCTTACTCAGCCAGGAGAAAATAAGTATATTCAGGAGAAAAAGGCACGTGATCTTTCTTGCTTTAAACCCCAAATAGATACAAAAAGAATGAAAAAAAAGCAATGTTATAATTTGCCTGAGTAGTCTAGATGGCCTGAGAGTGCCTATGTGATGCTGGCTGGATTAGGGAGAGCATTTATGGTATTTAACATCAATATTTCAAAATTACAATAATTCATATGAGATATGCCATGTCAGGTATTGTTAGAAAGTTTATAATTTGCTAAGGATTATGATATTATGTATGTGTGTCATTTGTATTGGAAGTTGTGGATATGTTTGATGTATCTGTATTTCATTTGTACTTGTGCTTTGTTTCTGGGCGACTCCCCAGACTGGATGGCAGCAGCAATAAGATGCTTAATGGCCCATTAAGGAAACTTACAGTTAGAATGGGCCCAGGGAGAGAAGACCTGGCTACACCTGATGAGTCACCAGGACTTACTCATGTGACCCTGGATTCCATCTTATTTCTATAAATATCCACAAGCAGCATGGCAAAGGCCAAGGACATAGAAGGCAGCTGCATCACATCCATATTATCTTCTGTCAGTTTTTAGTCTTCAGCCTTCAACCTTCACCTATCTCTGAATCAACTCATCTGCAACTGAAGCTGTGAATCAAAGGACTGAGACCCGTCCAGATTTTGGATGTGCCCCAGAGGGACTACACAAGCCTGCAAACTCCACAATTCTATTGGAAACCTGATATATATGGACTTTCAAATCATTTGAATGTATCTGATTGCTTTAATCATTTAACATTTTTCTTATAGTTTCTTTCCTTTTAAAATAAACCTTTAGTTTTAGTTACTAGAGGATTGGCTGGCAGCGTGGTATTTTGGGTAAAAGCCAAACTTATAATGATATGGTAATGTTGCTGACTCTTTGGGGTCAGGAGAACCTTTTTGGTTAAGAGTATATTTTAAAAACTTCTCTCTTTACTGGACCTAGTGGCTGATTGGGAACCAGAAACTGAAATGCAGTAAAGGGGGCTGTGTATATTTTGTTTTAGCTTCTTGATAACCATTGAGGGGAATCAGAAGCACTGTTTGTGGCTGATTGGGGAGTCTAACCTCAGTGTCACCTACCAGTGCTGGGAGAATCTGCTCTCCTTTTGCAGCCTGCCCTGAGACCTTGGCATTTTCAGGTGGCTACCCTAGACATGGATGAGTCACAGCCTACTAAACCATCTGTATGCAATACACACACGTTTTTCCAATCTCTCTCTCCTCCTCTCCCACTCCCCCCATGGGAGAGGGTATTTAGAAGTCAGAGGTGGATTGAAAGTTACACAAATATCTGGAACTGATTCCTAAACCCCTCTTGGAATGCCCATCCGTAACTTGCAGAGTGTGAACTCCATGAATTTGGAGGAAAACTAGGATTGCGGAACAACATCTATATCCCATAGTTCCTGGCTGTGGCTGTTTTTGTTTGGTTTATTTATGGTGCACAGTAAGTATAGGCTATAGCTAGGATTAGACAAAAATCATATTTGGAATATTTCATTTTTCTTCATATGGATCAAGTCTCTCTATGAAACAAAAATAAAGAAAACGGGTACCTTTCTACCAAATCACATTTCAGTCAGATCCTATTTTCAAAAACAGTTTAGAGGGAAAATGTGTAAGTTAAAATGCTTATTTAATTGTGCCAACTAATACAGAAAACAACTGAGCGATTAGCAACCTACAAGGAGACTATCCAGAGAGAATTCACAAGGCTATTGAATATGGAAAAAATTTTGATCCTGTGTTCCATATGAGATCACCAGTCTGGGGCAGACACTCAGAACAGACGTCCACATTTAGCAGAGTTCCACATGTCAGAGTCTGTGAGCCTGCATTGTTGAGTTAAACAGTGCAACATCAAGAGGCTTGCACCAGTGTCACTGAGAGGGGAATTTGGTTGTATATAGGTCTCAAGTGGTGGTGAACATGTTGTAGAGTTTATCAATGACTTTTGAGCTATAGACTGCTGCTCTATAAGGTGTGAAAGCCCTAAGACTTTTCCACACTCTCTTAGCCCATGTTTCTAGAAGCAGCTAGGACTATCCTGATTCTTCATGGGAAGGCCAAAAACCCATAAGGCAACAGGCCAAAAGTTTACTTTACATGGAGTAAACATTTTATGACAATTTTTAGTAGCAATCAAACTGAATATAGCACTTCAAGAGGAAGACCTCCCAAATGATCCTTTTCCTTAAAAATAATCACATTAGGAGGACGACACAATGGAGATTGAATAGCTAAGAGATATTATGGGAAGTTTATTTAAAATGTAAATCATTTATGTAATACTGTTAATTTAGAAGGCACTTTTCAATTAACGTAATTTAAAACATTTAACAAATTAGAAACATACCTTCATGGTCCATTACTTCATCCGTCTATCTTATCTTTGCACAATTTTGAATTCAGCTTCCCCCTGTCCTCCTATAATCTATTTTGGTGGTGAATGGTTTCTGGAAAACTCTGGGTGTGGGTAAACTTCCTCACTTACTAGGGAACTGAGAACTTTTTCCCATCCCAAGCAATATTAGTTATTGTTCACCACACCCTTTTGATTCAAAAGAGGCAGCCCTGTGCCTTTGGATACTAGTGTTTTCAAAATATGTTAAGTGGCAAAATATATAGGCCTAAATCATCTCCTTCACCAAAAGGCACAAACTAAAGAACACAACCATCACTCACATCTGGCCAGAATACAAGAAAGAAGGAGTGCAGTTCAAAAAACTGCATCCCCACTTCCTCCAAATTCCCACAGATACACCTTTGCATTTCCATACAGCTGAGGTTCTGTGGTTTTTGAGGGGAATGACCAGTCATTGGGCAAGGTAGGGCTGAAAGAGCTCTGCATTGATCCCTGGCAAACCCACAAAATGTCTGTGGGAAACTGTTGCTTCTTTAAGCATGAAATCTCACTTTTCACCTAGTCTCTGCTTAAAAAAGGGGAAAGTTCAAGTGCATTAACTTTATCTAGCAATTGTTCTGGCAGATTATATATAACCTGAAGTAGAGTATGCTGCTCTGCCGATAAATGTCTTTTTTAATTTTCAGGTATTCTGCTGTGTGAATTCTGGATCTCACAGGAAATTCATACTAGTTTGTGTGGTATAGTTTTGATATGAACAGAGAGGGACTCCAATAATTTTCACTTATGAAAAATCACTTTGAGTTAACCTGCTACCTCTTAGCTCCCAAGAAAAACAACAAATGAGATATGAAATTTACAAAGGTTGCTGTTTAAAAAGTTTTCCAGTTTTGTCTTAGATAAGGCTCTCTCAGTATTTGCGGTACACAGAGAGAAATCTGAAATAACATTCAGTTATTTAAGGCAAGTGTTTTTAAAAGATAATCACTATACATTATCCTGGAGTGGTTTGTAGTCAGAGTTTAACAACAAACACATACTTTGTGAAATACTATATTAAATTCTTACTCCTGCTGAGACATTCTGAATTCATGGCCTTTTATTCTCTGAATGTTTTTATTATTTCCTATGAATTTAACACTTATAATAGTTAAATATATAAACAGAAGGGGGCATGAATTAGAAAAAAGGGGAAAAACTCAGTGCTTTAGATTATTTCCCCCCCTCCTGTTAAAATTTACTTAAAATAATATTCCAATTAGTTCATTTTATCATTTAATTGTGGTATGGTTAACTCATACGTTATTTAATATGTAATCAATGTATAATGAATAGACAATCAGGATAGGATTATAGGAGTATAAGATTGATAAGCATTTAGAAGTGATGAGTGGGATTTAGTATATGAGGCTGTAATGCAAGGCCTACAGGCTAAGGCCTGTAAGATTTCAGTTTAGCCACACTAGGCCTCAGATTTAAGGAGACTTGACAGGAGTGGGTGACCCAAGAATGACCCTCTGCCAGTAAGGTTACAAGATTACTATAAAGCAGGTGCCAATAGGTGATGTTCCAGGAAAATATATTAGTGTGTACCCGTCTAGACCATAAGGCATCTGATTATAACATCACAAACTTCTGCTTTGACCTCAGGTCATCCGGGAAATGTTTATGTAAATGCCACTTACATAAATGAGAATATGGGGAACTGAGGAAAAACCTGTGCAAAATGGAACACCCCAAAATATAGGAGTGTGGAGGCAAAGAGAAGGAAGTTGGAACTGTCATGCGTATGGCAATGCTTAACACTTTATGTAGAACAAGATAAAAGTGTTTCACTGGTATCAATAGAAAGACCCAGACGGAAAACCCTAGCAGGAACTACACATCTATTAATGATCACCTGTTGAGAGATCCAGACTGTATACCATCTTTGGGTATGAGTGTATGAATACATCAGTAGTTACTGCATGGTTCACTCAGGTTTTGTGTACACCCATGTGTGATTGTAACCTTAATCATCTGCTTAGTAAAACTTATAAGACAGACAAGACTCGTCACTTGTGACACAGAGTGTGGTCACTATCAGTTCTTCATATGTTCCTAGAGTCTCCAAAATTAAGGGTGACTTTCACCCTGTTGATCTGAAAACTGTAGTACCACAGGAGCAGAGCTGACTCTTTTGGGAAACTATAGTTTAACACAGAACTATTCATTCAATTAAAACAGAGGCTACAAAGTGAGAAGAAAAAGTAGGAGAAATGTTTGTTTTGTCAGAGTACCAACTTCACATGCAAGTGGAGGTGCACATAGGAAATGAAAGGAAGATACTGAGGCCTTATCTTTCCATTTCACCTCTTTGAATGTGCTAGACAATTGTGATGTTTTCCAAAAAAATGTAAGGACATATTGTATACAAGTAAATGTTTCATCCTGGCTGAAACATTTAACCCGATTGATGTTTTTTTTCTTATAGCTCTGAGGACAGTCTTAAGGGCTTGATCCTGCACACTTTTCAAGAAAGCACACTCACTGATGGAATTGGGTGTGTTTCCTGAGTAAGGAATGCATACAACAACCTGATATCAGTCTTTGGAATTCTGGAAGGCAATAGAGGTAGGGGTGCTATAATATTTATTATCCTCATAACACAACCTTGTTTTAAGTTCTTATGCCTTTTTGCAAACTACCCTCTTGCAAGGTACTTTTAGTTTTCCTGCCCAATGCACCCCCAAATAAATTAATGCTTGTTAAAATCAAAGCTAAACCCAATACATACTAGCAGCAGCCCAACCCAAAATAATTCCATCAATTAATATACTTGGCTGATGGAGAAAAATATTGCTGGAAAAATATTTATGGAAAAAGGCAATTTCTTTACTCAAAGCCAATTCCATTACTTGCAGAAATGTTTACAAGAGAGGTTTCTAAAGTGACAGAATGGTAATTCTGCACAGCTCCAAACAATCAAAGTATTATCCTTTCAAATTCCTCTTTTCATAATGCCCATTTTGTAATCCAGAATATCTGAAAGTTTTGTTTGCCTTCCCAAATTCTCTTCATTTTCATATACATAATATATTAAATATTGATCAAAATTAATATTTTATGCAACTCAAGAGGCCACTCAACATTTTGATCAATCATCAACACACTGGTTAGCTAATACTTGCGAAATACCACCATGCCTTAGTAAAATCCACCCTTTCAACTTAAAACTGTGCAGAAATGTGTGCTATTTTTCCAAACTATTACAGACCTTCTTCTGTCATGACAAAAGTGATATTAAAGAGCTGTTACTTTACTTAGTTCAGCTTTTTTATCATATGACTGGAGAATACCTGATGTGATGCCAATTTTGAAGAATGGCAGGATCATCTCTAGAGCCTATTACAAGCAGGTAAGCTTAAACTTCAGTACCAGGCCAATTAGTTGAAACTCAAGTAAAGAGCAGAATTATCAGACACATACATGAACACAATTTATTGGGGGAAGAATCAACACTGCTTTTATAAAGGGAAATCATGTCTCACCAATCTATTAGAATTCTTTGAGGATATCAATAAGCGTGGATAAGGGTGATCCAGTGGATGCTGCGTAGTTGGTCTTTCTGAAAGCCTTTGACAAGGTTCCCTTAATCAAAGTAAACAGTCATGGAATAAGAGAGAAGATCCCCTCATGGATAAGTAACTGATTAAAAGTCAGGAAGCAAAGGGTAGGATTAAATGGTCAGTTTTCGCAGTGGAGAGAAGTAAATAGCGGGGTCTTCTAGTGCTCTGTACTGGGACCAGTGCTGTTCATCATATTCATAAATGATCTAGAACAGAGATAAACAGTGAAGTGGCAAATTTCAGACTATACAAAATTATTCAAGATTGCTAATTCCAAAGCTGACTGTGAAGATTTACAAATAGATATCAAAACTGGGTGACTGGGCAACACAATGGCAGATGAAATTTAGTGTTGATAAATGCAAATTAATGTACATTAGAAAAGATAATCCCAGCTATCTATATATAGAATGATGTGGTCTAAATTAGCTGTTACTACTCAAGAAAAAAGATCTTGGAGTCATTGTGGATAGTTCTCTGAAAACATCTGCTCAGTGTGCAGCACAGCCAAAAATACTAACAGAATGTTAGGAACCATTAGGAAAGGGACAGATAAAATAGGACAGATCAATAAATAGTAAATATCATAACACCACTACCAAGTTTAACTACAGGAAAAAGTGGTTTGAACTCTCTTTAAACTAAATAATGAACCTACAAGAATGCAGTTCTTGTAGCCCAATCTCAAAAGTCATATATTAGAACTGGGAAAAGATACAGAGCAGGGCAACAAAAAATGTGTAAATGTATGGAATAGTTTCCATATGAGGAGAGATAGAAAGATGGAAACTGTTCCCTTTAGAAAAGAGATGACTAAATGGAGGTATGATAGAGGTCTATAAAATCATGAATGGTGTGGAGAAAGTGAATAGATAGTGTTATTTATTCCTTCACATAACACACGAACCAAGTTTCATCCAATGAAATTACTAGGAAGTACTTAACGAAGTACTTTACACAATACACAAGTCAACCTGTGGAATTTGTTGCCATGGAATGTTGTGAAGGGCAAAAGTATAACTGGGTCCAAAGGAGACCAATTGTACCAGTCCTCCATGACTTAATCTATCAATAGCTACTAGCCAAAATGGTCAGGGACACAACCCTATGCTCCAAGTGTCCCTAAACCTCCAGCTGCCAGAAGCTGGACTGGACCACAGGGTATGGATCACTCAGTAATTGCTCTTTTCTGTTCATTCTCTCTGAAGCATCTGACACTAGCCTCTGTCAGAAGACACGATACAGGGCTAGATGGACCATTGGTCTAATCTAGTATGGCCATTCTTACATAAAATCACCAATACAAAGCAATAAATAACTATAGGATACAATAATAATGATGTTCAAGGTTTTGCAACCCTCTTACTATTTGAAGGTTCATTATTTAGTTTAAAGAGAGTTCAAACCACTTTTTCCTGTAGTTAAACTTGAGTCTCTTTCTTCCCCCAAAGTTTAATAAATTTTCAAAAATAAAATACACTCTAGCCAAAGTGAAACCTATGCTATGTATTAGCGATAGAATTCCTACACCCACTAATATTGAGGCTAGCACAGGTAACACCTACTAGCACACAGGTAAGTATCTCCTCGCTATTGTCTTTCACACTTCATTTTTCTCCTACTTTGCCCACTTCCTATTGTTTTCATCCAATTTCTTTCATTAAATCTTTTTTTACACCATCTCCCCACCCTCCAAGAGAATCTTCTAAATGGACTGTGAATTCAACAAGATATAAGTTGAACTTTTCAAACTCAGAAAGTTTGGATGGGTTTTTAAATTAGGCAAAGTGAATTTGCTTGTTTCTAAGAAAGAGAAACAAGTGTAGAACAAATATTAAAATATAATGGGATTTATCTTAAAATTATTTCATCTTTATAGTAAATCTGTTTCTCATCCTTGAGATGTCTATACATGAAACTTAAAGTTATGTTTAACATGTGCCACAACAAACAATTGGAGATTCAAGAATAGACAGGGCAAATGTTTATTGCTCATCCTGTTTAACTCCTAGGGAATTTAACATTCTTAGCAAGAAAGGCTTGTGTCCTACCTACCTTAGATTTTTCAGTCATCTTAGTAATGGACATATCCCAGCTGAATATATATATAGAAGGCTGTTTTGTAGTTTTACAAAAACCTCAGAAGGCCTCAGATTTCTGCTTTTGTGGTAGGTAAATCTGGTTGGGGAAAAAGAATTTGCAAAAAAAGATTTAAAAAAGTGAAGACTTTTGGACAGTTCCAACAGGCAGACCATTATTTCTTCTGTGTATGAGCTGGGAACTGGTTCTATCTGAACAAGAGATGAACCAACCAGGATAGTAATAAATGATGATTTATTGAATATGCATGGAGACTGGATTGAATATGCATGGAGACAGAGATATTTTTCCCCTCTATACAGGCCAAAATGGGCACCAAGACTTCCAAGGAAAAAGTATAATGAGACAACTGCTAACATTCAATACTGAAATATTAATTTTAACAGACTTGTTTGAATAAATTTTGCCGGTAAACTACTTGAACTCTCAGAGTTCAATAGTAGCCCCACTGAAAGTCAATGCAAGTTTTGCCATTGGCTTCAAAAGAGTCAAGATTTCATAACTCAGTATAAAATATTCTATAAAATATTTGGGGCAGTGAGGCATGGGCCATCATGGAACTATTCATAGATTGTTGTTTACCAGGGAGAATCTGTATCTTGACATAGGTTAGAACCACCTCGAGTTTGCTGTAACCTGCACCAGTTGGCAATGATCTCTAATGGACCACAGCTAACTAGGGATAGCTGGAGTAGTGTGGTTCTGATATGCCCCTCCCCACTTGATATTGTCCCTATGACAGGCATGGTGGGGCATGTCTAGAAAGTATGCTAAGGGAATTTTCAGCTACCTAGATCTGGCTGCCCTCTGGTTCCTTTGTACTCCCAAAGTGGAGCGAACAGGCCAGAACATGAGACAAACTCTGTATGTGTAGTAACTTTCAGAATTGTATTAAACAGGATAAAAATTATAAAGAATATAAAACCTCCTACTTTAGTGCTTATGCCAGCCATTAACTAAGAGCCCTATGGATAGATGATTACATCATTGTACAGAACAGCATTTCTTATACCTACCTCTAAGGCAAAAAGGACATTTTGAGTCCCCTCTTCCCCACCATGCAGCCATAATGAAAGGGAGAGTAGTTGCAACCCTCCTCTTCTCTCCAGGGACCTATTTGCAAACCTTTTGGGGTCATGACTCAAGTTGACATCCACACTTGGAGGTATCAGATAAGATACTGGCCTATGTGGATCACTGTTATATTACAATAGCACCTAGGAACATCAGTCAAGGATCAAGGACTCATTGTTCAAGGCACTGTACAAACAAAACACACGTGAAGAAGGTCCCGATCACAAACAGCTCACAACTTACATGTTAGACAGATACAACAGGAGAATGAAATAGATGAAAAGAGTAGAGATGAAATATTGGGAGAATAAGGAGACTATAAGAAGACTGGTTTAGAAGAAAAGCAGAACACAAGCCACCACTTCCCTATCCAGACAGAAATAGTAAGCATGATGGCAGAGGTAAGTTAAGGAGAAATTAATAAGAGAATAAGATGGTGGCTTTACAAATTGTGACAGAGTTTCTCCCATAAATAGAGGAACACATGGAGAAAGCACAGAAGTGCTCAAGGAAGAAGCTGGCATAATTGTTAGTGCCAAGATAGCATAAGCTAGTATATCTGAGTGGAAGAGGGTGAGGGCTATCAAAATAAGGGGTTTGTACTTGGTTGTGGTGGAAGAGCCACTGCCCCTGCTAGGACATATGGGAAGAGCAATGAGCCAAGGAGATGACCCTAACAGCAGCATTTTAAATGGATTTAAGAGCGGCAGTATGGCTGACATTAAAGCCAGAAGGGAGCAGGTTATAGCCGTCAAGGTATGTCTAAAGCCTCAACTGCCTTCTCAAGATCAAAAGCCAAAACCACTTCCCAGGCCTTCCTGAGTGCCAAGAGCACTGGTTTTCCCATATGTAGCTGTCAAAACCTCCAACTTCTCCCCTTCCCCCACACATACTAGTCAATGCAAAATCTGTAGGAATTGACATTTGGAAAGGCAAGAGAAGCAATAAATAAATAAGCAAGCAAAGTGACTGCCACAAGGAATACTGTCTGGGAGGGATGTGTATATGAAGCAAAGGACTTGGAAGAGTTGCTGCTGTTTAATTTAGATCTCAACCTACACAACATGGGCTTTGAGTCTGCCTCAACAGTGGAATTAGTAGGCTTTGCCAAAGAAACAAACTTTGTGGATGGAAGTGAGTGAATTAAACTTTCAAAACTATGATTTTAAACAGAAAAGACTCAATTTCATCAAGTTTTTCACAACAAGTTTTTTTTGTATTGAAGGTCTTAGTGGTAAAGAAAATCAAAGTTTGACACACCAGGCCATCTGTTCCAACAGTCAGACACCAGAGACTCCAGCTCACAGGAACAGAAGCAGCCAAAGCAGGAAGTGTTGATTGGATGGGAAGGAGAAAGTAAGGCCTGACTGGGGCCGCTCCTCCTACACCATTTCATTAGAACTAGAACTACATTCTCTGGGGGCTCTGGAACCCAGATGGTGCCTCCCCTGTCTGCCACGTGCAGAGCGGAGTTGAGCCAGCCAGCAACTTCAGTTGATTGGTTACTTCTAGTCCTAAGCAAGGATGTCTGGACATTCACAGAAGTTTCTACAGTTTTAACTGGACTCTCTCTGCCATGTGCTGATTGGCTATTTGCTCCCTCACCTTCTCCCCCCCCCCCCAGTCACTTCACCTCAGGTTCACTCCACACCTACTCCTCCCCTTCCCAATGAGCTGATCTCTGCTAAATAACATTCCTCCTCCCCACCCACTCACCCCCCCAAAAAAAGCATGGAACTAACATGTTTGCCACTATCTTGTTCTAGTGCTTCACTATCTGTTCGTGTTCTACCCTTCTTCTCCACCCTGGGCTAGTCTGGTCCAAAACTATAAGACTAATCTCTTTGGGAGCAAGGCCCATCTACAGTGTATGGTTAGTACAATACCTAGCACAATGGGATTCTATTCTTTGTTGCTCCTTAGGCACTACTGTAATGAACATGATTAATAAAATGAGTGGTAGAGGGGGAAGAAAAGTGCAATTGGATATCAGACTTGAGTGAGTAGAGTGCACGGTAAGGGAAAGCAGAAAGTTTGAGTGCAGGGATGTTGGGAGTAACAGAGTTATGCAGGGTCTTGAAAGTCAGGGCCGGAGTTTGAACTTGATGCAGCAGGCAACTGTGTTACTTGGCAGCTCTGTGTTCTTGGGGAACCAGGGTGCAAAACCCCTACTCTCTCTGGCTCACCTGAATCCCCCCTCCAGCCCCTGCTTGAACCAGAAACCAAAGGCATCTCAATATGAAAAGGCAATGGAAGACACCTAAAACCCTCCCAACAACCCCTAGCCTCATCTACATCAAAGGTGTAAAAAGGAGGCATCTCAATTAGCACATTGAATGAAGAAAAGAAGCCTCATCTACATCGAAGATGGAACAAGAATTAGCATAGCGTATGGAGAACCAACCTCCAAAGCAGGGACCAAACTGAACTCTGGGATTGCCAAAGCAGGGACACACTGCATGATTGGAGATCTCTGCTCTCGAGGTAAATGAACTCACACCTGCACCCATCCAGCTCCGCAGTTATCAGACCATTCTAGTTATTTATATGCAAAACACTGAATATGCCTGGTTGCATTGTGAGCTCCCTCAAGGAACACTGCCTATAGCCAAGAATGATCAGCTCCTTTTGTCCCGCACAAAGAAAACCACTCTGGGATACTTCCTTGAGACATTGTTTACCCATAAACAAACCTGGTGTCTACAAAAACCCCTACGGAAGTTCAAACCCCTGTTCTGATGCTTGGATCCAAATTCTGCATCAGTTCCACTGGAACTTGCCCCTTTTCCTGACTGATCTGCCTGTCTCAAGCGCTCCATACCCTAAGCTGAACAGCCTTTGAGCGGTGAGATCCTCCCACCCCTTCTTCCCCCAACATTCTTCTCTCTCCCCCTCTCTCTTAGTCCAGGCATAACTTCCTACTTTTGTAATCAAACCTGGGCTAGCTTTCTCCAAAACCGCAACGGCAATTGTGTAGCACTGTAAGCATTTGATTTTTTTCTCCCCTTGTATGGTATTACTATTAGTATCATAAGTTTTATATACCTGGCAATAAAATAACTGTTATAATCAAGCTGGTTGCCACTCTCTCTCAACTTCCTATCTTGCTCTGCAGCAATGCTTCTTTTACCTATGCCAAAGATCCCTGGAGTGCCCAAAAATCCTATGGGGTTTGCTTATCAAGGGGGTTACTGCTAGAATAATTGTAGAGTGAGGGGGAGGCACCTGAGAAGTGCTGCTCTGCCTAGCCTAGCCTAGCCTACGGAGTCCAGGGGCATATGGGGGAGGGGGTGGGGCAGCTGAAAAGTGTTGTTTGGACCCAGCCTGCTGAGTTCAGAGATATATAACAGATCAACTGAGAGTGCTAATAGCCCGGTCCACTCAGACGCACTCGGTCAAGCTGGAATGTGTGTGTGTGTATGTATCTCTGGGAGGTTTATTTGAATCTGGGGCTGGAGGAACCCAGCCCTGAAAACCTTAGGTCCTGCAAGATAGCTCTGTTGGGAGGGGACTTGTAGCCATATGAACACACAAGTAACAAGCAGTACATTAATAGAATCACACCACCCCTTCCAGGAAGGTAGCCCTAATATACGAGTATACCAGATTTGCCCGTCACCTTGAGGTAACTGGTAACCCAGTAGGTAATCCGAAAAACAGAAGGGATGAACTCCAAGTTGTGAGTGGAAAAGAAGGTATTGTAGCGACTCAATTCTGGATGGATTCAAGGGTGATGAGGGGAGAATCAGGGAGACCAGAGAGGAGTGTTACTTAGATTGTGTTTATTTGCATGCATTCATCTGACCACTTTTTATAGCAGCAGTGACTAGAGGGCTGATCCACGTCAGGGCCCCATTGTACACTAAGTACTGTGCACAGTCTTACAGTAAATGATAGCCCCTGACTGAAAAGAATGCACATCCCCCACTCAGCTTTAGATAACGTCTTTCTTACCTACAGAATAATTCATCTAGGGTGATTTTTGCCTCTCCCAACAGAAACTATGTGCAATGCACAGAGGTATGCAATACTGTGCTATGACTTAGCAATTAAAATATGTGAGTTCAGTCATAAATTGGCTTCGTCCAGAGCCACAAGAGATTTTCCGTTAGCTCCTCCACTTTATGAGTGATGGTTTTAACATCCTTACCACTCTGTAAACATCCCAGCTTACAAGACTAGACAGAAGGCTAAAATGCTGACAAAACAGCCAGTTTGCAGCTCCTTGGAGGAGGCTTGTGGGAGGTGGAGAAGTAAATGGAAGGGCAGGCTGTAAAACCTCTCTCTCAGGGAACTCAAACAAAAAAAAGTAGGTTCTTTGAAAAGCAGACCCATTGACAAGTAAAAGTACCTTTTAAAAAATATGTATATATAAGTTGAGAAGTGCCTTTCTTTTCAAGGAGCTACACAGAAAGCAATATTTTAATGACTGTGAAGAGATTCTCGAATCAGCTGAAAGGCTATTACAAATGACAATTATTTTTCTACACAGATATTTGAAGAACCTTTATGTTCGTACTGAAAGAACAGAAGGATAGAAAGTCTAACACATTGTTCCATGATAGAATTTCACTGAAAGTATATAGCAGGAGTGTCACATGATAAATATGGACCAACAACTGAAAGATTAATATTTTGCTGACATAGTCTATTAAGAGTATTGTGTACTTGAGGTACACAGGCTTATGATAAACAAAATTTCCTACCTCTTAATTTTACAATAGCATATCTGAGAAATATATATTGGAACATTATGCAGTAAGGGTGGCAACAGTTTGTAGTATTCATATCCATGGCCAGAGGAGATTACACATTTGCATGTTGGTTGTACTCCACAGTGAGATAGAATATACCCATGTCCACAACTGTAATAATCTTTGTACAAGGTATGCCTTGTGAGGAATCGTTTGAAAAAAAAAAAAAAAAAAAAAAAAAAGACCTCAATTTGCTGGTCATTGTCCCGGTAAAATGTGTGGCAACACTATGTGAAATTGTAAGATGCCACTGTATGGTGTTAACACTTTCCAACCTACATCCCTGCCCAAAGAGAAGTTGGCAAACAGATCTGTATCAAACAGAAGAATGTGAGCTCTGCTTAATTTTCATTTAAGCAGGAAACCGTCATCAAGCAGGAAGGGAGACAAAGGGTAAGCCAGGTGGAAGCAAGGCTGGTGGGCTATTACTTGCTAAGTGTCCGTTCTTTGTCAGAAAAAGGAGCAAGGATAAAAAGAACCTACTTCTTAGCAAAGAAATAGCATGGATTTTCCTTCCACACAGACTTGCCTGTTGCTTTTACTCCCACCTGGGAAATGCTTCTCAAAGTGGGAAGAGGACTATAAGAAGGGGCAGAGACGCCAAGATATCACTCCTTTCTTTATTGAGTCACTGCATGAGAAAGGACAAAAGAAGCAGCCATTAAATAGAAGGGATTGATTATAAGCACATTCTACTCTATGATTTCGTTTGATTTATAAACTTATCCAGTTTATGATCTGATTAAGGTGTAGGAGATATACTGAATAATAGTAACATTGCCTTTAACACCAGGCTGATATATGGATTCAGAAATAACCCAAAAGGAAAAGTGTCACTTCCAAGTCACCAATAACAGACAGATCTATCCTTTCTATAGCTCTTAGCCACCTGGACTCAGATCCTCAAAGGGATTTAGGTGCCTAACTCCCATTGAGATCTAACCTAAGAAGTTTGACCAGTAAGACTGTTGAGAGTATTTGGTGAGAAAAAACACTATTTTGAATTTAACAGTTTGTTAAGTTAAGCATTAGTTGCATTTGGTCTTTTTTCCTTGTAACCATTTCTGACTTGTGTCTGATTACTTATATTCACTTAAAATCTCTTTGTAGTTAATACATTTATTTTATTGTTTTATCTAAATCACTGTGTTTAAATTCCAATGTTTGGGAAACTATTTGGGATAAAATATGGGTGCACAATATTTTCACTGATGAAATAACAGGCCTATATAAGATTTGTATTGTCCAGGAGAGAGCTGCACAATACAGGACATACATTTCTGGGGAAAAATCTGGGACTGGGCATGACTCACATGCTGGAGGCTATTTGTGATCAATCCAGACGGGAAGCTAAAACAAAACAGCATTGTAAAGAGCAGCCTAGGTTGGAAGTCAGGGGTGACAGCTACTCAGTCTGCATTGCACCCTGAATACATCCCAGAGGGTTTGTCCCATCATATTTACAACCGAAGAGTGGTGCACCTTAGATTTCATATCAATGAAAAGAGTGTGCAATATGGCCATAATTTTATTGAAGTCTATTACACATACTCAGATACTAACATGAATGATCCCACAGGAGATTGCAATCCATCTTAAGGCATTGTTAAGGTATCACTTTGGCTAGATAGTTTCCACACCACTGTTATTTGCTTGCAGAAAATTTTACAGAACAATTAGAAGGATATCACTTATCGTACAACTGTGCTATTTAGAAATGCTTATCTTGATATATAGAGTACTGACCTGCAGAAAAAAATACATAGTTTACCTACAGACACCATGAATATTTTAGTAAGATTAGTTAGATGTCTATGTAATTCATTCTAGACTAGGAAAATCTCCAGTGACTACATGTGTGTATATTGAAGGAAAAGTACAGTACAGTTTACCTAAAGTTATGGGACAAATTATTTCCTCCTGAACCAATATAACTTGACATATATTTGTGTAATTCCAGTCACTATGTGAAACCAGACTTTTTTGGAGAGCTTTTCCAAAAAGAGTATGCCTGACATATGGATTGGGAGATCCACCTTGAGCCCATTGTAAGGAGTATTCTGAATGCCAATAGGCAGTATGTATTTCTATGAGAAATTAAAAGTAGTTAGCACTTCTAATTGCTAGGTTTCAGTTACTACAGCCTACTAGATACCATGTTGTCCAAAAGCAACTGTGGGTTTGCAGTCAGAATTTAGAGTCATGTCACTTGTTTCTGATACATACACATCTCAAACAGCATTAAGTCAAGTTATCAAGACCAGCCACTGGCTGTCAAACCACCACATTCAACTGATGTTCTTATTGGCTCATATTGGGGTTGGAGTCTATCCCTAAGCATTTGTTATTTGTTTTGATTGTGTTATTTTTAATACTGACAAGGACACCCAGAGAATCAGGAGTGTGTCTTCAGTCATATTTAAATAAATAATTTGAAGTGGGCTAAAGGGTCTCTCTCCACAGGGTCCATCTCAATTGGCTTGGGAACCTTCTCAGTTTAGGCAGAAAGATCCTTAGGTAAAGCATTTTCAGCTTGGTCATTCCGAAGTCCCTATTGGTGAGTTGCTGTATTCAAGACTTGTTTTAAGTATTTCTCACTCAGGTCATTTTAAACCTCTCCTTTTTAATTTCTGCTAATTAAGAGGCAGATTGATTTGGAGGTGGGGTTTGTTGTGCATTTCTTAATTATTGTAATTACTGGTCATTTGGACAAGAATATATTTTGTTTAAAACCACAGATTAAAGTATAGTGGAGAAGAATGTGTAAGAGGCAACTCCCCATCTCTCCTAAAAGCAGAGGAAGAGTATCTTCTCCCTCTTTTGGGGGGATACTACAGCCCCCCCCCCCCCCCCCAATACTCTCTTCTCATTGTGATATGAAGAAAACTCCCTTTTACAAAGTCATCTTGGTACCTGGTGCTCCAGGTACTTTTCCCTTTTTCTAGCTCCAAGCACTTAAGTCTCTGACCTTGGATTGGCAGATTCCAATGCTTCTTAGTGATTTGGCCAGAGGGCCAAATCAAAGTTTTCAGATCCCTTCCAGGTCCAACAATAGAAGACCAACAAAAACAATCATCCAGCAGCTTCATGCTCAATTAGTTCTCCCACTCTTAATGTCAAGGGTTTTCACTTCACCTTCTTTGGTGGGCCTGAGTTCCCCTATTCTAGGTTCCAGTCTGGGACCCTGAAGCAGATCCCTTGCTTTACCTCCCTGGACAAATTGCTACCTACACCTACCTCTAGATCCTTCCCACAGCCCCTTCCTGGGCTCTGGCTCACTGTCTAGGCCTATTACCTGGGCCACTGCAGAGAGCATTCTGGCACTACTATAGGAGAGCCATCCTACTCCCTGGTCTGTCACTTAGAGTCTGCTCATCTCAGTCTCTCTCATAGAAAACTTCAACACCCATCACCAGGGGAGGCAATTAACTAGGCACAGGTGTGTCTGGGCCTTAATCCCTTAAAAAACCAATCCAGCCCTGGGACACTTCCACTCCCATTTCAAGTCACTTCAACCACCCCTTCCTAGTCCCCAAGAACTGTTGTTTAAAATTGTAAGACTGAGCACTAGCTCAAAGCCACGGATGAAAGGCAGCAAAGATCATAGCTCCTGGGCTATGAGCTAATTAGAGCTCAATTACTTTGGACATTGTTTGGATTAATTCTCGCAGAATTCTACCTGTACACTTGTTTGCAGAAAATAACGCTATCAGACAACTTAAGTCTCTTTATGCTCTCTTCTGTCATTGTCTTGTAAATGTGAGCTAGCAGATTGTGTTTCTGGAATGATAATTTTTCATGACTATTTCACAATTGTATTTCAATACATAGCATCTGTGTTCACCTTTCATCTTTTAACCAGTTGTGAAATAACTATTTCTAACAACAAACTTAGAACTAGCAAACTACTCCTTAAACAACATTAAAAGGAAATCAAGTCAATACAGTCTTCTTAAAACACCATTAAAGTATATTGCACCAGATTTTAAATGTTACCATAACCTATTCCTGGCACTTGCCTTCTTGGCATTCTTCAGGTTAGAAAGTCAACAGTTTCCTATGGCCATGATGCCTAAATTCATCTTTTTTTTTTTTTTTTAAATTACTTTTAAAAAAAAAGTATGTTTTTGACATTTCTCTGAAGCAGATGTTGTTTTGCTAAAATGTAAGTAAGTGAGATTTGTTATGGTCTTAAAGTCTAGGATGTATTTTGCCAGGCTAGGTTTAGTCCCAGTTTAAAAAAAAAAAAAAAAGTCTGCACATTTGCCCCAAAAATGTTTTCTTATGTACAAATATTTTTAATATGCCTGACTGATTCTTCCTTGCATGCCTTCTGTGTAGTGTCAGTACTGCAGAATGGTGTGTGAAAACATACTGGACTTCATAACTGCAGCTTCAGTGCAGTACTGGAGGGGGATCATGACAATTATTTTTTCGGTCTCCCCAATAAGAGCATTAGTCTTAAATAAAATACTTAATAGGGATGACATAGGGGATTTGCAACAGTTTTCCTTTCTGCTTGTCTTCCAAAGGACATGAAATCAGATTCCAGCTGTTGTGCATAACAGACCCTGACAGGATGTGCTGGCAAAGTATAACTGACGCTTTCTGAAGGTTGGGGGTGGGGAATGTTGAAAAAGAAACAGTGTGCAACATGCTTGTCCCCTGATTTACAAGCTTTAGAGAATCATTAAATTGCAATAAATATGGCAAGTATGTGCATTAAGTTGAAGAGATCTGAACCAGTTCCCTACAAACACAGTTAGAGTGCAGGCTATTGATAGTCCATGTTCAGAAGATTCAGATTGGAGTCACTTTAACCAGCTCACTTCTTCTACTTTCCTTAATTTTTAGTCTAGACACCTTTCATGTTCCATCTAAAAAGAAAATATAGTACATTAATATAAAATGCTCTCAGACTAGATTCCTGGACTCCTTGTCATGTACTCCTCTTCTAAATTTAAGTAAATTAAGACAAGTGATTTTGTTTGGAAACAAAGCCACATGAATGGGGAGGGGAGGGGCAGGGCCAGGGGCATAGAGGGTGGGGGAAAGGGCTATTTAAACAGTTTCCACAATGTCATCTATGTTGTTTTCCAGAACATCTATGATCGCTTGCTCTCTCTGCTGGGAATCTCTGAACATTGCTGATCTCACAGTTAGCAGATATTTTGCACCCAGTAAGGCTATGCAGTGGGAGTGACAAACAGGCCAGCTTTTTATAGATTCTAGACACTAACTGGCACATGGTAACTATTGTGGAAAACTACACACAGACTGATGTGTAGGCACACTTACACACTTCTAGACCGAAAACATTAGAATTGACACCCTGTTGTGCCTCTTCAGTGATGGGTACTTTAAAAATGCCATAGCACCTACAGCAGAACTTTTTTTTGCATTTCTAAAGTCAAAACCCACATTTTTCAGACATAGTAATGTCAGAGAGGTCTAATTTTTGGTCAGGACTGATATTTCAGATTTCAACTGCTTTATCCATTATTTTCCCTCCACCAATAACTAATCAAAATAGGAAATATTTTTCACTTAGAATCCACAAACCGCTTCACACAAAATTACAGAATAATTCATCTCTGGCCAAAAAGCCAAATGTTTCAGTCCCAAATGTTAAACATCTTAGAATATGTTGAGCAAGTGAGAACAGGCTATAAAACTGCTTTGCCAAAGTAAGTGTGGTGGTTGCTATTATTCCAATTACTGTACTAGCATTATAGCAGTTAAAATCCTTTACTTCTACTGCAAAACACTTCTCATTTGGAGATCTTGATGTGTTTTACACGAGTTCAAGTGTAAATCTTCATTCAACAGACTGAGAAACTTAGGCTCTGGGAGCTAAACTACTAGCCCAAAGTCATATAATGAGCCAGTTGCAGAATCAGGACCACAAACCATGTGAGATCCCTTGTCCTGTTTGTGACGTGCAGGCCAGATTCCAGCTCTTGCCCAGGCTGCAGGCATTAGTTAAGAACTGAAACTTATAACAAGAGACAACACCAGTTCACCTGTATGTCAGTTTTGCTCAAAATAGGTATTAATCTTATAATAATATATTTAATATTTAGACTCTAGGAAAAGCCTGTAAGTTGCTGCATGCATTAATCTTCACTTGTAATGCCAGTATTCCATGCTATAAGGAAATATGTAAGGTTTGCTTTATAACTTTGAAAATGTTTGTTCTGAATTTATGAATTCAGACATGGGAATCATCCCCCCTGCCCATCCAGAAGCACTATCAAAATCAGATGGGCCATCAAGGAACATCGCAATACAAAGCACTGGTGGAAATGCTGTGTGCAAGGAAGCTCATCCTGTGGACTTGGAAAGTGAATGAAGGAAATAAAGTCAAAGGAAAATTTTCAATGTCTGTCTTTGCTGTTTGAACTCAGATAGGACCAGAGACTCTAAACTGAGGTAAAGACCCTAGGGGTTGCCCATGGGTCCGCCTTGAAAGACCATTTGAATCGACAGATCACAAGAACTCGGTCACTCTTAAGATTTAGATGGTAACAGTTGTGTGTGCGCGCACGCTTTACCTGTAAATAACTCTGAATTCTTTTTTCTAGTTAATAAACCTTTAGAAAGTTTACTATAGGAATGGCTACAATCTAGATCTTTGGTGCAAGATCTAGGGTACCAATTGATCCGGGGTAAGTGACTGGTCTCTTGGGACTGGAAGCAATCTGTACATGGTGTGGTTTTTTGTTATAAGTGACCATTTGTCACTAAATCCAGTTTGTCTGGGTGGCAAGGTAGACTCAGTCTAAGGGGAGAGTCTGTGACTCCATGGTAAGCTTGTTAGAGGGATCTAGGAGTTCACCTTTTTTACTGGGTTGGTGAAATCTAATTATAGAACACATCTCCAGTTTGGGGTGTCTGCCCTGTTTTTGATAATCTGTTTGGAGGTAAAAGTTCCGGAGGGGTAGCCCTGTTAGTCTGTATACAGCAAAAACAATGAAAGTTCTGTAGTACCTTAAAGACTAACAAATTCCTGCAGGCATAAGCTTCCGTGGGCTGCAATCCACTTCGTCAGATGCATCATTTTAAGAAAGGTGAGGAGTGAAAAAGGCCAAAGATGACTTATGGGATTTCTGTATAATATAGCATTACAAAAATTAGAATTATTCCACCTATAAAGGAAAAGGATTAACAGATTTAACTGAAATACTCAGAGTTCCAGCTGAAAAATACACATCTAATCATACATCCTTGACTCCAACCTCAGTTTAAAAAAGATAAAAATAATAATATAGACTTGAGTAAAAAGTAGTCCAGTTTCAGCTACAAAAGGAAATCTTACCACTAGAGTTAAGATTGTTTATCGACCTGTGATTTGCATTGTGTGAGAACTATGAAGTTTATTGCGAAGCTTCTTTTTTTTTTTTTCTTTTTTTCTTTTTAAAAGCTAAGAGTGTTTGGGTATTATATTTCGTTAGTAAGAGATGTGACCTGAGGATGAGCAGAATGTTAGTTTTTGGCTGACCTGGTATTTTCTTTTAATTTTAGTGATTTTATTGATAGGAAATGCAATTGAGCAATCATTGCTCTAGGTGGGTTCCCCCCCCATTCCGCAATATATTTAAAGTTCACAGAACATGGGTTCTGGTAGGCAGGCAGGGGGCCCCCTCTATTGAAAGCACCATGCCACTGGCCCAGGAAGAACAATGGAGATCTTAACCACTGTGACAAGACAACGGGAGAGATGCAGGACCAAGTTCTCCAGATCAATAGAGTTGCACTTTATGCAAAACTGGGTCAGTAGGCAAAGAGATCTTTAAGCCACTTCTGTGTTCCCCAGATTTCACATGGCAGCCCATTCAAGACAGATTTGATCAAGAGAAAAAATTCACTACTGAAATAAATTCCTTAGGCTTAGAAGATATTCAATGACTGCCACATTCTATCACAGGATTTTAGAACAAAAAGGTATTCACTCTTTGAACAAACTTGTGTGGGGAATTTTACATAGGCAGAACAATTATCTAAATAGAAGTTTGTCCAGAAGACCAAATTTAAGAAGCCTGCTCTGATATTTAATAAGGGACCCATAGTCAAGACCTTGGCTTTACATTGTATTCAAGAGGAAATGCTACTTTAACTGCTCAGTGCACTCTCATGCAGAATACACTGGTTCAGTACAATCTATGTAACAGAACAGAACATTTACCACAAAGGACCATACCTTTAGTCAATTAAATCTGGTATCTTGCACACAGCTGTAGGCAGAGGGAAGAATGCAGTCCAGCCAGGAAGCTTGACCCATGAAGAAGAATAAGGTGGGATGCTGTCTGGATTAGGAGTGACCATTTATAACATTGATATCAATATTGCAAAATTACAACGAATCTTGCAAAATATGCCAGGTAAAGTATGATTGGAAAAGTTATCACTTATTGAATATGATAAGTTCATCTATATTTGTGAGTCATCTTTGTATTGTAAGCTATGAATGTGTGATTTTTTGTATCTAAAAAACTTGTGCTGTGCTACTAGGTGACAGCCTATATTAGCACCTAGATTAACACCAGCACTGTCCAGCCTGCTTGAGGGCTATACAAGGGTCATCAGCTATACAGTGAGCCCAGGAAAAGAAGCTAGGGACTATGCCTATGAGTCATCAGGACATGTAGAGACATACCTGTGAACAGGGAACTCCAAGTGCTTTTCCATGCACATGTACTATGGGCTGGTGTTTGAAACAGACCACATGGAAAAAGGACAAAAGGCAGCTGCAGCATTTCCATCTTCTCTTCATTCCTGCTTTCTACCTCTGGATCAACTACTTTACATCTGAAGCTGTGAAACAAAGGACTGAGACCCCTTCAGATACTGGGTACACCAGAGGAACTCTGCAAACCTGCAAACTCCAATATTGCTAAAAATTTGATATATATGGACTTTGTATGTATCTAATTGCTTTGACCATCTCATTTTCTTTGTTTCTTTTCCTTTATAATAAACATTTAGTTTTAGATACTAAAGGATTGGCTGGCAGCGTGGTACTTTGGGTAAGAACCAAACCTATTTGATCTCGTAATGTAGCTGACACTTCGGGGGGATCAATGCCTTTTTTGCCCCTGACTTCACAGACAAGGTCAGATCCCAGACTACTGCACTGGGCAGCACAGAATGGGAAGGAGGTGAACATCCTAAGCCCAAAGGTAAGTGGGGAAGAGGGACACCACAAGGAAGCAGAAGGCGGAGGGTGCAGCAAGGGAGGCCTCCCGATTCATACTGTGAAAGTAGGCCAATCGGCTACTTATCTCAAGTGCCTGTACACAAATGCAAGAAGCCTGGGAAACAAGCAGGAGGAACTGGAAGTCCTGGCACAGTCAAGAAACTACAACATGATTGGAATAACTGAGACTTGGTGGAATAACTCTCACGATTGGAGCACTGTCATGGATGGGTATATACTGTTCAGGAAGGACAGGCAGGGACGAAAGGGGGGAGGAGTTGCACTGTATGTAAGAGAGCACTATGACTGCTCTGAGCTCCAGTATGAAACTGGAGATAAGCCAGTTGAGTGTCTGTGGGTTAAGCTTAGAAGCAAGAACAATAAGCGTGATGTTGTGGTGGATGTCTGTTACAGACCACCAGACCAGGAGGATGAGGTAGATGAGGCTTTCTTTACTCAACTAGGAAAAGTTTCCAGTTTACAGGACCTGATTCTCATGGGAGACTTCAATCACCCTGACATCTGCTGGAAGAGCAATACAGCAGAGCACAAACAATCCAGGAAGTTTTTGGAGAGTGTCGCAGACAATTTCCTGGTGCAAGTGCTGGAGCAACCAACTAGGGGCCGTGCTTCTCTTGACCTGCTGCTCACAAACAGGGAAGATTTGGTAGGGGAAGTAGAAGTGGGTGGCAACCTAGGCAGCAGTGACCATGAGATGGTCAAGTTCAGGATCCTGACAAAAGGAAGAAAGGAGAACAGCAGGATACGGACCATGGACTTCAGAAAAGCGGACTTTGACTCCCTCAGGGAACTGATGGGCAGGATTCCCTGGGAGGCTAATATGAGGGGGAAAGGAACCCAAGAACGCTGGCTGTATTTTAAAGAGACCTTATTGAGGGCACAGGAGAAAACCATCCCGATGTGCAGAAAGAATAGCAAATATGGTAGGCGTCCAGCTTGGCTTAACAAAGATGTCCTTGGCGAACTTAAACACAAAAAAGAAGCTTACAAGAAGTGGAAGCTTGGTCAGATGACTAGGGAGGATTATAAAAACCACTGCTTGAACGTGCAGGAATGAAATCAGGAAGGCCAAAGCGCAATTGGAGTTGCAGCTAGCAAGGGACGTGAAGGGGAACAAGAAGGGTTTCTACAGGCATGTTGCCAACAAGAGGAAGATTAGGGAAAGTGTGGGCCCCTTAGAGAATGAGGGAGGCAACCTAGTGACAGAGGATGTGGAGAAAGCTGAGGTACTCAATGCCTTTTTTGCCTCTGTCTTCACAGACAAGATCAGATCCCAGACGGCTGTACTGGGTGTCACAGAATGGGAAGGAGGCGAACATCCCACAGTGCTGAAGGAACGGGTCCAAGACGATTTAGAAGGCTTAGACATACACAAGTCCATGATGAGGTGACTGGCTCTGTGGATGTAGGGAAGGCGGTCGATGTGATATACCTTGACTTTAGCAAAGCTTTTGATACTGTCTCTCACAGTATTCTTATCAGCAAGTTAAAGAAGTATGGGTTGGATGAATGGACTATAAAATGGATAGAGAACTGGCTAGAGCATAGGGCTCAACGAGTAGTGATCAATGGCTCCATGTCTAGCTGGCAGCCGGTCACAAGCAGAGTGCCCCAGGGGTCGGTCCTGGGGCCGGTTTTGTTCAACATCTTTATTAACGATCTGGAGGATGGGGTAGATTGCACCCTCAGCAAGTTTGCGGATGACACTAAGCTGGGGGGAGTGGTAGATACCCTGGAAGGTAGGGATAGGATACAGAAGGACCTAAACAAACTGGAGGATTGGGCCAAAAGAAATCTAATGAGGTTCAACAAGTAAAAGTGCAGAGTCCTCCACTTAGGAAGGAAGAATCCCATGCACAGCTATAAACTGGGGACCGACGAGCTGGGCAGCAGCTCTGCAGTAAAGGATCTGGGGGTAACAGTGGATAAAAAGATGGATATGAGTCAGCAGTGTGCCCTGCTTGTCAAGAAGGCTAATAGCATATTGGGCTGCATTAGGAGGGGCATTGCCAGCAGGTCATGGGAAGTGATTATTCCCCTCTATTCGGCATTGGTGAGGCCGCATTTAGAATATTGTGTCCAGTTTTGGGCCCCCCACTACAAGAAGGATGTGGACAAGTTGGAGAGAGTGCAGCGGAGGGCAACAAAAATGATTAGGGGGCTGGAGCACAGGACTTATGAGGAGAGGCTGAGGGAACTGGGCTTGTTTAGTCTGCAAAAGGGAAGAATGAGGGGGGATTTGATAGCGGCCTTTAACTACCTGAAAGGGGGTTCCAGGGAGG
This sequence comes from Emydura macquarii macquarii, assembly GCF_026122565.2. Taxonomy (NCBI): domain Eukaryota; kingdom Metazoa; phylum Chordata; order Testudines; family Chelidae; genus Emydura; species Emydura macquarii. The sequence goes on from NW_027130613.1 coordinate 1,536,459, forward strand.
ATGGGGCTAGGCTGTTCTCAGTGGTGGCAGATGACAGAACAAGGAGCAACGGTCCCAAGTTGCAGTGCAGGAGGTCTAGGTTTGACATTAGGAAAAAGTTTTCACTAGGAGGGTGGTGAAGCACTGGAATGGGTTACCTAGGGAGGTGGTGGAATCTCCATCCTTAGAGGTTTTTAAGCTGAGGCTTGACAAAGCCCTGGCTGGGATGATATAGCTGAGGTTAGTCCTGCTTTGAGCAGGGGGTTTGACAAGATGACCTCCTGAGGTCCCTTCCAACTCTAATATTCTATGATTCTATGATCCTGCAGTGCTGAAGGAACAGGTCCAAGACTATTTAGAAAGATTGGACATACACAAGTCCATGGGGCCAGATGCAATGCATCCAAGGGTTCTGAGGGAGTTGGCTGATGTGATTTCAGAGCCATTAGCTATTATCCTTGAAAGCTCGTGGCAATTGGGGGAGGTCCCTGAGGACTGGAAAAAAGCAAATATAGTGTCCATCTTCAAGAAAGAGAGGAAAAATCATGGAGCAGGTCCTCAAGGAATCCATTTTAAGGCACTTAGAAGAGAGGAAGGTGATTACAAACAGTCAACATGGATTCATCAAGGGAAACTCATGCCTGACCAATCTGATTGCTTTCTATGAAGAAGTGACTGGCTTTGTGGCTATGGGGAAAGCGGTGGACGTGATATACCTTGACTTTAGCAAAGCTTTTGATACTGTCTCTCACAGTATTCTTATCAGCAAGTTAAAGAAGTATGGGTTGGATGAATGGACTATAAAATGGATAGAGAACTGGCTAGAGCATAGGGCTCAACCAGTAGTGATCAATGGCTCCATGTCTAGCTGGCAGCCGGACACAAGCAGAGTGCCCCAGGGGTTGGTCCTGGGGCCGGTTTTGTTCAACATCTTCATTAATGATCTGGAGGGATGACTGGGATTATTTAGCTGAGGTTAGTCCTGGTTAGTCCTGCTTTGAGCAGGGGGTTGGACTAGATAACCTTCTGAGGTCCCTTCCAACTCTATGATTCTATCAGGAGAACATTTCGGTAAAGTGAGTAGAGTTTTTTTAAATAACTTGTCTCTTTACTGGACCAAGTTACTGATTGGGAGTCAGTGACTAAATACATTAAAGGGGGTTGTGTATCTTTTTTGGGGCTTCTTGGTAACCAGTGTGGGGAAACAGAAGCACTGTTGTGGCTGGTTGAGGAGTCTAACTTCAGTGTTTCTCCCAGAACTGGTGGCTATCTGCTCCCCTTTTGAAGCCTGCCCCAACCTTGGCATTTTTAGGTGGGCTACCCTAGGCACAGACAGGGCACACAAAGGCATGAGGCATCTGAATTACAACTCCCACGAAGACCCATGGCAGCTCAGGCGGGGGGCAGTTTAATGTTGATCTGAGCTAAAATGAAACATTTTGATTCAGGAATGTCTAAACATTTCATTTCAATCAAAACCAAAATTTCAATATCAATTTCCCTCAAGATGGAAATTCCAGTTTTGACTCATATACTGACAAGTTCCTTAGTGTCCCAATTAGTTGTTAAAACATTTTAAGTGTTATTACCACCCCTGCCTTCATAGGCATACTATAATCATCTTTATTAGTGGTCATAATTTCATCTAACCCCCCTTTCTTTACTATTTGACTCACAAGGAAAAAATACAAGTTACTGAGTACCCATCATCTTGGGCTTTTGCAGTAGTGACCAGTCCCAAGCCATCTGAATTTGGACACCACAGTCAGAGGTAGCATAGCTATGCTTCCTTTCTGATAAGGACATGCTTATTGTAGACTAAATCACCATCTGAAAATGTCAATTTCACTGTAGCACACATTGCTCATGAAACAATTCATTTTGTCCAGAGTTCAGACACTAATATTGCCACAAAATAACTAAATCTGAAAAGTATTGTGACATCCCGAGTTTATTCATATGCCAATATTTTAAGTGTTCTTTCAGTCCCATGGCCATACCATAGCAATGCTTGTGTCAACTCCATTAACAGAGTGGAAAGCTGGACTTTTCTGGGTGTGCCTAGACTTGTTTTCTACCACGTGCTTTTGAAGAAGAGACTTTTGGAGGGTTTTTCCCATAAGTGCCAGACCTGTCTTAAGAGTCGGACAACCATCTAAAATAGTTCTCTTTGATCTTTCCCTCCTCATCATCCAGGCTACTGAAGACTCCTCTAAACGCAGGAGTTTATCATGTACAATTATCAGCTCATTTCAAATGCTAAAATAATTGGGAAGAGAGTTTTTAAATGAAGCGGCATAATTCCCAAATTATATTCCTATATATTTTCAAGAGATGCTTTGTTTCCCCCCCCCCCCCCCACTGAGGTGAAGACGTAGTTCCCTTCTCTTCATGAAATGAGGTCAAAACCACAATGCTCAGCAATACATTTGTAACTTAGAGACGATACTAGGATCTGCTCTCAATCAAGGCCACTCAGCAAAAAAGGTACACACTTTCCATCAAAGTCACACTGTCAGCTGGGGACTGTCTGAACTGTTTCAACCAGATTTGCTTAACTACGATAAAAGAACAAAATAATCACAGTGAACATCTGTCAATGTGACTAATCTAATCCTAATTTTTTAAAATTTGGATTTGCTTTACACTACATTCATGCATTATTGCTCTCACATGTTAAACATGCAAACACATGCTGTAAAGTTTAAAACACTCTTCCATTCATACACTTGCCAACTTGGAAACCCACAAAATACTGAAGGAAACATTTTGATGTCCATGCATTACTATTAGGTGTTCTTAAATAATGCTGCTTCTACAGACAGAAGGAACTCAATCTTGAGAGGTGCTGATCATGCACAATTCCAACAGCAATTCATGGAAACGGGGTTGTTTCCTCACAGGAATTTAAATTCTGGGAAGAAAGCATCTCCATGCTGATTAAACTGACATTCTGGGATGTTATATGGCACATAAAGCACACACTTCCCATTCATGTTAACAGAAGTTCTATCACAGTAGTAGTATACAGCCATTTAACTTAATTAGCATTCAACATCTGTTGAGCAGAACGCAAATACACTTTTTCCTCTTGAAGTGCCAGTTATATTAAAAAAAAAAAGTACTGATCAGAGCTCTAGAGGTCATTAAGCTCCCAAAAACTTCTTTAACAAGAAAAACAAAAACACCCTTTTCAAAGGGCCTGATCCAGAGTCCATTGAAGTCACTAAAAAAAATGCTAAATTCAGTGGCCTTTGGAGCATATTGTAAGTAAGCTGAATTCTCTTTACTAGTTTATTAAAAAATTCCACAAGAACTTTACAGATCCTCAGCATTGGTTCCCTCCTGTGGATTTTTCCATGGAAAGAGTGAACTAACCCTATGCCTCTATACTAAAGGATCCTTGCTTATCATTGGTAATTCAAATTGTTCCTATGAATCAGAGTTCCTATAAGAAGCTAAAATAAAAATTCAAAAAGAACATGTAGATTTCTTCTATAGCTTATGGGCAGTTTTCAGAGGTATATTCCAGTCAGATATTAGTGTCAAAGATTGTGTTCTTATGGCTAGAATGTAATTAATCGGGACACGAAAAATAAGCCATTTAAAATTGACAAGTTTCACTGAAGTAAGTAGGATTAGCAGACATTTGTATAATAAAAGTGTAATACATCTTATCTATAGAAAATTAAAAGCTATTTGAAATCAATCTCTACCCATAGCAACTAAAGCAATTAGGCCTTGTCTACAGTACAGACTTTTGTTGACCAAAGTCAGTTTTTTGTGCCAAAACAGTGGTGGTGTACACACACCAATCCACCACCACTGCCCACTGACCCAACTGCCCTGATTTTGCAACAAAATAAAACCACCTCAACGAGAGGCATAGAGCTTCTTGCACTTTTTGTTTTTAGTGACAAAGCATCAGTGTAGATCTACCACTTTTATAAGGAGCTGGAAGCATCCTCAGTAACTCCACCTCCACCGCCAAGAAACCTGTGAATATCTCCGCAGGCCCAGGGAGCAGCAGAAACTGGAATCAACCCCAATGAAGAAGTCGTGGAAGAGGAGGTTGAGTTGGAGGACAATGCAGAGCAGGGGACTTGGTCATTTGCTGACATGGGGAAGCCAGGACCTCTTCTTGAACTGGAGGGTCAAGTGTTCAAGCCAGTCCCAACCCACAGCTCTGGTGTACAGGATGTCAGAGAGAGGAGCTCAGGTAAAGGATTTTTTGAGCTAATGCTGCTCAGTTACATAAGGTACAGCTGTCCTTTGCTTGGTTGCATGATACAGCTGGTTGAAGTGATAGAAATGCACAAGGGTTTCTGTGTTTGCATGCACTTCCCATTCCCCTGTTCAGCTAGGGAGTATGATGGAGAAGTGTGCTAATGCACACAGAGATTTCATGGGAATTCTCCAGAGAGATCTCTAGGAAACTGTCCTGGAAGTACTTGCCAATTCTCTGCCAGAGATTCCTCGGCGAGCTGCTTTGTTTCTTCCCCTGTTGTAGGAAGAACTCTCTCACACCAATCGGCAATCACCTGTGCAGGGACCAAACAGGCAAGAAACATAGGGACATGGTTTGAAACTGCTCACAGAGGAGATGCACCCCAGGATCACTGCTTGCTCCCACGAATGAGATATCGGCTTCTATGGCTCCCACCTGTGGAAAGTGGTGGCATGATTTGAAATTTTGTCCCTATCTACCTGCATCAATACCCTAAACAACCACTCAAAAGCTTTTACCCAGCTTGAATGCCCCTCCCCCTGGGCACAACTCACCATGCCCTGGTTGGTCATTGAGCTGTGTGCTTGCCAGAGGACAGTGAGAAAGAGGTGTATTTTACAGTAATGCATCAATGTGTTATTACACTCAAAATAATGCTCCTGTTCATTGTTTGTGTTTCTACAGATGTGTCCTTGAGGGGAACCCCACACACAAACCCCTGCCTAGCGCTTGTGACTGATAAGAAAACAGCCACAGATAAGCAAAGAGAAGATGTTCCAAAAATTCCTCCAGTCCTCAGACAAAGAAAAAAGGGGCCTGGAGACACACAGTCTGAAAATCATAAAATTGATAGGCAGGAGAGGAGGGAAAACCAGGAGGGAATGATAGCTGGTCACAAGCGCATGATGAAAGCCATGGAAGAGAAAATGGACCTGTTAGTCACTCATAACACTGCAGACTGAATTAGTGCGTGCTCACCTCCTGCTGCAACTAATCCAGAACTGCTTTCCATGCCCTCTCCAAACTCCACCCACACATTCCTACCAAACTCCCAGCCCTTCTTGGTACCTCATTCACTCCACCTCTTCAGACAACTTCCAGAACCATAGCTGGATTTACATCCCGCTGTCATAGCTTACACTGCCCCTCGCTGCTTTCTCCTCTATAACCCAGCTTTGTGTGTGCCTTGTGAATAATTGTTAAATAAAGACAAGTTCTGCAAAGAATAAGCAATTTTTATTGGTCTCTTGCACACGTGGTTGCACCTCACCTTGATACGCAGTGCAAGCTGGATAGCAGTCTTAGCATGGTACTGTGCTGTTTACAAAGACACGTTGTTGCTTAATGTCAAAACGGTTCCTCAAGGCTTCCAGATGTCAGGGATATTGGGAGGGGGTATTTGAATCAGGGTTGTTCGTGTTCTGCTGCATGGCAATCCACCTCTGCACTTCATCTAGGGGGAAACTTTTCACACTTAGCTTCACATATATTATGAAGCAGGCAGCCATAACCATAGGAATGTTTTCCTCATAAAGGTCTAATCTGCCATAAAGGCATCGCCAGCAAGCTTTTAATTTGCCAAATGCATATTCAGTCATTTGGCACCTGCTCAACCTGTTCTTGAAGCACTCCTTTCCGCTGTCCAGGTTGTCTGTATAAGAATTCATGTGCCATTGCAGTACAGGGTAAGCTGGGTCTCCCAGGATCACTATGGGCATTTCAACAGTCCCCATTGGAATCTTTTGGTCTGGAAAGGAAGTCCCTGCTTGCTGTACAGGCCAGCATTCCTGAAAATGCATGTGTCATGAATCTTCGCTGATCAACTTGCATCAATGTCAGTGAAATGCCCACAGTGATCCACAAGTGCCTGCAGTACCACAGAAAAGTATCCCTTTCTATTGTTGTACTCCATCACAAGATGGTCCAGTGCCAAAATTGGGTTATGCGTACTACCTATTGCCCCACCACAGTTAGGGAATCCCATCACTGTGAAGCCATCCACTATTTCACACACATTTCAAGAGCCAGGGTCCTCCATTGCAGAATGTGATTAATGGCCCTGCACACTTGCGACAACACAGCTCCAATGGTGGACTTCCCGACTCCAAACTGACTGGCAATCGACCGGTAGCAATCTGTAGTTGCCAGCTTCCAAACAGCAATCACCACACACTTCATCAATAGAGCAGCTCTCATTCGGGTGTCCTTGTGCTACAGGGTAGGGGCAAGCTCCACACAGAGTTCCGTGAAGATGGCTTTGCACATACAAAAGTTTTGCAGCCACTGCTTGTCATCCCAGAATTGCATAACAATGTGATCCCATCACTCACTGCTTGTTGCATGCCCTCAAAAGCAGTAGTGTACCGTGTGCAGATGCTTCATGAATGCAAAGAGTAATCTGGCGTTGTTTGTGTAGATGGCACACAGCTGGTCGGGTGCCTTGGATTCAAGTTCAAAGCTTATGATGTACTGCATGACCAACTGTGATGTGTTCAAAACACTGACAACAGTGGAGAGCAGTACAGGATCCATCCTTTCAGATACAGATGGCAGCCACTCAGGAAACTGGGGCCATTGAAAAATGCTGCAAAACACAGTTGGAAACCCATGGAATGATGGGATGGAAATCACTGCATCATGGGACGTTGAGCCTGCACCTATGATGCACTTTGATCCTCTCTGCCTCCCACAGTGCACTGCTCTCAATGTCAATGCTAGAGCACCAACTGTGGATGCACTTCAGCAACATGAGTGTTGTGTGACAGGCAGTTCAAGCACTTTTTGATCATCACTGTAACTTGCATTGACAAAACTGTCTAGTGTAGACAAGGCCTTAGAAAATTACAATTTCAGGGTGTTGAATTTACAAGACGTTGCACACCCAATTTCTTACGATTACAGGGTGAATGCTAATACCAAACAAAATTAATCAGTTGATTAAAGAATTCTCTCAAAGGGTTAATGGTTCGTAATTTTGCAGTGTGTTGAAATCACAAAGAACAGGCCATTTACATCCAGTTCTCACAAAGACAAGGCCAAAACCTTTTGCCAAGAAAACTTTGCTAGGTGATTAAAACTGGGGAGGAAATGATTAGCTCCATGCATTGTAAGGCTGCAGAATGTTAGATTATCACTATCCCAATTAATCATTTCATTCTTGTAATCAGGTCAGTGAGTGCTACTGAAAATGTACTTTTAAATACACTCAGCAGTTAAATGAAATCAATTTAAGCCTGAGGAAAGCCCTTTCTAGATACATGGGTCAAAATTTTCAAAGGAACTGGATGCATGTTGGTCAATGGGTTCTTTCTGAGACGCTGCCCAGAAGTGCCACAATGGCAGCTACTGGGTGCTGAGCACTTTTGAAAATCTGGCTTTTATTTAGGTGCCTGAAAGAGAGATGAGCTGTTTTGAAGAAATCCCACCTCAGTTGTGGATGATGAGCACACGAAAATCTGATCACTGATCTCTTAACCTTTAAAAAAATTAGCCAGTTAGCTGACCATTACACTGGCACAATCCAAAATTCACCGTTATCACTACTGGTGGTAGTGATGTTGTGTAGAGTGTGCTCAGGTGTTTTACCAATGAGCCAGATAGCATTTTCCACCAAACATCTGCAAAGGAGACAGCTTGGGAAAGGGGTCCCTGTCCTCTCCCATACCCTTGTGCACATGCACAGAAGAAGTCATATGCTTGTAAAGGACACTTTATCAGATGAAAAACATTAACTTGCATTTGTACAAGGACTAGACCAGCCAGTCACTTGTTTAAGTGAAACACCACAGCTGAAATCCTTGTTGGGGGCAAGAGATGGGAGAGGGAAAGAGCTCCAGATTGAGACATCACCTTAAAAACCAAAACAACAAATAGGATAACCTACTACTAACTAGAGAAATCAGCCAGCTAATGGCTTACTCAAGCTCATTTCAGAGAAGACCAAGGTGATATTGCCATGGTCACCTTAAGGTGAGACCCATCTCAGTGTCCTCTGCATGAAACATACAGCCATCCAGAAACTGAAACTGGTGCAGAATAAGGCAACCTGTTTAGTAAGTGGTGTTTCTCATTAAGAGCACTTGAGACCAGTGTTGCATGATCTACTCTGGTTCCCAGGAGCAGTTTAAGGTACTGATGTAAAGCCCTAAAGTGCTTGTGACCCACTCTCCTCATGCTGAAGTGCCCTCTATATGACAAGCAGAGCTGCTGCAAGTCCTTCTTTGTGAGAAATCTTTCACGTTAAAATTCGCTCCTCCTATACCTACAATCCTGCCTTGGGTCTAATAGAGACAAAGTGTTTTTACCTTCAAGACGCATCTCTTTTCCCAAGCTATGGGCATAGGGGGGACAGTGAGGTACATGATAGGGCTGGTACTTGTGGGTGAGGCAGGGTATTGTTTGATCATCATAGGTTGATTCCCTCCCCATCCCCGCATTGTGGGAAGGCAGATGGATTTTTTTTTTTTTTTTTTTTTAATTATGTCCAAGGTACTTTGAGTCCAGGATTTCCACTTATCTCTTTTGTGATAAATCTAAATATGATATGTGTAGATATAGATTTAGAAGTGTAAGATGTATTTGTTTAATATATGGGTAAAAGTCTGATATTTCAATAAGTAGAAGTGTGAACAAACATATATAACGAAAACATGAAGTATACTACATCATTCCTTTTCTCTCCATGGCACTAACCCTGCTATAAAAGTACACTGTGCAATTCATTTTTCACTTCACTCTTACTGGACACATTAGGTCTGTGCTACACTTTTAATTTTGCAGCATAACTATGAATGATTTGCACTTCTATCACCCCTTTTATCTAAGGATCTCAAAATCATAAACTAAATATAATCAAGCATAACAGAGCATCCTGATAGGATAAATAGTATTGTGAAGTTTAAATTAAAAAAAAAAAAAAAAAAGTGTTCCTCTTATAATCCAATTTGTATACTGTGGAGTAAATTTTCTACCAGTTTCATCTCTTCTGGGTCTCCAATAATGCACACACACAACTGCATATGTATATGCAACATGTACACTTGACAGGCATAAACACTTTTGCATATATGTAAACTAGTACATGCATGTGTTAGATATTCCGCCCGCAAAATCCATTGGCCCCAATGAATGTGTATGCAAATTGTAATACAGTACTTGCACACTAACAGGTGTTAGGTTATTATTAGATAAGGCATTACTCTAATAGTGTAGGCAGCTATTTGCAACTTCCCAACTGCCATCAAGCTTCACTGATGACCAGAAGCCTAACTTTGGTTAACATTTCACTGATACCAAGTATTTTTCTGAAACATTCAGTGTTCATGGAACAGCACATAGGAGAACAGAAATTCTGGGTGGCTATAATGTAACAATGAAGATTTTTGCACAATACTAGAATATAAATATCAATTGGCTTAAAGAAAATAGTAGTAAAAGATTACCCACGAGTTAAAATAGTACCTGTGTTTTTGCCCTCCACCCTCCACCCTCTAGATACTTCTCTCTTTCAAAAGAGAGGCAACTGGAATCAACCACATTTGCTATTGTGGGGAACACGAAGTTGTCTGTGTATAACTTATATGGCCATGGGGCATATAGATTCAAGAGAAGATATTTCATTACTGTGAAAGAATTTGAGGTTGCTTCCTCTCTGTGGACTAGGTCAGTGTGCCTGGGGAGCCAAATTTGAAGGACTTCTGACCTCCTAACAACTACTTCTGTACCACAAGGAATGTGTGTCATGCTGGTATTTATTCTGAATAGACCAGCACCTTATAGAGCTACCGTAAGATCCATGACCTCCTGGCGTTTCAGTACTAGAGAAAGGAGTATTGCTTGTTAAGTGGTTTCCCCCCCCCTCCCCTTTACTAAAGATCTTCTCTTGAGAACCTTCACTGCTCTTCTGAATAAGTCAATGCACAATTTAAAAAAGAGTCACACACTTCAGAAATAGACACTCCTCCCCCAAACACTGTTGGCTCAAACAAGGGCTTCAGTTGCACTCCTATTTTCAGGGAATCCCTACAAAAATCCACTGAACCAAACTCTTGTTTACAGTTTGTGTTTATAACCAGATTCAAATATAGGAGAACAGTATTAATTCAAAGATGAATGTTGTAGAAGACGGGCCTATAAAGCTGTATAACCGAGTTCTCACAACCTCTCAAACCAAAGGTGGAAGTGTTCACATTCAGCTCTAGCTCATATATCAGAAGGCCTAAATAATAAGTTGAAAGATGAATGAACGTCAAAGCATTCTGCAAGTCAGTTAAACATACCAAAAATAAGGAACTTTATCTCAAACTTTGAGTCTATAAAGGTGGCATAGATAATTTACAAGAAAAAGCTTTCCCGTTAGTTTTTTTCAGATTATTTTTGGTTTCTAGCCCTGGCTAGAATGAGGAAATGCTGCATGAAGAAGAAATCCTAAAAAAAGTTTTCATAATAAGGTTTAGTTTGAAATTTAAGTAGTTTCATTGTGGCATCCACTATATTTCTGCTACCTAGCACTGATAAAAGCTTTCCTCAAAGGAAGCGGTGGCATTTATAAATATATTTAAACAAGCTGTCCCGTCCATATGAGTTTATTACTAATAAATGAAACTTCATCATCAGGTACAAAGCCAAAGCCTGAAATGACTAAGCAGTATGTCACAGATTCCACCTTGCCACTACGTGTACCTTTATGCCTGGGTGTAGTAATGCGGGGTTACAGTGTCAGTTTCCCCTCTCAGGCCCCTCACAGTCTAGCACAAGTTATCTTGGCTCTGATGTTACCCGTATGCAGGCCAAGTTTGTCCCACAGAGAAAACAGTCCTTGAAAGCCCAAAACACAGTCCTTTTATCCCGTACACAGTACACGGTCCATACATGTGCCAAAATACAGTTCAATGACATACATTATACCCTTGTTCCAGAGTCTTCTGCCACACTCATGCTCTCCTTCAGTCCTTGCCTGTTCTTTTTTCAGAACAGCCACCTCAGCCCTTCCAGCTGAAGTCCTTCCCAGCCTTCTAACCCTCTCCTTGGGAAAGGGCAGAAGGCTAGCCTCTCTACTAGCCTCTTAACGCTCACACCTATGGTGCTGTGACTCAGGAAGCGAACCCCTCCACTGATGTCCTAGCCTCAGCCTGCCCTAGAGGCCTCCCCACCAATCACAGCTGTATTCCTCTCATTTATTAGATCCAAAAGCACCCTGCTCTCTTGATCAGGTCAACCTGGGATGCATCTGTGCAGATCTGGCACAGGGGAGCGGGACCCGTTTCGCTGAAAGCAGCAAACCACCCTGTGAAATAGTACTTGTGGGCACGTGCATATCTGCTTTTGAGTTGTGAGAACCTTTCACAGTAAAACCCCAAACATGAAGCTCTGTTAGTTTGGGGTTAGAACAAATAAATAAAAGTTTTATATAAAATTCTTTGGGTCCCTGGCTCTTGTCAAAGTTGAAAGCACAAAACAAGGGCTAAGTCATTTAATTATTCAAAAATGAATGCAAGGGTTCCAAGATACGACTCATGACAATTGTTCACATGGTTTGTTGGGATCCAATTCACTCACGTGAGCCACGTACAATGCAATGAATTTAACTGAACACATACCGGTTTACATTTTGTCACATTGGGTTAAAACAAGTTCTGCAGCAAAATTTGAGGGGTGTGAAACCACACAAGCTAATCCAAACAACAGTTAGTTGAATTTGAGCTGAGTGAAAAAAGAAAAAGAAAAAAAAACTTGTTAGGAGTTAATTGCCACTTTCTCTCTTCATGAATTGTCCATGATTCAATTCAAAACACCATCTGAATTCTGCAAATAATTATTTGTCTGTAACCCAGTTGTAAGCTGTGACTATTCAGTTCCGGATAGGGTGACCAGATAGCAAGTGTGAAAAATGGGGGGGGGGAAGGGAGGGGGGGGGCTGATAGGCACCTATATAAGACAAAACCCCAAATATCAGGACTGCCCTATAGAATTAGGACATCTGGTCACCCTAATACTGGACAATTATCTTTTGTGTTGAGTCAAAATAACTTGCACTATGGTTCTTTTCCCCCCACTAGTAGCTATTACAATCAAGTTTACGGTGCAATGAGTTACTATTCAAATTCAAACTTTGCTTTCTACTAGTATTCTACAAAAATCGCCTAAAAGTTGCAGTTTTGATTAATATTCTTGATACTCTAATTCTTTTCTGGAATAATCCTACAAACCCAAAGAGGGCACAGAGTTTAAAATGTGCAACAAATTCTCAGAAGCCTTATTATTTTCAATATTTACCTACTTTTAATCACAGTTTTGTTTTGGGGTGGGAGAGAATTTTTCATCTCAGTTTTAGTACTATTTAGTTAAGACTGCCTTCCCTTTAAGGCTACCTTTCCTTTACATATTAGTATTGGCATAACACACAGTTAAATATAACCAAGAGAGGATGGAAGTTGTAGTGAGAGAGTTCATGCCCGTGTTAATGCCATATGCAGTGGTTACAAATGAAAGGGCTTTAGCTTTCCTCTTCCTGTGGTTTTACACTAAAAGAAAAGGAACATTTGTTTCTGGTCCTCTGACAATACATAATTTACCTGACAATTAGCAAAGGGTTTTAGTGCACCAATGCTGCTGGCAAAGGTACCTTTGAACAATGAAATAGATGTGTGTGAGTGCTGTGTGGGTAGAGGGGCACAGCAGGAGGGCTGCCAATCATGCTGCTGGGCAGGAATGAGAGGAGAAAAGCTTCTTTACTCAGAATTACCAAGCAGACATGATGGTAACCTGGCCTTTAAGGCTAGTATAGACTAGATCCCATCAAGACGGGAAAACAAATCATCTAGTTCACATTCTGTGACATCCCTCACCAAATGGGGAATCAGTTACCCATTCAAAGGAAAATCAATGGGGCCCACGGGTTCTCTCCTTACCTCAGGAAAGTTTAGGGTCAAATGAATTGTTCCACTGCAACAACTCTGCATCAGCTAGTCTCCTTTAAGGTGGTCAGCAAGGAGCCCAAAGCATTCCAGGTAATATCTCTAGTGCATGCCTCTTCAGCAGGAGCTTCTGGAAATAGGAGGGACATAAGTAGGGTGGCCTGTACCACAAGTTCAGCTTCCACAAGGTCTGGTAGCTCTTATGGCAACCAAGGTTAGGGCAGCCCTTGCTTCCACTGGAGGGGGGAGGGGTGGCAAACAAGTCCCAAGAAGCACTGAAATCAGGAACAAGCAAACTATATCTTCTTAATGTCTGCACTGGCCCTACTGCCATTATAGTGATGAATCGCCCCTCTGCCCCCAACAAATGAGAGTCTGCTGAGAGAGGCTATCTTTCTGTTGTTTCAGGAAAGCCTGAATACTACTACTTTTGCTAGCAGGCTGCAGTCCTTGGTCTGGTGAACCTAAATCTTTTGAGGCATGGAAGGAATAGTTCCTCCTTATCATATAAATGTCTTTGTAAAGCAAGTCACTCAGCCAGACTTCTCCCTTCTATCTGATTTACCACCTGATATCTAATTGCTGCATAACTCTCCCACTAGTCTTGATAGTCCATGCAGGTGTTGCAGCTTGAGGCTCATTGCAACTTTGCTTCCAGGATCAATCTTTAATCCCTTCCTTCCCTGGGCCAGAGTCAATTTTGTATACCTCTTCACTGTACTGATGGTTGTCAGTATGGTTGTCAAAGAAATAGAACAAAACCACTCACTTACAAACACATGGAGTTTTCTTTGGGGCCATCAGATTAAATGCCAGTATTCTAAGGAGAAATTCCCTTATAAGAAACAATTCTTTTTCTCTGCTGTGGGGTTTTGGGATTTGATTTTTGAACTGCTGTTTTTTCTAGTCAACTTGCTTTAGAAAACCTTTGTAAATTAACTCAGGCACAATACAGTTTGGCTTGTTTATGTAATATGTGAAGGAAAGTCTACATTTACATTTTTACAGGAAAAATAAATAAAAACAGTTTTTATTTACACATTTAATATAAACAAAAATGATATATAGGTGTCCTGTTTTCATATTGTGCTAAATAGACAGATTAGGCTTTGCTCAGACATTCTGAACATTTGTAATCTGATTTTGCATGCAGATCAATGTTTGTAATAGTCAGCTTTTGGGAGACTGTGCCATCTTCTCAGGAATAGGAGATGGGGAAAGCAGAGGGAATCATAATAGAAACTAATATTTATCAGGTGTAAAGGAGAGATCATCCACAAGGACTAGATCATCCACAAGCAAAGTGTGGGACAATATCAAAATGGCTCACTATTGGCCTTACTTTGCTCCCATTCAAATCGATGGAGAAATGCCTGTGGAATTTTGTGGTATCAGAATGAAACCAACAGGCTTTTGATAATCCCACACATTTTTAAATTAGCACTGCAGCTTCTTATCTCACAAAAATGTAAGGGGCCAATGACAGGAAATAGCATGCTTAGATAATCACAAAGAAAGTAGCGACTAGGGAAGGTATTTTATTCCTTCCTTTCTAAGGGCTTGTGGACACTTAAAATTTATAGCAGCACTGCTGTGCCGCTGCAAGAGAGCTTGTGTATCTGCATCATGTCGATGGGAGAGAACTCTCCTGCTGACATAATAAAACCATTTAAACGAGTGCTGGTAGCACGCTAGTGCGCATGCCAGCAAAATTTGTCGCTCAGAGGTGTGTTTTTTCACATCCCTGAGCAACAAAAGTTTTGCCTGAATAAGTGCTAGTGCAGACAATGCCTAAGTGGGGAACATCTCATGAAATTTTCAAAACTGTATCACAGTGTATTTGTAATAATTATTGAAGCTTGCTGATATTTGTATTCCCTCACCCTAAAAAGTCCAAAAGAAAATTAACAGTTTTTATTTTTTCAAAGTTGTTCATTTCTGTTTTCCAAAAGAACAAAATTTTTTAAAGCAAAATTAAAATTTAGTTTTATAAAGTTTTGAGTAAAATTTGTCTGGCCTCTCCCCAGCTCACAGTTTAACCTTTCTCACTAGAAAACAGTAAACAGTTTTGTTTTTTTTAATTGTACTTAGTGAAGTGTTTCTTTATCTCATCTTTTACCCCTTTTATCTCTTTATCCTCACCACATTTTCTGGTGAAAATATTGAGAAAAAATGAGAGAAATTGGAAAATTCACTGACTGACCCTTCTCCCCACCACTCCCTCTCTCACCCTCTGAACTTTTTTTTCTACGGGAATGTGAGAGGAAAATGTATTAGATGGTGAGAAAAAGGAGAAAAAGAATACTAAATCTTGAAAAAAAGCACTTTTCCTGTATGGAAGAAAAAGTGTGTGGAGGGAAGGGAAGGAGAATTAAAAAAGTATGCTTCTCAATCATTTTTATCTTCTCATTCCAGTTGTTTTAAAAAGAAAGAGACACACACATGTGCTGGACATTTTGCCACTATTTTTAATGAAATGTTTTGAAAATGAAAAATGTAGTGAAAAAATTTCTTTTGTAAAAAAAATCATTTGATGAAACCCCATGTTTTGACTACAAAACTTCTTGTTGAAAACATTTTGATCAGCCTAATTATTTCATCCACTTGTTTTCCTTAGATAGTATACTTCTATAATAAAAATTAAAATGACATATTTTACATTTTTTAATCATCAGCTATTTTATATACTTTAAGAGTATCACTGCCAAGCATACCAATCTTTAAAGAAAAACAAAATATTTCAAAAGGCTTTTCACTTTTTTCCAATTTAATTGGAACTTTATAATTAGCTCAAATTATTTTAAAAGCAACTGAATTCACAAATTTCAATAATATTTTGAGGGAAAATTTTAGAACTAATACCCACACTTTTAGCTGTGGGACTCCTGTTAAAGTCAGTGGGAGGCAGATGACTGGTCCACACAACATTCTGAAAATTCAGGGGTTAAAGCTGAAACTCCCATTAGAAGCCCGTTAACATAGAAATATATTTGTTGTTTACCCGAGGATGCCAGCATTGCAAAAACATCAGTACTACTAGGATTTTACTGGTGAATATAAAAGTGAATAGTATTAGTGGTTTGTGAGTTTACCAGTGACTAAATTTAGTTTTCAGCACACTTAAGCACATTATAAAAAATATCATTCACACGTCTTATTTTTTTAATTCGTGTTTAAGTTTCTTTTTATTTTCTCAATACCTATTTCTGCCTTACTAGCCTAGTATTGTAAAGTGCTTTAACAGTAGTTTTTATTGTAACTATACTGCTCAAGGCAAATACAATCTTAATAGTCCCCTATACTTTTTGTTTAATTGCAGATGTGGTGGTTATGGGACAGTAATAATCAATTTACAGACTGCCTTTAGCTTCTTCCTGTGTTATGGTCCAAATCAACAAGCTAGTCATCAGGCATAATGTCACCATTTTTCTCCTTTCATATACTTGACCTTTAGACTGCCCATTAAACAAAGGAAAGTCAATTCCTATCCATATCTTGGCAACAGAGATTTTCCTGCTGTGTACACGCATTTATTCAGCACAAGTTGCAGCCCAACTGACGTCCATCTGACTTGGAATCCATTTCCTTCCTCTCCATAGGAAGTATGTATAATTATGGGCTAGTCCAGTAATTAGTTTTAAAGGAGGTGATTTTAAAGAGGAAAACCTTCTACTAGATGGCAGTTTTGAGTTACAGATAGACAGAGAGGATGTTCTGTTGCATGCATCCTTAACGTTGATCTGTTCACTAATGGTATGTCACAAAAGGAAACAATATTCATAATTTTAACTAAATAAACTTGCTAACTTGACTGGTATTCTTGCCTATTTTGTATATCCAGTAGGCTGACTATACGGAAGAAGAAAAGATATGGATGAGACAGAAGTAATAAAAGAACATTAATTTGGTCTAAAATGAGAAGGGCTGGATCCAATGCTCTTTGAAGCCAATAGATATTGGCCTAGGCTTTATGCACATCAGTTTTAGCAAAAATTCTCATACGCTATTTCCACAAGTAGCAGAAATATCCCTTCTCTACAAAGACATAAAAGGAAAACAAAATATACATTTAAATTATTTAATATAGAAACATTACAATCCTGCAAGCAGACAAAAAAACCTCATGCAGAGAACTAAATTGGGCAAACCACTTATGTTGGCTCTCAATAGAACATTACACTGTAATTCAGGCATCACATTTTCTGTAAAAGACAGATCCCACCTTCAATAAACTAGCGAAATCTGTCTCAGATTATAGCTCTATCATTTGCCAAGAAAATTAAATGGCACCTATTTTAGCTGCATCTCCCAAGGGGATAGTAGTAGTTGCATATGCAAGACCCAAATGAAGAATGGATTTGGCAACCATACTTGCAACTGCTATGGAGACCTAGCATGTTGAAGACAGTGTGTGATTGTACTCTTGATAAAAACAGTGCCTTCCATTTAGAAGAGTTCCAGAGGGGTAGCCGTGTTAGTCTCTATACAGCAAAAACAACGAGAGTTCTGTAGCATGGGCTGAAGCCCACGAAAGCTTATGCCTGCTGAAATTAAATTAGTTAGTCTTTAAAGTGCTACAGAACTCTCGGTGTTTTTTTTTTTTTTTTTTTAAGATAAAAACAGTGACCACATTGCTCAGTAAAGATTTCTAGGAAAACTAGTGCGCATAGCCAGCAGATAAAGATATTTTATCTGGGTAGAAGGGCATAGAATCCATGACATGTTGGCCACAAAAAAGAAGAATTACATAAAAATCAGCTGTCACATATTATGACTGATACCAAAACTGCCACTTTTTAGCCATGTTGCCATATGTGGCTGAAGTTTGTAATGTTGGTGTTACAGTGTTTGGCGCTGATCCTGCAATTCTCTCAGATGGAGCCATATGGTCAGGCAATCTCAGGATTAGGGCCTAATTTTGTACTAACAAATTATAAACTTCAGCTCCATGTGGTGACACAGTAGGTGGCAGAGTGTGCCTGCATACAATTGTTGGCTTCAGTAGACCGGAAATTCCCACACACCATCTTAATGGCACATTTTCCCTGTGGAAAGAAGAGTTTTGAGAAAGGATATGGAGGAGATGGAGGCTGCATGTCAGTGTTTTAACAAGCATATCATCGAGTGAGGTTAGATGATGGGATAGCTAAAATGTCATTGGCCAGTCAATGTTAAGGTTACCACGGGGGACAAATCTTAGTTTCCGCGGGTAGTGTAGCTACCCCATTAATCAAATGTTTGTATCTGCTAGTGAGAAGTATCATCTTTTAACAGAGATTTAGGAGTATTTTTGTTTTCCTAAACACATATTTGTTGTGGATTTATGTTTATCTCCTACTTTATTTAAAATGTAATGGCACTATATTCATTTTCACTTTGTGTTTATTTTTTTTCCTTTTTAATTTGTTCAAATTGATTTCATTAATTGGTGACCAAATCCTGCAGTTCAATGATTCCAAATTCCTATGGAAAATGAATGAGGAGTGCATGATTTGGTCCTGATTCACATGAATTCAAAATTAATGCTTATGAAACAATTTCTGACAAGCAGTTTTTTAAAAACAGAAGTAAAATTTACCATTTGTTTCTTTCCAATGTGATGCATAGAAATCTAAATTTAATAGTCAGGCCTCAGTCCTGCAACTGTTTCTTTCGGGGCACAGGTGTCTGATAATACAGGACTAGTTGCAGGATTGGGACCATAAGGACCTTAATCAAACAAAACTATTTATTTTAATGAGTAAGTAATGCAGAATTTTGGTATATTGTTTGGGAACTGGTTCAGTGCAGACCAGAGGTGTTTCAATTTTCTGTTTCCTCTGCTTATTCCCTTCTTAAGTGCATCCTACTTCATCTGAAACCTAAGTCATCCAGTACCAGAAGTTAATTTCCATTTAAATAGAAAAAAAATGTTATTTTTCCTAAAAACTGTTTTGGTGGCCTTATTGGTTTTGGTCATATTTGCGACCGATGGTAAGACAAGAAAAAAGTCCTTTTTAAACACCATTAAGAATAAAAGAAAGCTAAAGAGAATGAGGGGAGGTGGCTGTGGTTCTGTTATTGAAGACATATGGAAGTGAAAGGAAAGATTGCTCAGGTCAGAACTGTTGAGTAAACCAGAGTGGAAGAAGCTGCGGTGGAGGCCAGGTCACAACAGGACAGATTTTGCTCCAGGGACGACAAAGTATTCAAACTGGAGGGCAAGTCTGAATAAAATGAATGCATAGGTCTTTCTTTCTGCACTGTGTGCATATTGATTTCATGTAACTTCATCCCCTTGTCTTTTGATTGCATAATTACTAGTTACCAAGCATAGATGTAGGAGATGTAATATACCAATCCCAAACCTTAAAAAAAATCATGAGATTTAAAAAACAAATAAATCAGGGTTCTTTTTATTTGCCTTCTGAGTTCACTCAGGTCATGTCTTTAAGCTTTTCTCTGGAACCAGGAGGACTAAAAACTCACTTAAAAAAAAGAGAAAGATGAGTCTCTCACATAGTCGCATGCCTTCAGGAGAAGGGACTTTAATAAAAAACAAAACAAATACTGCAAGTTGCTCAATAAAATCATGACTGGATAACATTGAAGATAAACTAACTTTTAATGCTTTTTTTTAAATGTTCTTTATACTTTATTGTATATCCAATTAAATCTGGGTTATTTACAGAGAAGACAAGCAGACAATATACATACACACTATAGAAGTATGCCCTATAACAACCTCAAAGAAATTACAATTTCATTTAGACACACAGGCACATTCGAGCACACATGTAATTAAGCTAGAGACAGACCTGACAGTGAAATTCAGATTCAAGTTTGATACGCCTCTGACTCCAAAAGGAAAGGGCTATTCAGTACTGGGGTTGCAAATTTAGATCTCCATTCTGAACATCCTGCCTGCACAGGCCCATTTATACTGTTCTTGTGTGCATATATACAACTACAACTGGGTGAAATTTTCAGACATAAGTTTGGGGTCAACTGAAAAAAGCAGTTTGGGGTCAACTGAAACTAAATGTTTTTCTGGCAGAACTTTTTGGTAGAATATTGATTTTGATTAAACTTTCTTCAGCAAGGTTTCTCAGATCCAGAAGGACCTTCTGGTCAAAACTAGAAAGAGAGACTGACACTATAGTCTTGAGAACTCACTTGAGGCAGGGGAGACCCAGGTTCAGGTTTCTGCTCTGAATTGGGCAAAGAGAGGACTTGAACTGGGGTTTCCCACACCTGAGGTGAGTACCCTGGGCTATGGGCTAGGATCCATTCTCTAGCATCTTGTGTGTGAAAAAATTTGAAGGATACCAGTTTTGTTCTGATGCAGAAGAAAAATAAGTTGTAAACACTCAAATTTATGTGAAAATATATTCTTGTTTTCAGGCTTCCCCTAATTATGAACAGACAGGTCCTTTTCAGTTCTAATTGCAAGGAGTCTATCATTTCATTCCAAGATGCTTTCCCTTAAAGTAATCCCAAAGTCCTATTGCCCTGTCATATTGCTATTCTTAAATTTAAACACTAATTTAGTAACTGGAACATATTTGCCTATGATTAACATTGAGCAACAGATATTTTACATTTGTTAGACTATGACCTCTGGAAAGCATTTATGGAGTATCATCCAAAAACAGATAAATGATAAAAAAAATTTTTGCAAACACAATTTCCTGAGGTTTAAATCTACTATACTCACACATCCAAGCACAGATACAACAGAGAAGCTTTCCTACTACTTTGCTCATGTTTTTCTTATTTGTACACTGATCTACTCAACTGAAAGGAAATTGTGTCCTATGTGTGACCTCAGAAATAGAAAAATTACTTACTTCCCTTTCTATATGAAGACTACGATTTCCATACAAATAGATCCACCTATGAGACAAATGGAATCTATAAGGTATCTGCCTATATCTTGTATGTTTCAATTTCTCAAATGTAATTTACAATAAGTGCACCTTATTGGATTTTGGTCCTAATTGTGATCTCACTCATTCCTGAATGTATCAAGTAATATTGCGTAAGTCAGATGAGAATCAATGATTATGTTAGTTTGCTAGGGATGTCTTACTGAGTTTTTGTTTTTAAACTATTCCTTACTTTACAGTAACTGTGGTTGGTTGAGATGTGTTGTTCATATGCATTCCATTCTTAGTGCACTCACCACATGCAGGTCAGATCAGAACCTTTTGGCCAGCAGTGTCTGCTAGGGCTGGGGCTGTACCTGAGATCTAAGTGCTCTCATGCCTCCCCACTTGAGGGCATAAAGGGTGGAGTGGGGCCAAGCCTCTCACAATTCCTTCACCAACACAGAATCCAAGTATTATAGGACCCCCTAGAAATGCGGAAGGAGGGTGGATTGTGAAATACATATGGAAAATATGTCTCAAAGAACCACTGCTACTGTAAGGTAAGTAACCATTTTTCTTCTTTAAGTGCTCTTCCATTTGTACTCCACTCGTGGTGACTCACAAGTAATGACCTGATGAAAAGGAGGTGAGTGCTTAGAGCCTACTTAAATAGAGAGTTCAATACAGCTCTGTCAAAACAAGCATCAGAGCTGGATGCTTCTGTCAAAGAATACCATTTAGTAAATGTATCTCTGAGTCCCAGACCAGATCATTTCCTAACACTTCTGGAATACTTCTAAAAGATGCTGCAGGGGCAGCTTGTGGTCTTCTGGACTGAGTCCTGGCCTGACCTGAGGGTTCTACTCTAGCTAACTGAGACCATACACGGCTTCATACAATCTGACACCTATTTAGATGATTTTTGGCACCACATTGCTTGTCCCTTCATTCTTTCAGCAAATGCAACAAAGAACCTTGGAGAGACCCTGAGAGTATGTCTAAACTGCAATTAGACACCTTGGCTGACCCCTGCCAGCTAACTCAGGCCACAGGGCTGCTTAATGCAGTGTAGATGTTAAGGCTGCAGTCTGAGCTCTGGCACCCTCCTCCCTTGCAAAGTCCTAAAGTTCAGGCTCCAGCCTGAGTGTCTACACTGCAATTAAACAGCCCCTTAGCCTGCATCAGCTGGCATGGGCCAACTGCAGGTTTTTAATTGCAGTGTAGACATACCCTAAGTGATTTATCTATTCAGATAGAGATAGGGCAATAAGTTCATCAAATATGTGAAGCTTAGCCTCCCCTTGCAAAGAATGGGGCTGAGGGAAAATACCAGTAAAATGTGTCATTTAGTTTCAGTGAAAATCTGAAATAACTTTGGACAGAAACTTTGAACATGGTCTGAGTGTGACTTTGTCCATGTAGACGGTAGCCTGCAATGAAGGCCTGTAATTCCCCTCTCCTCTGGGCTGAAGTGACTGTTAGTAAAGCTGTCATCAGGCAGTGATCTAGTAGAAAGCATGAAGCTAAGGGCTCAAATGGGGGACTGTCACCAGGGACTGCTGCCACTCCCCAGCTCCAAGCATGCACTGCCATACCCAGTCTCAGTCAAGAAGGTTTATTCTTTTATAAACCAACAGAAAAAAGTCTTAACTCAATACCTGCCCCCTGAGGCTTTGGGGCCACCCCTCCCAGGGGTCTCTGGCACTCCAGGTCCTGACAGCTTCCTCGCCTCCCCCAGTTCTGGTCCCCTCTTGGAGCAGCAGCAATGGAATTGCTACCTTGAGCCCCTGACCCCCTTGCCCCAGGGACGCACCACAGGAGATGGCTCCATTCTAGCATAGCTGGTGCCTAAACAGAGGTTCAGCCTGTTTGAGTCCTTCTCCTCACTGAACTTGTGCTGTAAGTGGTCATGTCTTGCCATTGCTTTGACCCTTCAGACACCTTGATATCTTGAGCAGCTCCTCCTGAAAATGGCTGTTCCTTTGAATCATCACCTTGATTATCTCCCGCAGACTGTGATGCCCACATGTCCTTGGAAGATGATTTTTTTTCCTTTATGGATCTACGCTTGGAAGACTCAACTCGGCTGTGGTTCGAAGAAGACTGGGAAGATGACTTATCAGAGTTTCTATAATGGCTTCTTGAACTTGGTGCCTACTAGCATCCCTTTATAGGCTGAAAGTGTAGTCCAGCCCTCTTGAATTGAATTGGATTAGGGTCACTGCTCCAGTCCAGGGGCACTGGGCTCAGAGAGCAGAGACCAGCTACCCTGTGACAGGGAGCTATCATTCTCACCAGGACAACATTAGAATTGAAGGGCAGGGGGGAGAGAGTTCTCATATTGTGAAAATACATGCATCAGGCCTTTAAGAAATGTAGCCATTATAGGATATCAGGCTATAGCGTGACCCTGCAGAGGTGGATGGATTTAGCTTTCATGTGAACTTTAAGAGAGCTCAGAGAGAGACTTGGGCTTTTTAGTGACAACAGGTAATCCAGATATGAGGGATCTCAGTTTATGTAGAGATAAGTTACACTGTTTTGAACAAACAAACTCTTTTCCATGTCACAGCATAAGTCAATCTTATAGAATCTTTTCTACTTTGTATCAAAATGCTTTATACAGCTCTGGAACAAGTTTTCTCTAAGTCAACTAACCAGCAAACATCCATGGTATGAGATGTAGAAATGCTGGGTGTGGATGGAGAATCTTACCTTGAAAAATTACGTTGCAGTCAACAGTAGTATTATTGGATGATATAAAGATAGTTTCAATAGATCTGGATACCAGTACTGTTTGGAACAAGGTGGTCCTAATAAAATAATTACTGCCAATTCTTGCTTGATTTGTCTAATACTCTTAGTGTCAGAAGGATTGATGGGAATATATACATCACCCCAAGACAGAGCCCAACATATAAGGAATGTGTTTGCTTGGAAACTGGGGCTCTGATCCCCCTAGAATGGAAGATCTGATACTCTATGTTCTTCTCATTGGCAAATAAATCTATGTCACTCAAATACCTTTTGAATTATAGTCTTTTATCAACCATTTGTGGTCATATGAAAACTGTCTGCTCATTTGATTTGCCAACATATTTTGTAATCCCAGCAACTGTAGAGAGCTTCGATGGTAACTTGGTGCCACACACACCAATTCCTTAGGTGAGTAGCTTACTGGGGGAGAGGGGAAGACCAGGATCTTCCTTGCCTGTTTACATAAAACATTACCATAGCATTATCAGTCACTACCTGATTTGTCTTGCCTTGAATTAAAGGAAGAAATATTGCACATGCAAAATAGATCAATCTTGAGTTTGAATATGTTGATGTGCATAGTCCATAGTAGAGCTGGGTGATTTTTTGGAGTTAGAGGCAAGTGAACACATTTTTTGGTCAAATGAAACTACTTGAGAATTTGGGTAGAATTCTTTGAATAGTTTCAGCTAAATAAAAATGGAGAAGAATTCTGGAAAAGTCAAAATATTTTGTTAAAAACAGGGTGGGTGTGCTCTGTGTAAGGTCAACAGCTCATTTCTCTCACCACACAGAAGTTGGTCCAATAAAAGATATTACTTCACCCACTTTGCCTCTCTAATGTCCTGGGACTGACACAGCTACAACTACACTGCATAAAACATTTTTTGACATTCTTTTAATTAAATGTTTCGATTTTTTTTTAAAACCTAGCTGTATTTAGCCAAAGAACCTCAAAAGGGTAGAAACATCCAAAATAAAACTAAACATTGTTCAACCCAAGTGTGTGGGGCTTTTTTGTTCATTTTGCCAAGAAAAGCCAAAGAATTGTCACTTCAAATCAACCCAAAGTGAAAAATGAAACTGTTAAGAGGTAAATGGGTGGGATCCGAGGTGGTGCGCTGTGACCGGCTCTAGCTTGGCTGGGAAGGCCTGGCAGGCAGGTGGCTTAGGTTTTTTGGTTTGGTCACTAAATTGAAAAATCTATTAGCAGCCTTGCTATATAGTCCATAGTCCCTGGGTCTTGTGATGATTCAGATGTGCTCCATATCCCAAGTTGGCACATCTGTTACTAATTTTTTTTGTGAGTCAAGGTAGAGAAAATGGCATATCCTTGCAAATTTTGTCTGGATTCTTCCTTTTATTTAATGATAATATGACTTCTTGTGGAATCTAAACTGTCTTTTTTTTTTCCCCCTGTGTGGGTTGATGGACTTCAAACCACCCTTGAAAACAACAGAAGTGAAGTCCAGCATATTGATTTACATTATTTATGATTGACTGATTGATTTATTTATGCTATTTATGATTTATTGGTTTACAAGGCTATGTGGCCTAGTACCTTAGATATGCCCTTAATGTCACCTGTGAGTTTCTCTGTTTTATGACAGCAGAGGTGCTTCAGGGTAAGTAGGCTCTTACTGTTGTACAGTCCAGGCTGAATAGTATACCCAGGTCCGTATTCCTGCACATGCAAGCCTGTGCTTTCTAAGCTTGCCTGTGATCATCCACACTGCATCAAATGCATCCTCATACACCCCATTGACCCAAGCTGGCACATCCAGACTGTTACACTACATGGGTCTTCTGCAGGTGTATCCCAGGGCTCTTGGCACCTTTGCTAGCATAGATGCTCAAGGGTTTGGTTCATGGTACATGGTGGGAGAACTTGTCTGTCCATCTCATGCCACTTGACTGGAAGTTCTAATAGCCTGTCCACATAACTATGGCATTTTGTATCTGCACTCTTCCTGCTCTGAGGGACAATCATGATGTGGTTGATGTGCCTTTGGGAATTGTTCTTCTTTGTTATTGTCACATTCTAGAGTGCAATCCACACCAGTGAGAGGTTGACACCACCTGCTGTGTAACTTTGGGTGCTTCACAGTGCGAGTAGCTCAACTTGAGAGCTACAACAGCAAGCAGCCTACCAGCATGCAGGTCACACCCTGAGTACCTGTGTATAGCTACGGCCCTGATCCAGCAGCTCTGATGCCAGCCACACTCTGGCTTTCACCAGCCTTGGTTACTACTTCCAGGATGACCTTACCACATTCCCAGTTCTGAATTTTCCCAAAAACATGTGTTCTGCACTGTACATTTCGCATCTGGACAGATCAGATATTAAAGGGCCGTTGCATCTGTAAGGGTTTACTGCTTTAACTGGAGTCACAAAATAGCTCAGTTTAAATACAAACACTATTAATTTAGATTAAAAATTAAAATAAGTTAAGTTTAAGTGAGTACAAATATAAGGTATTAAAGTCAGAAATGGTTACAAGAACAATAAAGATCACATGCATTCTAGTAGCTAAAACTTAACAAGCTATACTTGATTCAAAATAAAATCCTTACCATGTGTTCCCAGCTAAATGGCTGACCAAGTTCTCAGATCAGGATCTCCCCTGCAAAGTAAAAGGCCTGGTTTCTTTGTCTTAGATGAAAGAGAGTGACAGCTTGGGGTTTTCTGCCCCTTGCTTTTATAGTCCAGTTAACATATGAAGTGCATTCTTCTGGGGGTTATGCCTAAAAAAGCAAAGTTTATTCAAACAGTAAAGGTGGTGATATGGAGACTGGTAGTGAAGAAAGCTCACCTGTGTTGCTGAAATGCAAATTTGCATTGTCTCCTTCCATCTCTTCTCCCTGCTGTCTTGAGGACCCTGTTTACTTTTGTGTAAACTGAAGTAACACACATTTCTTCATTCAGGATACTTCTGTCTTGGCAGGGCTCTGTGTTTTGAACATGTGCTAAGAACATCACCAGGGGATTTCATAACTTTACATATAATGTTGCCACCTACATTTCACCAAGATATTGACCAGTGAGTCATTAGTTTTCAAATGATACTTCAGAAAGCATATTTTGTACAACAATTATTACAATAGTGTGTAGGGTGTGAATACAGGGGTGCTTTCAGTCACAATTATATTTTACCAATTTTTTTTACAGTGTCTTAACATTATGAAAGCCTAAGAATTATGGCAAAATATATAGTGATTGCCATTAAATCTTTGTAACTTGGTGTTTGCAGTTAAATCATGTTATCTCAATATCTGTGGTTTTACCAAGACTGAGCGAGTTACTAAATGCAGGGAATAGCTCAGTAACATTATCTACTTCCAAACGTCACTTTGTAAAGATTTTAATGGTGACTGCTTGTAGCGAGGGGGCATGGCATCCCTTCGAGACAGACAGGGAGGGATGGCCCCTCAGCCCAGGGATGGCAGAGTCAGCAAAGCTGGAAGTAGGGGGCGGGGCTCAGACAGGAACAGGAAGTTTTGCAAGGTGGGCTGAAGGCCGAGGTGTCAATGTAAGAAAAGCAAAGCACAAAGTTGCCATTATTAGTTGACCCAAAGTAGTAAAAGAAATGTTACAATGTAAAAAGAAAAGAACTCCCCTTCATGTTCACAAGACAAAGCCAGACCTGCTTTCCAATCTGTATGTATTGGATGGGTCAGAGTGGTGTTTCAGACATGGTAAGTAACGGACCCTTGCATCCATTATAGAGAGGTCTCATTAGCATTAAACTGCACAATGCACACTTAAGCAAGGAGAGGGATCACTGGGCTCCCCTTTAACATCCCAAGGACCAATTTGGGAGGAAGTGGTCAAAACGGATTAGAGGAGACTGTGGGTGAAGTGTAGCAGCAGAAAACATAGGGAGACCAGTGTGCTGACCCATAACGCCCATGGCAACAATACATGACTAGGAATTGTCTTATGTGGGTGTCCAGGGACACCGTCAATGTCAGGGAAATAAGACGCAGTGACTATATTATAGAATCATAGAATCATAGAAAATTAGAGTTGGAAGGGACCTCAGGAGGTCATCTAGTCCAAACCCCTGCTCAAAGCAGGACTAACCTCAGCTTCCCTAGGTGATCATATGTGATATCAGTCTCCTGAGGGTAACACAGGCAGAAAGGGAAGATTTGCTGCAAGCATCGGGGTACAGGTCTGGCCCTTATGCTGCTAAGCTGTGTTCCGCGATGATGCCTGCTCATTTTATAGCAGAGTGGCAGGGTAAAGTTTCCTACCATGGTGGAAGAAATAAGGCTGCCCTCCCCAGAAACCTTCTGCAAAGGATTACAGATTACCTACATTAAAGTTTCCTTGAGATAGCCATGGAGGATTCTCAGAGCATTCCTATGCATATAGTCTGTTCCGGTGGTAACCCTCTGACAAAGTTTACCAATATCCAGGAAGCCCATCCCCTTAAAAACACAAACTCCTTTTAAGAAGCTGGACTGGGGACATAACCACAAAAATGAGATTTGCCACACACACTCAGCAGATATGCCTTCCCTGGCATCTTGATCAGTCCTGCTGTCCTGTGTGTGGCTAGGCTGCTCTGGGGTAACTAACAGGCCCTGGCTCTTAAGGAGAATGGATACCCCATTCTTCTGCACCCTGCTCTCCTCATCCTCATCCTCCTCGTCCACAGAGTCCTTCTCATTCATCTTGGACTGGGATTCTTCGGAGGTATCGATGTTGTGTGATTGCACAGTGGTTGCATCACTGCCGAGAATCGCAAGCTGCTCCTCATAAAAGCGGCACGTCTTTGGTGATGAGCCAGAATGACTGTTTGCTTCCCTAGCTTTCTGATACGCCTGCCTCAGCAATTTGATTTTAATGCAGCACTGCTGCACATCCCTGTTTGGCCCTTCTCCACCATACCATGCGATATTGTCTAGTAGATATCCAAATTTATTTTGCTGACTCAGAGTAGAGCCAGAACAGACACTTTGCCCCACTGACCGATGAGATCCAAGACCTCTGTTCAACTCCATACTGGAACGTGTTTGGGCCATGCAGTTGCCACAAGCAGTTCAGTTCCAAAGCTCTCTCCAGGCTAACCAAACCAGAAATGGGAATTCAAAATTTCCCGGGACTTGAAGGGAGGAGCTATTTCCTGTTTACGTGGCCATAGTGCAGCAGAGTGCAAATGTCCAGAGTGGTCACAACAGAGCATTATGGGATACCTCCCAGAGGCTAATGGCGTCGATTTAAATTGCGCTCTGCCTACACTGATGCAATTTGACCCACGGAATTCAACTTCAGTGCTACAGCACTTTTGGAGGTGGTTTTATGAAGACAAATTTTACCATGATTTAGGTCGGTGGAACTGACGTGCCAATAAAGATGCATACTTTAGGGGGTCGATGTAAGCAGTGTTACGTCAACCTCCATTGCCAGTGTAGACCAGGCCTAAACACAGAAAATATCATAGCATTTAGACACTACTGACCATAAACCAACTATGGGTAAATGCTGACTTCTTAATGGCCACAATTCAAGATGAAATTAGATGTTGGATTTCATTCCATTTTCTACTGAAAAAACATCCATATCACAAAACCATCATCATATTTGTCACTTTTAATAGCAGATCAAGTAGAGAGATCAATGACTGGAGATTGTAATTTATGATCTTAAAATTCAAGATTAGTTAAGATACTGCTGGGGCTATGTGGGGAAGTGTTAGTTGCTGCTGATTGTACATTGTGAACCAAGAAATGACTAATCATCTTGGTTTCAATCCTTCTCCCATTGGGGTCAAAGCGAGTTTTGCCATTATCTTCTGTGGAGTCTGAATTTGGTTCCTGAGCTGTAAATCAAGCATTCTTTAATAGTCCTATCCGAAAATGTAAAACAAATGCTAAATTGTAAGATTCTAGTTTTTCAATTTAATATAAATAAAAATAGCTTCTGTAAAGCATTAACTCAGCTTTAAAACGTACAGATTTCACCTTCAGGGTCAAATAATTAGATTCTCTGTGTCTCTCTTTACATTACATACTCAAATAGTCAGTTGATCAAATCATGCCTACTGTAGTAGATATCTATTAATGCAGAATTATTTGAGAGTCTTTTTGCGGCCAATCCACTTGAAGCGTACAGAAACTTTGTAAATGTAGGGATGTGTGAATGCATAAAATAATTATCAGAGCTCCAGAAATTTTCCAGTTGGAAAATTTTAAATAAATATTTCAATGTATCTTTCATTTGCTGTGTATTAGGAAATATTTGCCCATTTATCTACGTAGCATCTATGTAACAGCAACAGAGAAAAAAATTATTTGGTCCTGATGACGATCCCTGATTCAGTTTAATGACAAACCCTCCTGTCCTCTAAGTATCTCAGTCTCCCCAAGACAGAAGGAAAGTGGACCTTTTACAATGTCACTTTCCAAGTGACTCACAATGTGAGTAGTGTCATTTTTCATTAAACATCGTCCAATCCCCCTCCCCAACAATTAGTCACAATCCCAGTAGTCATGTTCTAATTGCACTGAAGTTGCAACATCTAGATTGACATTTAATCAGAGCAATGCAGCTGACAACATTACAAAAAAAATTATACAAACTTTCCTCAATTTTGTTTGTTAAAGTTTACTCATGGCTCATTAGAAAACAACTTTTTATAAACAGTCAAATCAGAAGGCTGAGAATAGATGGAGCAGCAAGTTTATAGTCAACCTAGTTGTAGATAATTACACTGCTTTTCTCCTATCTTTGGTCGTGTGTATATCGACCCTGACTCCAAAAAACATATTCAAGATGAGCACTTAAGCACAGGCTTAAATTTAAGCATACTTAATGGAACTTAAACATATGCTTAATATTAGGCATATACTTAAGTGCTTTTTCTGGATGAAGATGACAAACATGCTTAAGGGCTTTACTGAATCAGGGCTTTAATCTTCAAAGTCTTCAGGGCAGGGTTTCTCTCTTACTTTGTGCTTATACAGCGCTTAGTGCAACGGGGTTGGTTAGGCACTACTGAAATACAAATAATGTAATATAAAAATTGTCCATAGGAATGATCTCCCAAAATTAATGAGTCTATTTTGTATTTAGATTATACATCAGTATTAAAGTAAGGAGCTCTTCAGTATCATATTCTTAATGTTAAGAGAAAGTTAGGGAAAAATAGTTAATGCCTAACTACTCTTATGCATAGCTCAAATATGAAAAACGCACTTAAAGCTGGACAAAGTGCTAAGGCACTCATTCTCTTTACCACATCAGCTTGTCTGACAAATGATAGGCTTTACAAAACACACTTCAGTCCTCCCTCTGTGGTACCAGTTATTCTACTAGCTGTCAGAATCCATTTTCCCTTTCTAGTTTTCATCTGTCTTTCAGGTTTCTTCCTTTTCCCGAGCCTCAAATTCATTTTTTTTTCACTTCTTTACTAAAAGTCTCCTATTAAGGCTCAGAGCTCACCCATCATTAGTAACAACAGCTAGCGTTTGCAAATGGTTAGCTATTATGAAGAAAAATATAACTTAAGTGAGAAAGGAAGGATAGTTTTGTAGCTAAGGAACTTGACTAGGATTCCAGAGATCTGGCTTCAGTTCCCAGCAATGGAACAGACTCCCATTAGGAGTTGATTATTTTGCCTCTACTTTGGTCACTTCTGGTTCAAACACAAGACAGTTCAGAATACTAACAATAAATCATATGTAAAACTGAAATAAACTGCAGGCTATTTTTAGGTTTATTCCAAATTAATGTAAAAGAAGATAACATTTTTTAAATTAACTATCAGCTTTGATTTTTCCAGATTTTTCTCATTTAATCATATTTTAGTCTTTAAATTCTCACTTTTTCTGTACTGTTCTGAAGTATGAGGTACTGACTGAGAAATGTAAAGCATAAATCTGCAGGGTCATTCACCCCAACAAAAATATGCCTGAAATTTAAACTCACTCACTACTCACTTTAAAAATTAATTAGTAGCTTTTATTATTTTTCAAATACATGTCATTCATTCATATATAAATCAGGATTTTTCTATACTTGAATTACAAAAAACTGTATCTTTTTGCCAATGAATTTGTCTCCAACTGCAAAATTATGGGAAAAATGAAAGAGTGTTTCCTGCTATTTATCAACTTCCATGCCAGTCAATAACCTTCTTAGAAGGAGATGTAAATTCCTTAGTAGGCTGTACATATGTAATATAATGGGACAAACCAAAACCCTAGAACCTAATTTAAGGATAAGTTCATATCCAGACCCAAACATTACATCTCATAACAATCTCAGTGTGATTGCAATCCAACTGCAGTGCCTCAAATGAGAGAAGAGAGCACCTCAGAGGAATATATGGTTGTTTGCATTCTTTAAACTAGTAAAGATGTTTCATTTTAATACACTGTTCTTTGCCATGTGATAGTTTCTACTGTGGTTGAACTGATCCTGAAATGCTTATTCATG
Source organism: Emydura macquarii macquarii (assembly GCF_026122565.2). Lineage (NCBI taxonomy): Eukaryota > Metazoa > Chordata > Testudines > Chelidae > Emydura > Emydura macquarii. Next base: position 1,568,634 of record NW_027130613.1, read on the forward strand.
TAAATCATTCTATTGACTTCTGCTTCCTCACATAAATAAGGACTACTTGTGTGAGTAAGGACTGTAGGACCAGACTGCAGGTTTGGTACTTTGCAGTCAGGAAGTGGTTCTGATTAACAATACTGGGCCTGATTTTGATCTTACTCTACTACACAATGAAGATTATATCCTAGCCCATTGAAGTCAATGGGAGTTTTGCCATTCACTTCAATAGGAGCAGGATTTCACCTCAGGAATTTCTCCATTTAAGTCAACGGAGTTTAAACCATCCTAAAACTAGTATAAATCAGATCAAAACCAGATCCCTAATCAGAAGTTTGTAAAAACATATGGGGCAAGATGCACATTAACAGTACAAAGTACATTTAAGTCAAGAGACTAATACCAAGCATTTTATTCTGTCTGCAGCCAGTAGCAATTGCCAAAAACCAAGGATCTGTAAACTGTAAGACGGTTTAAAGTGCATTAAATTGGAACCCTGAATGCCATAAATACAGCTAACCAAGAAAAGCAGGTAAGCAAGAGAGGTCTACACCCATTTGATCAATCATAGATTAACTTGCTCAACACTGAAAACAAATACATAAATCAATTGTCCAATACACTCAGAATCCTTACGGGGAGAAGGTCTTATTTCCTGAATGTAATAGTTGTTTTTATTGTTATTAATTGTTTATTTATTTTGCACAGAGTAATGTGGATTTGTTACATTTGGATCCTACCTCAGAAATGTCCTCTGCTTTTCCAGGAGAAAAGCAGACACTGTGTATGTTACTTCAGCAGGTTCCTGGGAAATTTAGAGGTTTAAGTTTTCCTGCTGAAAGACAATGTGCAGTAAATAGTTCTGTCAAGCATTTTTATAACCATTACAAATAATTATATTAAATGTCTGCAAACATTACCTCATAACTCAGCAGGGCTTAAAACCTGTCCAATACTCTCATATGCTGCTGAAAGGAAATATGATTTTTAATTTGTGGCAGCCATTGTTAGCAGAATTAAAGGAAGGTTGGGGTTTTTTAATGTTTCTTTTTAAAAAATATAAGATGGTTTTGAAAGAGAGAAAGAAAGAAGGTGGATTTTCTAGGAAACAGAATCCTCAGGTCATCTAGAACACAAACAGCTCTATATAGTACTTTCATCCGCTGAACATGTTTAAGTGTTTCATTGAAGAAGATCTAGCATAAACGCTCCTCGAATCAAAACCATTTTGTAATCACTGTTTTTCTTTCCTTATTTTAATACTGGTGAAAGGTTCCAGAGAGTAGCCCTCTGCTTGTCCCCAGAAGAGATGCAAAATGGGCAAACAGTGTGCAAACTTCCCCACACCACATGGTGTGTTTCTACTCTCATTTAATGTGACCAGCCCTGACTGGTGACTTGGCAGCTTATTTTCCATTTAGTGTTTTAAGCACCTGTTGAACCTGACAGCACAGGAGTCAGTAAATGCCAGTTTTAGCAACAATGTGATATACATGGACCCTCGATTCCTGGAGAACTCCAAGACAATTTGCATCTTTACAGATCACATATATAAGAAACAGGACACCCAGCACAGAAGTGCAACCAGCTCTGGGTTGGAATAATTCAGTTGTTGAGCAGCACAAAGAAATACATAATTTAGATCAAAGCAACTGACAGAAAATTATGTTCACTTGAAACTGCAGGAGGAATTTTGGAAGGTAGAACATTTATCCAAAGTGAATTATATCCATACCAAGTGTCCCTTCTTTACAAAAACTACCATGAGATCTTTATCACATGTAGTCTGGTCCTTTCATACGGAAGGAAGTACCTTACCCCACTCCCAGTGCAAGCCATGTGCATTAATTCAGTACAGACTGAGAAAGAAAAGTCCTACATGAAGTTCTAGAGAATGTAATGTTAGCATTTAATGCTGATGATTAATGTTTCTGACTTTCATCAAAGCATTGAAGGTTATAGGAAACTAACATATTAATAAATTACCTAATTAGTGAAGTATTTAATACTTGTATTGGTAATTAATTGGGGCTGCAGCTCATCTCCTCCTTTCTATGTGGGCTGAGGTTTAGAAGTCACACAATAGGTCTCAATAATTATTGAAATGACACAAACAGCTTAGCAACAAGCCAGCAGTTTGACAACTTTATATTTTTCAAAGTACTCATTCTGAACAGAGCAAGCAAATCATATATTTGTGTGCAGTACCAAATATCCATATTCTCTCTTTTGCCACTTGTATGGAAAGAACTAATCTTCTTGGTCAATATTTACAAGGATCAAAAAGAAAGAAAAACCCAGTAATTGTACACCAATTCCAGTGACTTCTAACTATGGTTATGTTATGTTATAAAACTATTTTCATCTTCCTCACTAAGAGGATTTTCTTGGATCCACTTCATCACACTTGAGATACTGGCACAGGGTTCTCTCCTCTATCATGGCCAGCAATCTCTGACCTGATTTTAAGTCTCAAAAGAGAAACCATTGTATGTCATGTGTAGTTTGATTTAGAACAGATGAACTTTCACCCATTCAGACTGATATTTCTTCCTAAGTGTATCAGTCTTGCTTGTCTGGGTTTAAGATATAGGGCTCTAGTAAGGATGGATATTAGTTTTCCTTCTTTGAACTGCTAGTCATTTCTTTCCTGGTCAGCCCCATCAGGAATTAAATGCACATATCAGAGGGTGGAATTTGGTCTATAGTCGCCAAAAAAGTATTCCTTTTAAACAGCAAAATTGTTCTTTAGGTAGAGAACTGGAGGAGCATAAAGTCACAAAGTGAAAGAACTGTATTTAAAAGGAAAATAAAATGGCTACACAAATTCCCAGAATGCTTCAGATGCTGGGGAGGAGAAACTTGGACTGTGAGCACTGCATGCATTTTGTCATTTTAGTACCAACAGCTTTTGAGCCCTGATTGACTATAAAGGAGGTGCGCACAAAAAGCAGACAAGTAAGAAACTAATCCAAGTCCCCCCTTGCAAGTGATACTGACCTAGAACATCCCTTTTCCCACAACAGTTCTGTGTAAACAAACACTGACTTGCAGCTTCCCATGCAAATATGGTGCCTACTTTTTTTGGCACTTTTTGGTCAGGCCATGTATTCATTTGTGTTAGTCTTTGAGGACAGATCAACAGATAATTGAGTACTTACTGTCAGATAGTAAGAGTATGCCAGATTGCAAAAGTATCTTCAGTCAATAGCCTCACCATCTGACTATGATTGGAATTTCCCTGACATCTGACTATTACAATAAAGAGAACAATTTGTTGATGCAAACACAAATATTTATGCTAGTATTTAACCCCCGTCCCCCCCGAGATTTCTTGTTAAAAAAATGACAACGTGTTCTGACTAGCATATAAACAAACTTATTTTAGAATGTTTTCCAAAAGACCTTTTAGTCCTAGGACAATATGCTACTATGAATGTTATGTCTCATTACAAATCCAGAGAGATTCAATAGAGTACAGTCTATTGACGAGAAAGGATTAGCGTACATGTTTCCTTACATCATTCACAGTGGAAATCCACTGGGCAATCACAATGCTGTAGTCTGGATTTTGAAAAAAAAAATATTGCCCTGTAGTATATCAATTCAGTACTTTACAGTACAGTTTGCACTAACACATAATGCATTGCATCTGGCTAAGAATGGACAAGCTGGTGGGAAAAATAGCCAGTAAGAATCAGGTTTTCCCATAGCCGAACTCTAAAGTTAAATACAATGTTAATGTTCAAGAGCCATAAAAACAACTTTATCTTCTCTGACCAAGAAAAAATCCTCCAGTTTTCATTGACCAATCCATTGGGCTGGCTACTTTCTTGAAATCTCATAAGTTCTGGGGTCACAAAAAAAGACAATACCATTAACAGAGTCATAGACAGTGTACCTTCCAGGGGTGTCAAATGTGGCCTGCCAACCTTTTTGGTCCGGCCCCTGGCAGCAGCGCACACTGTGGAGACATCTCACGGCGTTGTACTCTCTGGCGACGGCGGACTCTGCCATCAGAGGATATGACGCTGTGAGACCTTGCGGCGGCAGCGGCTGCTGCCAGAGGATAGGACATCATGACGTCTCACGGCGGTGTGTGCTGCCACAAGATCTGTGCACGAGACACAGCACTCCAAAAGCACCTAGTATTTAATTTTATGGTATGAATGGTCCACTTGAAGTACATTTCATTCAAATCTGGCCCCCCCCATAGGAAATGAGTTTGACACCCCTGGCCTAGGGGAAGGTAGGAGTTGCTTCTACTTCTGCATTCTCCTCGTCCAGCTCTCTAGTTCTGTCTTTATTACATAGGAGACTCTGCAGGACTGGGACATGGTTAGTACATAGGGCATAGTCAGATTTTAGCCGCAAGTTTCACAGACAGATGCTTTCCCTAGTATGTGGCAATAGCCATTTCCAAAGCATTATAACTTTTCTATATATGGGTAAATTTTCATGACAACAATTTTGAGTTCCTGCTCTAAAGCATGGAGTTACTAGAACTCTTCAAAGGAACAGTTGAAAACAAACTTTAATATTGGCAAAGTTACCTATTTTTCTCTAACCTCATTCTTGGAAATGACTGAAATGGTTTTTGCAGAAGCTTTCCAAAAAATTTAGCCTGAAGAAGAGAGAAAGCATGGAAAACTTTAGCCTGAATGGTTACGTTTGGCAAAGTAAAAAGCAACTGAAAACAGATTATAATAGCAAGTATTAGCAACTTCTAGCGTAGACATCACCACGAGGCTCTATCGGTTATGGTAAGTGTCACTAGGTGGCACTGTTACACAGCTTTCCAGGTTCTCTCCTAAGCTACAGCTACAGTTTGAGCTCAGGTGTGATTTCCGGCCTCTTATTGAGCTCAGGCTGCCGTGTCTACATTCTATTTTTAGCTCTCAAGCTCAATAAGAGCTAGCTCAAGTATGGCTCCTTCAGCTGGGAATCACACCTCTAGCTCAAAGTGAAGACATACCCTCAGTATGCGAGCAGGTTTTTAGTCTAGAAAAAATGCTTGTGGTGTTAGATTTCAGTTAAATATAGTTCTGAGTAGAAGGATCTGTGTGAGCAGCAGGAGAGTTGGCTCTCTGACTAGAGTCAATTCGTGAAGCAGAGCTGCTCTCTGGGAACACGACAGTGATGTTAGGCTGAGATCCCTGGATGAAAGGATTGCCCTGGAAGCTGTCTGACCATCCCGTGTCAGAACTGATGCATGTGCATGTAAATAAAGCAAAGTTACTCTTAGAATGTACACAGACTCCACATCACTGATTTCTCCTGTCACTGGGAGGCCTGCCTGCAAGGCGCTGGACATATGATACTGCTCAGCAGAGAGGCAACATTGGTGTCAGAACACAACACTGGTGTCAGGAGAAGGGGCACAATAGGTTACTCACATACTTGAAAATAAGACCCATACTACATATATACTTTGAGAAAGGTATACATATATATCTTTTAGAAATGCAGAGAACATACTCAGTTTGATGTTTGCTTTTCAAGGTGTGCATGACTTGGATGCAGGCAGCTATGATGTGGAGAGTTAGAGGGAGTCAAAGCTGACTTGGAACCATATGAGGTGAAGGTGGGTCCTGTCTGGAAAGGAGAAAAGAAAAAGCCACTGAGTGGCCAAGGCTTCCATTATGTAGAATACAAGGATAAAAGCCACATGAGGAGAATCTGCCTGAGGAAGACTGGTGACCATTTCTGTGGGACTTCAAAGCTGCACAGAGATTCCTGTCACTGAACAATTCTTAAAATGTCTTTAAAAAGACCTCAGGAAAGTCCAAAGCTATTTGTCACACCTCTGACCCCTTTCTGGCCTTCTTCAGGGCACTTAGGTCTCAGTCCTCTAGCCATCCCCCTTCTTGGGACAGAGTCCCATGACACACTCTTTCTCTAGGCTGGGTATTTAAGCTACAATTCATTATGATCACCCAGTAGGTCTGACTTTAGGTCAGCAAATGCAGTCTTGTTCTCTCATGGCTAATGACAGAGTTAATCAGTGACCAGCCAGTCTTCATAAAGCAAAGTATTATTTATTCAGAACAAAAGCAGAGGAAAATAGATCTTGAAAACAACATACAGCTTATATGCAGGATTTGGCTTACCGGGTGGCACCCATCTTCCTGGCAGAGTTCAGAGTACTTAAGGACCTTTCAGAAGGCCTGCCCCTCTGGTAACAATCCAACATCAGTTGTTGGATCAAATGTGTATGGCCTTTCTCCCCATGCCAGGGTGGTCAATTATTACAATTTTCAGTTGGTTACTAGGCCTCTTTAACTAAATCAAATCAGTATATGGTGATACTTCTCCAGAGTTGCTAACTGAATAGGGATCTGCATTAATTACTGTTCCCTCCCCCCAGCCCCGCCCAGTGATTTTAGTTCCTGCAGGAAGTCCTGTAATATCCCTCTAGAACCAGAATATAATCCTTAGCCCACAGAGATTCACATAACATTTAAGAAGTTGATATAGTTTTGGATATTCCATGTCTGTAGTACCTGTCACACTACCTTATTTCAATAATCTGGAGCTAAAAACTCTTGAAAATTTTGCATTTTTCTCAAAACCACAAATGTTAGAACACTGGAAAATTCCAAATTAAGCTTCCACTTCGTCAGAAAACAAATACCAAAATATTAGAGAACAAATTCACCCTAACAACCTTTAATTTAGCATAGGGGAGAACTAGTAATGACCAGGGAATTATTAAAGAAAGTCCTCCATCAAAGAGGGCTGTTACTGTGTGTTGTATGCTACCACTATCTCACTCTTACTGAGGACATGAATCTGTGTGATGATATTTGAACAGATAAATAGGACTCTCTCAATGAGGTGTTTATGGAAGGTGTGTGGATAGGTTCAGGAGCTCCTACGCTTCTTATACTTTTCTATGATTACACATATACACACACACACAACCACCACAAAAACAATCCACGTATATGTAGAGTAATTCTCAAGAATTTGTGAATGGGATTTAAGTACCAAACATACAAGTAATTTTGTACTAGGGAAGAGATCATACCTCTAGAACATTGTTTCCAAGAATGGAAAGTTAAGCTATGTCCAGACACTAAAAGGAACACTGTCAACTTAAATTTAGTCCAAGTTACATGTTGTGCAAAAGAACCTTGGTAAAAACAAAAACCAATCGAAATAATTTCAAAGTACTTCATTTAATCCCAAAGGAAACAGGTATTCTTTAAAAAAAAAATCCCTTGCAGGGTTTGAAACCTAAACACTGACATGCTAAGAACCTGAATGTGAAGCTGACTATAAAACAAGGAAGACTGACCTAACCAGCTACCCTAAGACAAATGCAGTGAATAGGGTAAAGAATATATAATACGGCAAATACACCAGATTTTCAAAGTTTTTCACTTTTATTTATCTAAGATCTATCACAGGTAAATACACGTATTGACAACATATGATTAAGCCTACAATGTCCTTTCATTAGCTTACAGTACTTCCACTGGATTCAGCACTACTGTGGTTAAAGCCCTGCAAGCTTTATATGCAAGCTGAAACATCAAGCACAAGACTTTATTTTAGTAACTTTTACACACCATGAATAAAAACTTTATACATCTGGAGAACTCCTCTTCCTGTCTTTTAGCACTCGTGCCAACACCAGCGCCAACTGGAGCCACCTACACGCTGCATATGATTAGCCAGCTATGCACAGAACTCTGCCTCAAGCAACTGAATGTACCTCTGAACAATTAAGGGAAATTGTACTTCTGAACAATTACGGGAATTCAACTAAAGTGCCAGTTTTTAGGGCATTAAAACATTTTAGCCAGGGGTGCTTTTTCTTATCAAGACTAAATCTTCTTAATCCAACTCAGTTTCTTAGAATTCTGGGGAGTGAGATACGCAAGCAACAAAACTTTCCAGCAAGATAGCCAGTGAATGTATGCACAGAGGAAGAATATGTTATGATCTGTACCCTTGCCAGAGAATGTGTACGTTCGAAATCTCTGATTTCCTGAGATTTGTCATTATTGTTGTAGCATTTCCAATTTCATGTAACTCTACATGCAAGTAGGCTTGGAAAGATTAAATTGTTATCAGTAAACAAGTTCACCATACACACAAAGCAATAAAAATATTCCCACTGATAATATTTGAAATGTACAGATAGGCAGAGAAAGAAAAATGCTTCCTGAGTTTGATCCAAGGACATTTTACATTGTATATTGATGTGATGTTGATAATGTGTTTTGATGGTTATAAAGATTTAACTTTTTGAATCTCACAGTCTATTGTCATTAAATAATTATTACCTGACACCCTCCCCTCATAATTTCCCACAAGTGTGAAAATTTAAATCAATAAAAAGTAGGGGAAGATGCTTAAAAATAAACATTGGCATTATCTGTTGAAACTATAAAAAATAAAAATCGAATTCAGCCAAGCCTAAGTGTGTGTGAATCCTAGCACTCTCCCATGTAACCTGTGATGTGTGGATGGAATACAGCAAACAATTACATAACATGTGCAAGAAACATTCAGCAGTTTTGCTGTCTGTTATACCAGCTATAACTTTTGTTCAGAATAATCCATCCATTCCAATGTAGAGCACCATTCCTACAAAGAGATACTCACTCATGGACCCTTGCTATGTCTAAAGGGCTCTGTAAAGACACAAGGATTCACCTGTTTTCATCTATGGGCAGGAATGGGGCCTTAAGCATATTGTCCTTGTTCACATAAAATATGAAGGGGAAAGAGAAGGATAAAGTCTGAAATTTTATCTTTAATTGTCCCAGTATACCACAGATTTGTAGTGCTACTGGGGCTACTGACTGTGTGCTTCAGTTCTGAGTCAAAATGATAAGGGAGCTAAGACTTAAGGTTAGCCAACCAGCCAGTCAGAGAGAGAAAGAAATCAGTCATGAGGGGCTGACAAATATTTACCCAGGGAAAGAAAGTGTAGCAGGGAGTTTGGAGGAATGAATGATAGACATGAGGCTTTAGTCTGAGTGGGAAACTATTGCCGGTAGCAGAGTAAGGGTAGATTAGAGAATAGGGATGAGTGAAAAGCAGCAGGAAGACATCAAGGAACTGATATTTGGGCAAGTCAGTGGAGAGCCATGGATAACATGTAAATAATATTGTTATGGCAGGGGTCAATAGCTGGTGCTGTTATACATACACTAAAGGTTTTTTTTCTTCTTTACCTGAAAGTAATTTTTAATCTGGGAAGAATTACCTGTGTTATTGTTTTTCTGATGCAGTTTCTTTGGTGTAGTTGTGCCAAGCAGCAAGAAGATTGCTCTCAGTCTTAACCTCTGTAACTAGAATCGATTTTTGAGGTAGAGTTGGACTTGAGCAGTGTGGTTACAACTGAGGTCCCTGAAAAAGGGGTTGCCTGCATGTGGTTTTTGACCACCTCTGTCAAAGGACTCGTGTACATATGTAAATAAAACAAGTTACACCAGGAGCATACACAGACTGCATGTCGGTGCGACAGAAAGTTGACCTGTGAATCTTTAAATGGCAACAATATCAACATTCAGGGCCACAAATCAGGAAATAAACAGGCAGTCTTTTCACAACAGAAGGATACCTGGCAGTGGGAGGGAAAAAGTCACAAAATGTAGAATGAAGCTTACCTTGCAAACAACAGATTTAGGTCTTGAGATTCTGAGTTGTTAGACTAAAAAGAAACTGAGACAATTTTTTTTTTAATATTAAAAGATTGGTAATGTCATTTTAAAAATACTGTTTAAATATTTATTTTTGTGCTAATTGCATGATTGAACAGAATGGTCTGTGCAAATTTATAGAACAGTAAAAGACTGTGTACCTAACAGAGAAATTATAGTCCAGCAATTATGTATTAACTGCATATGTTTAAACACACAGAGCTAGATCACATGTAGTTCTTATGCAGCCACTCAGGAGTGAGCAAAAATCTCTTCCCACCACCTTTGTGCAGTGATGTAAGGGCCACTAACACTCACATTCCCCAGCATTTTCAACACATGGTTTTTGAATGCATGGAGTTCTCAATAAAAATACTTTACGCTCTTTTTATTAATTTCTGATTTTTGTTTCTTTAAAGTGCATTTTCAAGCTTTTCTCCACAAAACTCAATGACTAGAAACTTACGTTTTTTAAAAATGAAACAAAAAGAAGGATTCTCACATATTCACACAACTCCACAATACGGGGCTTAAAAAAACAAACTATTATGAGACTTCTGATAAAATAATGAGAGTTGCTAGCACTGAGCCCCTTCACTCTGGGACTGTTGGTTGATGGACCTTTTTTGACAAAAGAAGCTAAAGAGGGTTTAGGAAGGAGAAGTCATGTTCTCCCAAACTCCCTAACCAGCATGGTGGAAAGCCACATTGATGGAAGATATTCATAAAATGATAGAACTGGAAGGGACCTTGAGAGGTCATCAAGTCCAGTCCCCTGCACTTATGGCAGGACTAAGTATTAACTAGAACATCCTTGACAGGTGTTTGTCTAACTTGATCTTAAAAATCTCCAGTGGTGGAGATTCCACAGCCTCCCTATGCAATTTATTCCAGTGCTTAACATTGCTCATGGAAAGAGCATCCCTGACAGAGATTGTGCCAGTCTGCTGCTCTTCCTGGGACAGTGTGACTGTGCAGTCTCCATTATATTAGGTTGGGACTTTTGAGCCACTATGTAGTTCAATATTTACTTATCTTTATTTCTGTGAGGGAATTAAATACAAATAAGGACCCTAATGAGGAAGACTCAAATAGATTCTTGTTACTTCTAAGAATAGTCGTAGGAATGATCTGTACAGAGCATGCACCAAGATACAGACTCCACCCCGAACAGCTTTCTTTGCCACAATTAAGTTAGTAAAAGTATTTTTTTCCATCCAGCCATATGCACATGAGCAAGGTTTTCTGGTAAATGTTTATGTTTAGATGGCTGCCATATTTAGGCTCAACTCTATGCCCACTGAAGTCATTAGCAAAAAGCTGTCTGAGTTATGCCGGGGATCTCTCCAGCAGTTGCAGCAGCTGCTACTGGCACACTCCACAACTGGGATGCTATAAAGGTAGCATGAAAAACAAAAACAAAACAACCTCCTCCCCCCAGCCACTGAACTCCCCCTGGCTGTGAATTCTGTTCTCTTAGGGGCTCAGCATATAATCCCCTCAGAAGTACCCTGGATTTTTCTATCCACTATATTTTAACTTTACTGAATGCCTTATCTTTGCTGAAGTAGCTTGATTACCAAACACAGTCAAGGGTGCCATCTACACTGGAGAATGGAACTGTATTGTAACTAGGTCCACTGATATAGTTCGGCTTGTAGCACAGACAGACCATGACTGAGTTCCTACCAACTCTCCCTTTAATCCTATATGTAACATTCCATAAATGTGTCTAGAAACTAGAGATTAACTAAAATCCTTTGTTTTAAAGTTAAAATCATTACAATTTGTTATGGAAGAATATGTTAATATATTTATATTTTGACCTAAAACATGACAGACTCTAATGGTGATAATATCATATATTTTAGGTGAAAGCAAGTTAATTGATTTTATTTAGAAACGGACAATATCTGAATGAAAGTAATGTGTCCATCCCATCTTAAACAAAATTCACAATAAGACTTCCATTGATTTAAGTGGGCTCTGGATTAGGCTCTATGAGCAGTTTCTAGAGCAGATTTAACCAATTCTTACTTTGCTTCTTTTTATCTATAATTTTAATAAGATTAGACATTGCTTCACATCAAACAAAGAAAACTGGAAATGGCAACATGTTATGATGAAAAAGTATTAAGAGTAGTGGCTCCATTAGTTTGACAGGAATCACCACTCCCAATGCAGAATCATTATTAAAATATAACCATTGAAATTTGTGGCCAGAGAAAAAGAAACAAACTGTGTCCGATACATGTTATCTGTCTGGCACAGTTCACACACATGTAATACAAGGAACCATGTATATTTATTACACTATAGACATACATAAAAATAGCTCTCAATCTGAAACTTTGTCAGAAATCTTTATTCATAGTTATTTGCAAAGGCATTGTTGGGTGAAAGACGCAATTTTTGGCCTCTTGTCAATGTCCTCCACATTCTTCTTTGTTTTTCAACCAGAAGTTGGCCTGAGCCATGAGCCCAGATTCTAAGTTTATTCAAGCTGTGCTGAGATGCAGCTCATGGCCACCTTTGCCCAATCCTATGTGCTACTTTTGCAGCCCCTGGATTCTGAGAGCAGCTAGGTATTGGTCCAGACCCCATCATAAATCAGAGCAGACTTCAGGCTGCTCTAAGTTTGGCCCAGCTGCCCAGGACCACAAGGGGCCATTCCACCAGTCAGAAATAATAGAGAGCAGTGGTGCTCTGGCTAGGTCCCCTTTTCCATAGCCATGCCCCCTGTTCTGGGGTTACAGGGATTCTATGCCTGCTGGCTATTCCATTATAAGAGAGAGATTTCCCAGGAAGCTGAAGTGACTTTCTTGCTGCCAAGCAAATGAGAGAGGCAACCAAAATCTTGCCCATTGTCCCAAAGCTGTTGGCATCTTGGGGTGAAATTCTGGTACCAATAAACTCAGTGAGTTGTACCACTGATTTCAATGGGGCTAGAATTTCACCCCAAGTCTGCAACTCTACAGAGTGTGCTGACCGAGTTGCTGGAGTATCAGTGAAAGCAGAGCTCTCTGTCTCATCTGATGTACATGCATCAGACAGTGGGGATCTCAGAATTGTTGGGTTTAGCCCAAGGACTCAGATGTACTGGAAACATGCTCTCTCCCTCTCACTAACAGACATTCATGTGGTATTTTAAATACTTGTGCTCCTGTTCTGGACCCAAACCATGAAATGCAGATGTGAGCAAGCATTTGGGGGTTTTGTTTGTTTGTTCTTAGAAATTAAACTAAGTAAGAATCATTTAATTTTTTGTTTGTTTTTGTGAAATCAAGAATGTCAGATCAAGGTTTGGTTTGGTTTGTATGAAAGTTTGGGCTGGTTCTCATTTCCTCCCACTCGCTATCCCTATATCTAACCATCATATAGTAATGTTGCTGAAATATGAGGGATCAGAATTTGGCTATATAATATCATATCTACTATAAGTTATTTTCCATTGTTTTCAGTCCAGAGCAGCTGCTTACTGTGTGGACATTCTGTTCATAAAGATTTTAAAGAGAGGAAAAAAAGAGCATTTAACATAACCTTTTAACCATGAAGATGACTGACTGTTTCCAAGTATCCCCTGTATTTATGAATTCCAACAATACCAATCGAGAACTGCCATGTTTTATACTAAGATGGAGATAAATCATGCTAGGATATTAATGATCATACTACTTCAATTTCACGTTTTTCTTTTAAGTGAGTTACAATTTATGTAGCTATAATTTTTCATTTACTGTATGAAATAGAACAGGGGTTACTATTTGTCGGCCTCACATAACTTGTATCATCCCCCTCACACTCTCCTTGACTTTGTCATTGATCCTAGCTTTGACTGCTCTTTACACATTCAGCTTACCCCACATGCCATTCCTTATGCCTGGAATTCCTTCCCTGTAGAGCCTTCTTGTCATACAGGTTAGAGAGACATCACTATTCAGACTGATTCCAGACATAATACACCACTTCACTATACCTACATTTAAAAGAAGTCCATATGTAGAGATGAATTATCCACAGAAATATCCCTTACAATAAACAAAACATCTGAGATGCATGGTTAATCCATGGTGGTTGTCCTTTTCACCTTTTCAGACAAAACATATGGTTGGTGAAGACTCACCATTGCAGTTAACATGGAGGTCATACAATACAGCAATTTTGTTTTGATTAAAGCATGAAAGTTAAATAAATATATAAAAAATAGGGAAGATGCTTGTATATGCAGTTATTCAGCCAGCTACATGGGAAAATTCACCCCTGCGCAGAGGGCAAGAACCAGGCCTATAGACCACTTAGATTCCACTTCAGACCACTGTGTTATACACACATGTACCACATCCTGTGTCTTAATAAGTGATGGCTCCAGATTACATGGATAGGTTTTATTTTTCATTTCAAACCCAAACTTAGAAACCCTATATGAACTCCTGGCTACACGGAAGTCAATGGGAGTTTTGCCATTTACTTCAATGGTGTAAGGGTTTTACCCCCTTTAATAGGTATTGCTAAAAAACCCGAAAAAAACTAAAAACAAAACCACACACATTATGCACAGTACTAAATCTCACTATGGTTATCTTAGTAAATATAAATACAATAATATCAACATATCAACCTTCCATAGCTTGTTGCAGCAAGCTAAAGCTTTTGTGTAAAGGAGAGGTACTTACCACCTCAGGAACCAATATGCTTTTCAAGTGTATGATGGATATGTGCCTAATGATCATACTCATATGAAAATAATCTAACAAATGACCAAATTTATAGTGTCAGGCAGGAAAATGAGCATTCCTTACTTTTTTTGAGTGTGCTAATTTATAGATTTAAAGAATAAAAATAGGCCACAGATGAACTAGACTTTTAATTAAAATGTATCTGTAGCAATTAATCTAAAATGACAGAGACAATCTGACCATGAAAAATGTAATATTTAATAGTCCCAAAAACACTATAGTTTAAATTGGAGACTTTAGGATTATAAACTTTATGGTATCAGTAGATACATGTTTTTTTAAACTGTTTCCCAGTCTTAGGTTTAATAGTACTTATATTTGCTCAGACATTTCAAACCTCCAGAACAGTAACTCTTCTGATTTCAATTTAGTGCCTCTGTCCACTGGACATTGTTTTTAAATCTTTTCAGTTATTTAGTAATGCACTAGAGTTGCTGAAATATTGTGACCTGCTTTTAAGTCTGAAGTGGCCAATATAAAATGTTAAAATACAATATAACCACAGGACATTAGCTGAGTAAAAGGATGATTTGTAAATTTTGCAGTGTTCTCTTTCCTCAAGGAAAAAGCTTTAACTTCTGGGGATTCCAATAATAGAGGTTTTTCTTTAGTTTTTCCTGTTATAGTCATGTCTTTGGAGCATATAAAGATAAAATTGTCTAACATTTAGGATTTGGTGCCTAAGGACTGTATGACTAGGCCAAACATTTTGTTACGTTCTCTGTCAGCATCCTATATTAGACAGGCATCTTCTGACATCATCAAGCTCCTTTAGCATAATCATTAATTTAGTTTTTTGTAACAGGATCAGGGAATAACATATGCAATCACTAGTACAAGAATAGGGCAATACACTGTTTTAAAACTCACCCCAAACTTGTAAGGTTGGAGATACGATTAGGTCTACCAAGGACATGCAAGTTCTTTAGCAGGTGGCAGCTGTTTCATCATTTCCTAAAAAGGGTGTTAGTTAGCTCAAATAGTTAGAATAGCCAAAAGAACATGTACTAAATCTGCATATAGCTGGAAAAATCAGCAGGAAAACTGCTTTCTTTGGCTTGGAGGCACATAGACGTGTTTTGCTGAGCAATTTCACAGCAGAGTTCATGATGAGCTTCCCTGCAAGATACTGTGGGAAAAAAAGTGAGAGACAAAAGGGATGTAAATGGTGGCATGAATACATATTCCTCCAGAAGGAAACAGAGTGAACATCTATCTGAGAATCTGTAGGAAAACAGTCAGAGGATAACTTCTGGCAAAAAATAGATTGTATTTCAGAATGTTTAGTTTTATGTTTCATTTAAAAGGGTAATAATGAAATATTTTGAAATAGTCACCACTAAGCAAAGAGGTGAAATGTGGTACATATTGATGGAGCAAATTCTAATGTAGTTTTTGAAGTAAAGTACTAGAGGGAGGAAGATCCTGTAAAGACAAAAAATAAATATACATTAGAGATGTGATTCTCACTTACAATAATGCTGTTTAACACTACTCCAGAAATGCAAAGGGGCCCCAAATGTCTGTTCATGTAACTGCCACTTTAAGGCCCCTTTACTTCACCAGAGTAATATAAAATGGTGTGAGGGTGAATAAGAATCAGGCCCAGCAGATCCATGGACTGAAGCTTGAGGTTCTATCAGTCCTGTTATGCAGTCTTAATACACAATTTGACTCATACTGTATGCCAATGCATTTGTTGGAGTAGCTCTTGATTGCACCAATATAAATAATGTGCCCGTCAGTGTTCCTACTAAAAACCTCAGATGACTCAAAGTGCAAACACAGTTACAGTCAAATTTGGCACAATTACTGTGACGTTTTCCACAGGGCACCCAGAACTGTGAGTGACTGTGTTACTGTTCTGCCTCAGCAAAAGTGAGCTTTGCTGCTGCCAAGCTCCATGTCAATTCCCAGACACACCAACCTGTCTGCATTGGCAGCACACTCTTCAGGACTCTACCAGTCCAAACCTGGCAGGTAACAATGAGTGAATCCCAATTCCTGAGCTCCCCAGAGACGTCTTTCTGCAGTGTCCAGTCCCTCTCACTGGGCACTCGCAGAAATTACAAAGTTTGCTGCTCTGAAGACAGCACAACAGCATGGTATGTTAGCTGAAGATTTAAACTTCACTTCAGTATAACAGCACTGAGATGGTTTTGCAATAAAACTAGAATAAATTTCATTAACAAAGAACACAGGTTTAAGTGATTTCAAGTAAGAGTAAAAAAAGCTATGAAACATTATAAACAAAACACACTTTCTAGTGACTAAAACAACTTCAGCTAGTTACAATCTTTGTCTAACCAGGTTGCTCACCCAGTCAGTTTCTAGAGACTTCAGCGCCCTTGGTTGAAGGATCCACCTTTCTCAAAATTAAAGAGCACTAACACCTTGTGTCCCTCTGGTGATGGATGCCAAAATAGCTTTCTGTTTCTACTTATATTTCCCAAAGTTCATTGTCTCTGTTTCAAGAGGCAGGAAAGCTTCCTGGGAGTACAGTTTCAATCCCCCCATAGCGATTGTTAAGTGGTCATGTACCCGACTTGCTTATTTGATGGCTTTTGTTTACCTTATATGTAAATGTATTTTCATTGTTTCTGATCTCAGCTTGCTCAGTTTACATTGGAGAGAGAGTCAAGCAGGTGACAATGTTCCTTTGCTGAGGGAAGGTTGGGCTTACACACTGGTTGCAAAACATGGTTTTAGAACATATTTCCAGTACACATCTCAAAGTCTTTGTATACCACCTGTACATACATCACACAATAGTATTAATGACTATCATGTTAACAGTTTGCATGACACCTTCCATACACAGATGATGACACAGAGTTGAGGCAATGAGTGTGTCAGGCTGATGTGAGTTATTGTATGGTGGCCCCTCTGCCAGTTGGGATTGAGGGGCTCCCTGGGTCACAGTTACCTTCAGTCTAAGAGCATTTTTTCATCTCTCACACTTATAAGATTATATTTGGCCTATTGAAAAGTCATCTGGGCTTCTGTGGGAACTGCCTCATCATTGGATGGGTCCCACTGAAGTGCCTAGTAACAGCCACTGAGGGAACACAGATGGAACGAATACAATTTTCAAATTAAATTTCCATGCTGACACCCAAGTACAGAACGGAGCAACACTTCCACTAGGCTATCCCCACTCCTGTCTTAAACTGCAGTGGAGCTCCATCTGCTCAGGCTCCACCCAGAGGCAGGGAAAGATGGTGCCACAGAATAGTACTCTCCAGCCTATGAAGGTTCAGGGTTTCCTCTGTACACAAATCACCCATGATCCAGACCATGTTTTGGAACTACGAACATTAGATAAGCTCACCGCACCCACCCTTCAGACACTTCTATAGTTTAGGAAAGGTTTGTGCCTCAGGACACATCCCTCTCCCGGTTCTCTTATGTCCAAGGGGAATGTGCAAACTTCACCATCACTTAGGATGGTGCAACCTACTTTCCTGATGCGTCAAGCCAGCGTATCTGACCTGGTGCAGGGGTAACTATTTAAGGCCATTTTCCCACCAAGTTTTGAGCCAATTTAAACCATAAGGAATGTACAGAGGGAGGAAATTCCTGTTCTCCAAAAGTGCACAGATCCTTGTCCCTTTGCCCTTGCACAGAATACAAAGCAGTGGAGGGGGGAAAGGGAGACAATCTAGCGCCAACATTTTAGCACTTTGAACTTTATCAAGTCACAGAGACAAAAATACCTAAATTATACATTAAAACTTTACAACCAAGAGTCAAAAGGGAGGAAATGCCTCTGTGCAAAGGAGTAGTGGGATAAAGCAGGGTTATATTAAGATAATCCTGTTATCAATTGTTGGAAGTTTAATTCTTCCCTGAAAATTCTCTCTATTTTTTGTG
Organism: Emydura macquarii macquarii; assembly: GCF_026122565.2. Lineage (NCBI taxonomy): Eukaryota > Metazoa > Chordata > Testudines > Chelidae > Emydura > Emydura macquarii. The sequence goes on from NW_027130613.1 coordinate 1,586,884, forward strand.
CTTGTGACTCCCAAACACAATATTCCTTTAGTTTAGTTTTCACAGCAGGAATCATCACTTCACTCTTATTTCTTCAGTTATGTCATGAGTACAAATGAACGTGACATGCAATCAATTACAAAAGGCTGGATTTAATAAGGGGAAACGTCAGCTCAGCTGTGCATTCTAGAGGCCTGGTGGGCAATTCCTCAATGGATTTATGGGGCTTGTGTGGCCAGATGCAGCACAGAAGCCAGTTGAAGTTTTTATTGAATCCCACCTGTAATTGCCACACATGCTCACAACGTATGCTGGCATCATAAAGGTCTTTAATATACTTTGGGCAAAATTCACCTCTCTGCAGAAAGCCAACACAAGGCTTCTGCATTATTTAAACCTTATTTTGAGGATTTAAGTGGTGTATAAGCTTCAGGCGTTTGTTCAAGGTGGGTGTTGGACTTTGCCCAGGGTGTGTCCTGTTTCCACTCCTGTTCGTGATACTCTTGGACAGGATGTCAAGGCACAGCTGAGTTGGAGAGTGTACCCAGTACAGGGACTTGGAGGTGGCATCTCTGCTGTTTGCAGATGTTGTCCTTCTTGCTTCTTCAGACTGATCTCTGATGCGCACTCAAAAACTTTGCTGCTGAATTTGAAGCAGCTGGGATGAGAATCAGCATCTCCAAATCAGAGGTTATGGTTCTTTCCTGGAAGAAAGTCCCCAGGTGAAGAGGAAGCAGCTGCCTTTAGTGGAAGAGTTTAAGTATCTCGGGGTCTTGTTCATGAGTGATGGTAGGCGGGAGTGTGAGATTGACTTGTGGATTGGTGTGGCAGTGGCACTGATGCAGACACTGTACTGATTCATGGTGGTGAAGCAGGAGGTAAGTTTTTGGGCAAAGCTCTCAGTTTACAGGTGAATGTACATTCCCATCCTCAGCTATGGTCATGAACTTTGGGTAGGGACCAAAAGGATGAGATTGCAGGTACAAGCAGTGGAAATGTGGCTTTTCCGCAGGATGGCGGGGCTGAATTTCTGAGATAGGGTGAGGGGTTCGGCTATTCAGGAGAGCTTCAGAGTAGAGCTGGTACTTCTTTGGATCGAAAGGAGTCAGCTGAGGTGGTCTGGGCACCTGATAAGGATGCCTCCAGTAGGCTTCCTTTGGAACTATACTGGGCACTCCAAGACAGACCCAGGACACACTGGGTGGATTATATATCCCTGCTGGCCTGGGAATGCCTGGGAATCCTCCAGAAAGAGCTGGAATATGTTGTGGAAGAAAGGGAGGTCTGATCCTCCCAACTGTCCATGCTGCCATCATTACCCTCATCAGGAAAAGAGGCACAAAAGAAAAGAAGATAATCTTTATGCTGACCCTCTCTCCATGGCAGTGAATTTCTCTCTTAAATGGTTAAGAACATAAGAATGGCCATAGTGACTCAGACCAATGGTCCATCAAGGCCAGGATGGCTTCCAACCATGACTGGTGCCAGATGACTCAGAGGGTGTGTACAGAACAGGACAATTTATCAAGTGATCCATCCCATTTTCTAGCAGTCAGAGGCTTAGGTTCACTCAGAGCATGGTGCTGCATCCTTGACCATCTTGGGTATCAGATAGACCTATCTTCCATGAACTTAGATAATTCTTTTTTGAACCCAGTCATATTTTTGGCCTTCACAACATGCCCTGGCAATGAGTTCCACAGGTTCATTGTGCATTGCATAAAGAAGTACTCCCTTATGTTTGTTTTAAACCTGCTGCCTATTGCTTCCATTGGATGATTCCTGATTTATGTGTCAGGTGAAGGGGTAAACAACACTTCCTAATTCACTTTCTCCACACCATTCATGATTTTATAGACCCCTATCATATACTCCTTCAGCCATCTCTTTTCCAAGCTGAACAGTCTCACTCTTTTTAATCTCTTCTCATAAGGAAGCTGTTCCACACCCCTAATAATTGTTGCTCTACTTTGTATTTTTTTCCAGTTCTAGTGTATCGTTTTTTTGAGACAGGGAAACCAGAATTGCACACAGTATTCATGGTGTGGATTTACAGCATGGCATTATGATATTTTCTGTCTTGAATTGGATAAGATAATATCATTGTTTATGTTTTAAACATCTGAGCTCTTTTAAACTGAGATTTTTAACTACTTAATATGATTAGCCATGATACACAAACTGATGGAAACATTTGGCTTTAACAAGCAAAAGATACTTAGATTTATTAAGTACACCCAAATGAAGTCTGAAAAAAACCCACCCTCTTTTTCCTCCCCTTATTCTTTTTGCGTGTAAGCCTCATACTGAAAGCATTTATGAATGCAAGTCATCCTCTTGAAGTCAGTAGAACTATTCTATCTTAAGGTTTTGTACTGCTGACCATCACTGTAGCATTTGAGCATCATTCATATAAGATCAGTAATGGTGTAAAGTTGCTCGTGGACTTCATGAAGTCTCTGGCATTTTCTCCCTTTTGTATTTTGTTTTGTTTTCAATTTTTGTGTGTGTGTGTGTGGGGAGAGAGGGTTTAGAGGCACAAGGAAGTGTCAGTTACTCTGGAATAAAGTTAAATACAATCATAAGTGTTTCCATGATTGGGAAACTGTATTTTCAAAAAAGCTTGAAAGGTGTTTGTGTTTAGGAAAAAATGTGCTTTCAGACTTAGCATTTCATTTTACAAATTTCAGCCCAGAGCTAATTTTTCCACATAACTTATAAAACTGTCAAAAACAAGGGTTTATACTGGGGAAAAAAGAGACAGTTTTAATTCTACTGTTCAGCTACAGTGCCATTATAATAAGCAATCACTTATTTCTTGAAATGTGTACATAGTCTTTGGCTAAAGAGTGAAAAGGTCCATCTTCCTTTTGCCTGAAGCCACTGTTTCAGCTTAATCAAGAATAGAAAGAAGCAACTGCTTAATATGTAAGAAATATTTATTCCTGACCACTTTGTTTTTGGTGGAATCCAGTTTCCTGTCGAATGAACTCTGATAGGGAGTTCTCAAGGGCTGTAGAAGTGGAAGTGCAAGTGGAACCACTGTGCAGCCCCCCTAGGCAGGACTTGAGTGGTGCAGAGTGCCTTGCCTTTTTTTCATCCAAACAATATGACATATCATATATTTGGAGGAGGAATGCCTATGTACTGAGAAGAGAGTCTGCACTGCATGAAGGTAAATAAACTGATAAAGAGCAGATTTTCTTCTCAAGGCCAGATTTTGAACTCAGCTTAGTTTTACACCTGTGAAAGTCCATTGACTTTATTAGTGATTGTAGTAACTCAGCAGAATTAGGACATTTGGCTAAGAGTTTCGAAGGTAAGTGACATGGATTCCCAATTTGTATTATAAATTGTGAGGACAAGGCATCCAAATCCCACAAACAGCTTTGAAAGTCCACACCAACTGTAAATTGCTTTGGGATATTTATTGCTGATTTTTAGGTCAGTGTTAGTTAACTTTAATGTTAAATATTCATTAATAAAAGTATTTAAAATTATCCTAATTGAACTATGTCAACACTTGGCCTTATCTAAACCTCCCTTTTGGGTGCATGGGTGGGTGGCGGGGAAGACGTCTGGGAGAACTGTAAGGCTCCGTAAACAATTTTCCCCAGTGCAAACTGAGTGCATTTTATTGTGTTTGATGTTTTTTCTCCAGTGGGGTTTTATTGAGATTTATTTGTTCTAACCTAAAACCTTGTTCTAAAATAATCCAAACACAGCCATCACAATTTTTCCTTTCCGTCCATGTGTGTCTGCCCTGCTGCTGAATAAAATGGATTTACACTTTTCAGACCTTAAACATTTCTTTGTATTTCCCAATTTCTTTGGATTTTTTCCCCCCAAAGGATAAATATTTCAGAACAGATCATTGATCCATCTATCCTGGCATCCAGCTTCTGCCAAATTTTGCAACACTGCATATGATGAAGGGAGTTGTTTTCTTCTGACCCACACAGGCAACCAGTTTATGACCCAGAGTATGAGATTTGATTACTCTTCTTGGATTAGCTTGGATAACTAGAGATTACATACAAAGTTATGGAATTATCCAGATCTTTTAAAAAATCCACTCACTGTATAGGATCCTGCTATCAACAGTAATGACTACCTTAAGTTGACTAGATGTGTAAGATAATATTTTCTTTTGTATGTTTTAATTTTACAGCCCTTTAGTTTTATTGAGTGTTACTTTGCTGTCATCAGAAAAGGTAAAAGTAGTCATCATCATCAGTTTGCCTAGACAGCAAAGGTCCGTTGCAACGATCTCCTATGGAGCAGACCATATTGGATCATATGTCCCTAATTACTTCTCTACCTTGGGGTAGGGGGGATGGAAGTACAGTGATTGAAGCCATTTTCCTAGCTATTAGTACTTCGCCTTGAGCTATATGGCCACCATTGTCGTTGACCTGAGGATTCATCCGCTGCGGGTGACAAAGACTCCACTGCTGCCTGTCTTCACCAGAGCCTCGTTTGCCAACTGTTTCAGGGTTCATGACAGGCCCTCATGGCTACAGTAATGGCTAAAGGGAACAGGCCCCACCATACTTCGCCCTGCCAAGCAATCCCCTACTTAAGTCATTGCTTACTCCCCATTAGCTAGGCCATGAGTTTGGACTTTTGGGAGTAAAAGTAGTGACTGGTTAGTTTTCCACTATCACCTTCATAATTTTCAAACCCTCAGTTACCCTTTATCTTTTTTCTACCCTTAATAATTATAAGACTAGGTGAACAGAATTGGACATAATACACACCCTGGAAGACAGTGTACTATTAGTTTGGAATATAGACTAGCTATATTAACTTCCATTCCATTTTCGGGGAAGATGATACTATTCAATGCATTCAGATCATAAGTGTTGCTATCATAGGGCTGTGTGTGCAATATTAACACTAGACTATACAGCAAGTTATAGTCAAGCAGCCCTGGCTCCAGACAATTCATTCTTATGCTGCTTCTGATCTATTGTGACATTTGGGACAATACCAAAGACACTGCCATTAAAAGTAGCCTGAGGGAAAGCTTGCTCTCGCACAGTTTGTTAAGCTAAGCATGGATGGATTATTCACAGCTTTCTACACCAAAGTATGTATTCCAAAATGAATGGGTCTAAATATCACAAATGATATCTATGTACATTAAACACACTATTAGCATCCACTACACAAATATGTTTTGAATATTCAAAAGCTTACGTACTAGCTGAAAACTAAATAGCTGGTCTAACATTTAAAATATGTATCACTTTTTTGTCTGACACAGTTTTAGCAATGAAAAATATTTGCAAAGTAAAAGCTTCCAGTTGGGCTAGACATGGTCTGGGGAAGAATATTGGGACAAGGGAATTAAAGTATTTGAACGGAGTCTTTTAGCCCAGGTAAGTGCTTGGCTAGTCAAACAGATTGTGCATGAGAGAGTGAGCATATGCTGTCTAGGGGAACAACCCTTCTACTCCCAAACACTATTGCCAATCTCTCTTCATGCACACCCACAATGGAGTGGTAGAGGGAGCGTAGAAGGCTATTTTGTTTCCCCCGAGAATCTGGCTAAAGGAGATGAAGCCTGCGGCAAAGTCCTCATTATTCCTTGGAGGAGGAGGAGAGCTGGGGGGGTGCAGCCTCTGTTTCTCTTTCGCACTGGAGTGAAGGGGAAACCAGCAGAGAGTAAATCTTCCTACCCAAGAAAGGAAGCAGATAGGGGACTCCTAGCTTGGACAAGCCACCCTCCTGCATCGGGTGCTAGTGCTGCTTCAACTACAGGCAGGCAGGCTTGGAGACCTATTAACACCACAAAGACAAGCTCCTCTACCTCATCCCACTTCAGATTCACCTATCTCATTGATCTTCATTTTACCAGCCACTAAAGAAATAGGAGGGGGAGGGGGAAAGACAAGAATATACTCTCTCTCTGTCTTTAGGGTATAGTAGGATTAAGATTCAGGATTAAGCTAGGTTCCACTCCAGTCCCCCTTACTTTAACCCCTGAAACAATCTATTATATTTGTTCCCTACAAAAGCTATACTGCCTCAGAAAAATATCTTACCCTATTTTTATTCTAAGGAGAAGAGTGCTTCTGTGGGAAATGATATGAATAGATTGAAGGCACCCTATGCCAATTTGGAAACATTTGTATGTCAGTTAGTGGATTTGCCAGTATCTGGTTATCTATAAATATTTATTAGGCTCTGTAGTGGACAAAATCATTTTGGACTGTTTTGTGCATTTTCTGTTCTGTGTTTATTTAGCTAAAGTCATATGACAATAAATAAATGACCTTGTTTAGAGCATGAATATAGATTTGCCTTTCATTCTGGCTTTTCTGTCAAAAAATGTTTTGGCTTCTTGCTAGTATATTTACTCTTGTTTTTCCTTTTTTTCCCCTAATAATAAATATTAGTTTTAAACTCTGGAATGCGTTTAATGATGTAACTTGATACTAGTCACACTCACATAAATATTTAAAACAGAAAACTAGTGATATGGCTGAACCAAAACTCCTGATTTGGACACCCCCAAAACTTTCAGTTCCCAACTCTGCCCTGATATATCTACTTTGTGCCACAACAGCATTTCAATGAAGTTCCCAGAGATTTACCCTGGCAGGAGAGGAGAATCAAGCCTATATGACTCTTCATATGGTCGTTTTGGTGGCAGTTCCTTCAAGAAAAGACTTTGGGCCATATCTTTAGCTGGTGTCAACTGGCATAGCTCCTCTGAAGTCACTGGGAAAAATCTCTGCTGTGCTTACATCTGCTGAATGCAGCAGAGATTTGGGGCAGGGAGCTGTTTATTAACGCACATCATTTGGCAAGCATTCGTGGTCATCAGCCAGCTGGGATTTGCTGGCTGGCCCAGCCACTCCCTCTCCCACCCTGTTCCCTGCACCTGGAGCTGTGGGGAGCCTGACATAGTGATGGCACAGTCAGTTCCTATGACCACTGGGGATTACACCAGGCTATCCCCAGCTAGGGGCTCATTGCTACTCCCTGTGTGCCACCTTAGTGGAGCATGGTGGGGGTAGCAAAACTGCCCCTTTGACTTTGACAGAACTGCACTGACACCAGCTGAGGACCTGGCATTTGCATTTTATGTGAAATTTCTGACATACACTGGGTCCTTGATGAATGCCAGATAGCTAGCATGCACCAACTGGCTGTAAACATATAACCAAAGGTTCCAAATGGGGCTGTAAATGCTTTATTCATAAACCAACTGAGTTTTAACTGAAGAACACAAAATTGTACAATTTAACTGAAGAGTACAAAATGTACATAATATGAGAAGTGGCTAGATTAGGGCTAATTTAGGGCTAGATCCACAGCCGGTGTAAATCGGTATCTGATTATTTCAGCAGAGAACTCTGATTTACATCAGCTCATCCTTAGTGTCAAAGTTTGCATCTAGACAAAGATTCCTCAAACGAAAAAATGAGGAGGTAAGACCCTCTTAGTAGTTCTTCCTCTGCGTTTTGCTTGTGATCTCAGTTTAGCTATAACATTCACTGCCAGAACTGGGTGGACAGGGAACATTTATTTTCTTATTTTTAAGACCCATCTTTTTTTGCGGGGGGGTTGGTGCCAAATACAGTAAAAGCCTATTAATTTAATGAGTAATACAATAACTTGCATTGGCCCAGTGATGAAAAACAAGATGGTTCATGTTTTTCACATTTGAAGTGGGTTGTCAGTCAAATACGTACATGCCAATAATACTGACCCTTTTCCTGAGATGATTTCTGAACATTAAAGGAGTTGACATCACTCTTAATGGACAGATTTTATGAATACACCTGAGTATGTAACAACAACATTCTAATCTGCAATCTGCCAAGTATCGGGTCAGTGACAAACCAACAAAGAAAGAAAAAACATACTGTGAAAAAAAAAATCTGCTCTCAATTTAATGTTGTTTATGAGATAACATTGCACTCAAGTTCTCACCTGTGTTACAGAGGTTTCTGCGCATCAAAGTAAATGTATGAAAATTATGGACTAGTGACAGCTTTCTAAATTATGTTCAAGCAGTACAGACTAATGGATGGCTCATCTACAAATATTTTATAAGGTAAAATGAAAAGTAGGTGAACTTTTCCATTGGTCTACACTGTTGGAACATATTGCAGTCTCCTTAGTGCTACCTTTTGGCTATGCTAAAGCATCCCCAGAATATCATTCATTGAAGGCCTGTATGTTAAGAAAAACAAATATTCTTCCTTAAAGGCTTCAGTGTAGCCTTTCTACATTATTTCTTCAAAACTCTTTCAACCACCAAAACAACCAAACAAGGGAGAGCAGGCTGCTAGCTAATGCAGAGTGGCATAATTCAACCCACCTTGCTCCAGGGTCATGCTTTCAAGACTGCTCAAGAGGCCTCAGATCACATGGCTCCCCTCAAAGCCCCTTAGCCTTTGAGCAGAACCAGGAAACACATTATAAATTTAAAGTGATAGCTTGTAATTTTAACAGTTTTCAATACAGCCACACTGTCCTCAGCATGTCGCCTCTACTGAGGTGGTGGCAGGGGGAACAGTACAGGTTTCCTTACATCAGACTTATACTACTCCTGTAGGCAGAGGTGAGGGATTCTTTCTCCACCTCTTTCAGAACATTAATGGACTTTATATGCTGCCAGTGATTGCTATAGCCAACAAGGGTAACACAATTAGTATCAGCTCTGGATAGTGTGTGTGTGGGGGGGAGGTTGGTATTGTGAAACTGAATGATTTCAGAATTTATGGAGCAGTAGGTGATAATCACTTTAAATACATTCTATATTTCTATAACTACAAAAAAAAAGTGGGGGACTATTATTACAAGCAGGTGAAGTTCCTACTTCGATGGGAATGGTTTACTAAATACACTGAGTGAAATCCTGATTCCACTAAAATCAAGTGGAGTTTTTCTACTAACTAACTTTCACTATGCTTAATCCAAACTTAGCTGAACATCAAGGATAGGGTTTCATCCCAAGGTTGGCTAGTCTTAAGATTTTTTACTGCAATACCACCTCTGTCACAGCCCCGAGTTCTTTCCACCTCAAAGACTTACCAATCCTTCACCAAATCTATTTACCAGGGTCTAGAGATTTATTTTGTACCTATACTATCTTTATAATAAAAACAAGAAAAAGTCAATCAATAATTTTGGTATTTCACTATCACTCAGTTTTATAAATACCATTTCACTCACTCACTCACACACACACACACACACACACACACAATCAAGCTGCTTTACTACAGGAAATTGAACTTAGTTTTCAGTACAATATTTTTAAAAAGTATTAAGGGCAGTATAGGCTGCATCTGGATTGATAATACTGTTTGTATTTGAAGGGAGACAGTATTTGATAAGAATGATGTCACTTAAAATGCGACAGTGTTCTCACAGCTGTGCCAGTTTGTGCAATGTTATACACAATTAGGTCAAGTTTTATTTATTTTAGTTTAACAATAACTATATGTCCTATTTAAATAACATAAAACATAGGTCCAGAACTAGATTTTCCTAACTGCAAGTTTAGTTTCAGTAAAATATTTTTACAATAACTGACTACATGATTTCTGGCCATGGATGATTCAAGGACATTGCACTAAATACACAAACACACACAGTAGTACAGTCTGAAATAATAGAATTAAATTAAATGAACCAGCATTATCTGAATTGGAAATGCAAACAAGGTACTTCCTGCCTCACAGTGAGAAAGGACAAAGGAATCATATCCCGTAATGTCATTTATGACCAAATGACTACCAAGAGAAGGAAAGAGCTAATAAAAATATCTGTACAACTGGACAGGTCTTTTTCCTACTTGACATTCTCCTATTTTGTTTGCTACTGATTCCTGGAAATAAAATCCATTATAGAAGCGTAGTGACTTGGCCCTGATAGTCAAGTGATTCCATGTCTCACGAGTCATAAGCAGAACTGGGTCCTTTGAGGATCAAAAGGATCTGCCTGTGGCGACTCCTGGATAAAAATAGCCCTCCCCCACAAAGACTTTTCACCCTGTTTTTCAACAAAATTCAATTTTTTTTGTCTACTGGTAAAGGAGAAAGTAGAGAAGGGAAGGAGAAAGATACTCCTAAAACCAAAAAGAAATGAACATTTCCATTTAGAAACCAATCACAGTTTTTGTTTACATTTTGTTCCCATGCATGGGGGAAAAAATCCCTGAAAGGTTGGAATTATCTACAAAAAATTTAAAGTTTCTTTTGAAGTTTCATCCAAAAACAGCTGACAACAAAATTCCAACCAGCTCTACCATTTTTTGGAGTGTAGGGGAGGAAGGGAGTAATTGGGAGAGGGAAAAGAGGAAGAGAGACTCACTACTGAAACTCCCTCTTTAGCCAGACTGAGATATTGCTCGGGCTCCTCCACTTTACCACCCCCCAACTGTCTGCCAGGCCAGGTCTGCAGTAATCAGCATTTTCAGTAGCTAAGCTGTCTGGCCAGGTCACTTTTCAAGTTCAGTCCAAAAAACCCCCTCCTGGGCTATGCTGAGGCTCCCTGCCCTTCACCCCTATTCTTGGACACTAGCAGAATTTTTCTATATTTTTTAAGCAGAACACCACCTTCCAGAACTTATTCTCATGGAGACTCTTTTCCTTCTAGAAAAGGAAGGTGATGGGAGACTTGCTAAGAATTCCTGCAGCTTCTTGCCATGTCTTCTCTACTTCTTACCAGTCTTACCTCAGGGCCTCCCACATGAGCCTAACCTGCTCCCTCTACTTCCCACTCCTTGTAACAGCCTCTTCCCTCAACTGTTCTATTACAAGCCTGTTTATGAGGCCCAACTGTTCATCCTACTAATATCTGACTCCATTAGTCCCACCCCCTCATGCTAGGGGGCAGTTAATTATGCTGCAGGTGGGGTTAATGGGCCAACCAGCCCTCTTCAAAGGCCTCCTGGTCCTTAAAGAGACAGACTGTCCTGCTACAGGGGGGCTTGGATACAGTGAGTGAAAAACAGAATTCAGTCTCTGAGTTTTTGTCTGTATGAAAGTCTAATCCTGCAAAAGGTAACCGCAAAATGTGCAAAATCACAGTCTTTCATGGCAACAGAATAATGTTGTTATAGTTGTTATAGAATAGTGTTGTTGTAGCCATGTTAGTTTCAGGATATTAGAGACAAAGAGGATGAGGTAATATATTTTTGGACCAACTCCTATTGGTGAGAGAGACAATCTTTTGAACTACAGAGGGTCTTTCTTCATCAAAAGTTGGTTCAATATATTACCTCACCCTCCTTGTCTCTCAAATAGCAACACAGCATCAGGCTACTCCTACTCTGCCAGCCACAAATATGTAGAAAGCAGGCAATCTGACACTTATCAACAGCCTTTCAAAGGGTCACCAAGCAGAAGCATATCTTTAAAAGAGAAATTTGGCTTCAAGAAAGCACATACCTAAAAAGAAAAACGTGGCCCTGAAGAAGCCTTGGCAAACTGAGTCACCAGAGGCAAGACATTTATACAGGCTGTTGGTGGGATGAGGCGCTCATACCTGTTAATCAACCCATTTCTGTTGGAAGATTTGTGCTTCAGGTGGTTCACAAAAGTCTACCCACCTAGAATGTCATTTAGTTACATCTTCCTTCCCTTCTACCCAAACCCAAAATCTTCTATCCAATCACAGATATTTTTCAGCTAGAAAAAGCAGAAGAGACAGACACTCTATTAAGTTCTCTGGAACTTCGCTTTTACCAATTTAATTATTATTGGGGGTACTATGGATGGCAGTATGAAACCCAGAGACAGACCACATTCTTTCTACTCATCTGTCCATGTTATTGGCCCTATATTGCTTTCTCAGGTTGTATACTTATCTGTTTCTTAGTTCAGTATTCTTTTCTGCTGCCTTTAAAGCTCACTTCGTATGAGTCTCTGACATAAGTATAATTTCTTTTAGAGATTTTTCTTTAGCACTCATCACCGTATTATCTAAACAATGAAATCCATTGGAGTTAATTAAACCAAGGGAGTTACAGCAATGCATGTGAGAGGAGATTCAGGTCCTTAGATTTTAAACTAATATTTTTTCTATGTTTTATACCAAACCACAAAATGGACACCGGCCATTATTACTCTAAGGGCCCAACCCAGAACTATTTACTTCATTGAATTTTTTTTCTGAATAAGGTGTTCAGGGTGCATTCTAAATGTAAAGTTAAGTTACTCTTCATTTCTTTAAGAAAAGCCCTTTAGCCATTACAATGTGAATCCAGAGCAGACCAACTTGATTGCAGGACCTTTTTCTTACCCTCTAGGTTGAACAGAGCTGGGAATGCTCTGAAGTCAGTTTGCTCACTGCCTGGAAGAAGATTTCTTGCATCATTCTGAGGCAACATTTCTGACTGAGTTAGGGAAGGCATTGATTAATTTCAAAAGGAGCTTCATCCATTTACCTTTAGCAAAGGGCAGGTGCCTGATCAGGGACTTGAGATCTTGTGTAATCTCAAGCAAGATCCACTTAGCACTTAGGGCCAGATTCACAAAGGAACTCAGGAACCTAAAGCCCAAATTTAGGTACCTAAATCCTAGTTTTAGGCACCACTGCAAAAGTCCACTCATGCCACCAAACCGTGTACGCACCTAAACTCACTTGGAGCCTAAATTTTTGCAATGAAAGTTCCTTAGCTTCCTAAATTTCTGCCTCTGGGCATGTGGACTGCTGCCTCAGGCATGTGCCTGGCGGTCTGTCTCACACCTAACTCCCAGCATGGTCCTCAAACCAAATGAAAATAGGCTGGGCAATGCCTGGCTTGCTCGTGGGCCCTGATCCAAAGGGCATTTTCTGAGCCTACCTATTTCCACACAAAATAGCAGAGGTGGCAGACTCCTTTATAACTGTTATCCCAGAGGTTAGGGTATTCACCCAGGATGTGTAAGAGTCTGCGTCAATCCCCCCCTTCCATGATAAGGAAAAGGGATATGAACAAGAGTTTTGCACCTCTCAGGGTGTGTACTAACCACTGGAGTACAGTCAGTCAGTCTGTGACCCACTGACTACTTTATTATTTATACAAAGTGGAAGAGCTTCAACAGGAGAGAGCACCACACCAGAATTTCCCCTGGCCCAATGGCTCAGGTGTTCTCCTGAGAGGTGGTAGATCCCTGTTCCAATCCTTTCTCCTCATCAGATGTGTGTAGGGAATTGAACTGGAGGTCTCCCGCATCCTGGGTGAATATTCCAACCACTGGGCTAAAGGTTATAGGAGAGGCCACCTCCTCCTCCTCCCTGGTCATCCTCTATGTTGTTAAGCAGTCACTAAAGCCATTCTCGCAAAGAATGCTTTAGGCACCTAAGCTAGATGACCTCAAGGAAGGGGCTCCTGGCTGTGGATCACAAGCAGAGATAGGTAGCTCTTCAGCTCAGATTTAGATGCCAAACTCTCTGAGAAAGTGGGACATAGGATGTTCACCTCTGCTTGGCATCTCTCATTGGCTAGCTTAAGTGGCTCACCAGCTTGTGTGCTGGCTTATGTGGATTCCATTCTTAGGCACCTATCTCATCCTATACATTTTATAGAGATCCTAGGCACCTAACTCAGGCTTTGTCGATCCCAGTGATTTTCATGGTGCCTAAAAGTTAGATGTTGCAACACCTAAATGGGCCTTAGGCCTAGATTTTGAAATGCATTTAAGTGCTTACATCCCATTGATTTCAATGGGAATTAGGTACCTAAATACCTTTGAGGATCCAGATACCTAAATGCCTCTGATGTCTCAGGTCCCCATCTATAAAATGTTGATAAAAGTACTTCTCTACCTAATGTGAGGATGTATATTTTAAAGATAGTGAGATGCTCAGATACTACAGTAACAGGGGCCATGTAAGTACCTAAGACACACAGGTTGACTGATAAGATGTAGAGCATTGAGTATGGAGGCCAGGAAGAGAAAAACACTCCATTAAAGACTGTGACAGACCATTTTAGTGGTTGTCCCTTATATGAGCTCAGACCATACATTCATATCTGTCCTGTTAATTCATACTTGAAAATGTGCTCACTTGGGCAAAAATCTGAACTAGAGAAGGTACTGGATAATCAGGACAATCTGAAACTCACATTTCACTGAACACTTAACATTTTTTTTCCCCATTTGGACTATCAGTTTTCATGCTATTTCCAGCCAGTGAACATTTTTATTTAAATTGAATTAAACCATTTAGCCACATGTGCGTGCCAGTTTAAATAGTCCTATTTGGAGAACACTACTTTCACCTTTGTTGGACAAAAAAAAAAAAACATAGGAAGTTGCCTTTCTCTGCAAATTGAACCAGTTGGAAATAAATTGATTGGGGAACAGCCAGACCTGGAAATTATGTTATGTGTACAATAAAAATGTACTCAATAAAATGTAGATATTTAAAAAAAGTCAGCACTGTTATCCTTTGAGAAGATGGAATGCTTCTGGAACCATGCAAATAAATGATGTTTTCAGTACTCATTTTGTATCTTTACAAAATTCTGTGAATAGTTTAACTTGCTTGAAAATTCCATATGATTTTTAATAGGATAAAAATAGTATTTATTACTGTAGCATCTGGGGGCTCCAACTGTGATCAGGGCCCCATTGCAATAGACACTGTACTTGAATATAGTAAAATACAGTTGCACCTCCAAAGAGTTTGCAGTCTAAATAGACAGACAAATGGTGGGAGAAAGAGAATATTATTATCCCCACTTTATGCCTGGATTGACTTCAGTGGGCTCTTGAAAGTGCAGAATGCTAAGATGCACTCTGAGACACTCATTGCACTGTAGAAGGGTCCGCACAGCTAGTTACAGTGTGACAAGCTGGTGTGCTGTAGACTCACACCCTAGTTCCTGTGTAGTAACTCGCTCTATAGCCAAGACCGTAGGTACCTACTGAGTTTAGGTGCCTACAGGTTCAAGCAATAGCCAACTGGAGGTTTGGTGGATCACAATGGTGATCATAGACGATGTGTAGCATATTCAGCTTCAGAAAAGCTAAGTATTCAATCTTCTGTAGATTCAGAGCTGGTCTACACTGGAGGCGGCAGTTGACAGGAGATACGCAAACTACATTACATAGCTTGTGAATCTCCCATCAATGTACTTGCGTCGACATACCATGGCATCTTCCTGATGCTGCATTGATGGGAGATGCCCTCCCGTCAATGCAGCCTTACTCCTTTTGGGGAGGTGGACTAATTGAGCCAACCAGAGAGCGCTTTCCGATCGATTGAGCGGGTCTACATGATGCCTGCCACCGCAGCAGTGTAGACATGTCCTTAGTCTTGCTCTATATTGTAAAGCAACCTCACTGCTGGTATTAATTTTCTCTGAAAGAACTTATGATGAAGAACATAAGTATGAAGAAAGACAGTATCATGCAGACTTTTTCTGTACAGGACAAATGTATAGCTTCTTGAGAAAAAATCTAAGGACTTAAGTGTTCCTGTGTGTTTTCTTACTACATAAACTATCGTCATGGTGAGTACTCGGTGGAAAATACATTTGAATCAGACTAGAGGTATGTCCAAACTGACAGTGGCAAAGTCACCACCATCAGATCGATGTTTCTGGATCGATTGAGTGGTCAGTGTAGACCCACTCAATCGATCAGGAAGTCGACACAGTAAAACCACCCCCTCAAGTGGCGTAACACTGCGTCGATGGGAACACCATTCCTGTCAGCGCAGTGCAGTGAAGACGGTGCACAGAAGGGAAGCACAGCAGTCGATGGGAGTTACGCAAACTACTCTGCATAGCTTGCATAATTCCCATCGAATGCCACTGAATCTCCAGGTAAATGTAGACCAGGGCAAGATTCTCCCAATACTCAGACCTCTACCATCAAATCTGCAAGTTTCACTTACAGCGGCAAGATTAGAATGAGTCAGCTAATTAATGTGAAGTGTGAGAGATCTTGCTTGTAATTGTAAAATAACCATGACAAATTTGACAGCAGAGAATTTTGAGAGACATAAAATACTATAATATTTGGTGGTGCATAATGAAAACAAGTACTTCATTTATTTATTGCAATTGCTACAAGCATTCATACAAAATGATAGGAAAAAGATCTTATATGATCCTTTGAACTGCTTTTGCCTTTTTCCATTCTGTAAACATCTAGGTACTTATGTTAGAATCACATGGTCATTTTCATGAAGGGCTCGCATTGTTGGAAGCGGACAGTTTAAATAGACATTAGAGAGAGGT
This sequence comes from Emydura macquarii macquarii, assembly GCF_026122565.2. NCBI lineage: Eukaryota > Metazoa > Chordata > Testudines > Chelidae > Emydura > Emydura macquarii. Next base: position 1,603,067 of record NW_027130613.1, read on the forward strand.
AAATGGTTTCAAAATATGTTGAAGTCCATATGCTGGCTGCATTCCTTTCAGATGAAGGAATAAATAGGTTCAGTGATATTACTAATAATGTGTCATTAGAAACCAAGACCATTCTAATGCCCATTGCCAAACTTCGGATGTGTTTGGTAATTCTAGGTTTCAGCAAAAGCCAAAAATGAGCGAGATTAAAGAAGAACAGCTATTAGTTTCATTAGCAAAGATTCAGTGGAAATAATTAGTTAAATTTAAATGGGATGGTTACACCTATCTTTTTCATTATTGTACATCAAAACTAGAAGTAGCACTGGAATAAAAGTTATAAGATTTATCTTTCTTAGTGAAAATTTAAATAGTTACCGCATATGAGTGAAATTTAGTGAAGGATCCAAGATATGACAAGTATATATATGATCCACTCATTTAGCCCTCTGCTATGTACAAAAGAGATGTCTGATGATAGGCGTATATTCAAAATCTTTTTATTTTTATCTAATTTAGTGTCTCTGAAAATTGCTATATTGAGTTCTCAAGACTGAAGTCCTCTGCTTACCCAAAGGAATAGCACCAATTTCTCCCATTTTTGTAGGGGCTGGCTGTGGAGGGTGAGATCATAGTTCTCATGCTATGACCATTCAAATCTTGTCCTGGGACCACAAAGTAGGTTTACCATTGAAGTGTGTTAGTGTTTTTCTGATGGGAACACTTGCTCATTACACATTGCTCATTCACAGAGGCCACCGAATGGCCATCAGATTATAACTTTTGGTAATAGGCTATGACACTCAACAGGTGAAATTTTCAGGTGTGCTAAATTTTGGCCAGCCTCTACTCCCAATGAAACCCCTGACCCAAATGGGCCTACCATGCATAAAGTGATGTATGTACAAAAGAATTATGGGTGAAATTATGGCCCTGTCAATGGCAAAACTTAAATTGACTTCAGTAGGGCCACGAGTTTACCCTATGTTGATAGATTTCTCCAAAACCTGCTAAAATGGAAAGTTATTAATGCAATAGAATCCACTGATGTTAACCAAAAGTAAATGCAGACTCAGAAATGAACACAAAAGGAACAACAGTCAACAAGTAACTGTTATTTAAGAACAGAAGGGAGTAACTGCTCATATTTCATTCCGATGAATGCCATGGCTAGATGGATACATAAGATTCAGTTTAACAATCAGATTTAGAATGAGCCCCCTTATATTCATATCACTCAGAGCTCCATAAGTTAACATAGCTGTCATCCAAATAAGAATATTTGATAGTGGTGTGTTCTGATGAAAGTACATATGAAAACTCTCTCTTTTAAAAAATGTTTTAGTTTTATTAACATTTTTTCATTTTCTTATTTTTTGCTCCATTCATTCAGCATCATACAGTGCACCAGTGCAGAAACATATAATCAGTGGAGACTAGTGTCAGACCGATTGTCATTTGACATTGTACCACAATCGTTTCTCCATCTCCATTGTACAAGAGCAGCGGTTCCTAAACCAAGGCCTAGGGAGCACTTGCTGATTGTGTCCGGGGCGGTGGTTAGTCATGTGCTACTAAATTTTTGTTTTGTTTTCACCTTATGCTAAATTGAAATAAAAAAGATAAAAATCATTAAACACTTTCCTAATAATAGTACTTTTCCATTTAGACAGTTGTGGTGGTTGTCACTGAGGTGAGACTCAGCGTATGTCTTCACTGATGGCGGCAAATTCACCACCGTCAGATCGATTTATCCGGATCTATTGAGCGGAAGTGAAAACCTGCTCAATCGATCTGGAAGTTGATTTAATAAAACTACCCCCCCAAAAAGCGTAATGCTGCATCGACGGCTACGCATTTCCCATTGGCACAGCATAGTGGAGATGGCACGCAGAAGGGAATTTAGGAAGTTGATGTAAGTTATGCAAGCTACGTAATGCCCATCAACTGCCGCCGAATTTGCCTGTCAGTCTAGACCAGGCCTCAATCACCAGTAAGTGAGCAGGTGACCCATATAATCTTGAATAAGAGAGAAGGTAGTCCACAAGCATCTATCCCTCTGTTAAGATGTACTCCACACTGTGAACAAATTTGAGATCTCCTGTAATAAAAAGGAAGGAACAGTCCTCAGTTAATCAAGTGCCGAAAAATTATGAGCAACACAATGGTAATGTATTACGTGATTTACCCTCTTGAGAAAATACAAAGATTTTGAAGTCGCACAATATATATAACACTAACACATATTAATATTTGCATTAGGACCAAATGTTTGTTACTCATGAGCTAGAGGTAGTAACATATGGATTGACTTAAAATGTTTAATAATATTATGATGTCACTTGGCCTGCTGAGATCCAGATTTTTTTTACTATGTGTTATTAAGTATCTTTGGCTGCCTTATTCAAACACTGTGTGAGGTGTTTTTAACCATCTGACAAACAAATCACTGGATGTCTTATTTTTTTCCTGTGGTTTCAAGTCCTCAACACCAATCACCAATGTAGTTTCAAATCACCAGATGGACGGACGGGCATACCATCATCTGTCTACAACAGCTTTTCCTACTAAATTAATCATTTATGTAACTATGGACAGAGCAGCAAGGATCAACAAAATGATTAAGTTACATATGTTTTTCCCCTCTTGGAATAAACTTGAACTGTGTGTCCTGATATTCATCTATTACTGTCAAGTAAAGAAGCATAGAGATAATTTTTTTTTTCTGAATGCAAAATAAAAACAAACATGTGAGTGCAGCACACTGTGTTTAAATAGTTCTGGAGAACAACCACAACTCTATCCAGACAAATGGACAAGCTCTAGTCTAATGAGTGCTATAGTACACTGCAAAGGTACACATTCCATATGCATACTAAGAGCCATATAATGCCCTTGATCCCCACGCAGACAGCAGTAGGATGATCATGAGAGACTGAAATTATGCAAATGAAGGAGGCTTTCTACTTGATGAAAACTTTTTGAGCAATAATTTAAAAAATGAAACAAGTAGGACAGTGACGAATGTCAAGGCCATGATTTTGGGGGCAAAACCTTCATCTTAGGCTTTCCCCCCCAATACAAAATTGAGTATGGGGGGGTAATCATTTTTTGATGATGCTCCAGTTGATTCCTTCTTGGTTCCCTCTTCAAATCAAAGAGAACAGATGCTAGTCAGCATTGGACTGGGGGCAGAAAGGGTGTGGAGCAGGGTTAAAGGCCTTCTGAGAAAGTAGAAGGGTCTGTCTGAGAGTATGTCTATATTGCACACTAAGCCCAGGTCTGTGGGACTCAGGTTTGTGGACCCAGTGTTTCTAAATCCATGCTTGAGCATCCACACTGCATTGTAAACCTGGGTTTAATATTGATGGACCTGAGTCTCACAGCCATGCTAACATATCCATACTGCACTGCTCAGACCTTCTGACTTGGGTCTGCAGCTTGACCTGCATCCACACTGCAAACCGATAGGGCTTGGACCTGAGCCACAGCAGGACTCTGGCTCTGATCCATCCCCCCCTAGCAGGGTCCTAAGACTCAGCTCCTGAGTGGAGTCAGACTGATTTGTGTGTACATGGATATGGGGCTTGACTGCAAACCCGAGTCTAAACTCCGGTTTAGTGTGCAGTTTAGACATACTATGACAGACTATAATCTTTTGGTAAGGAAAAAGGATGGCCTGCCTGGTCAGACGGGCCCACAGGTGTACATAGAAATCTCCAGGCAAAGCTTTAATTAAAAAAAAAGTTGTCCTTTGATGGTTAGGGAGAGGGTCATCTGTTTATGTTTTGCTTTCTCCCAAGGGTCCCCACTGCAGCAGCCTTTCTCCTTCCTAGCCTTCCTTTACTACAGTGGCTCAGCCAAAAATCCTAGAAAAATGGCATTCAATTTCCAAATGCAATTCTGGCTTTTTTTAAAATAAAAAACATGGAAACCATTACTGAAATGGTAAATAACATTTTTCATTTACTGAAAGCAGGTTATCTGTAGATGAAAAAATAACCTGACAATACCTTCAATAAACATTGTGATAATGTTGCAGTAAAATTATGACTAAAAAGTGACAAAAAAATGAAAATATTTGTTTTTTAAAAATGGCCATTTGCTAATAAAAAAATGTAGTATGAAAAATTTTCAACTATCTTTATTGGGCATATTTTAAGGCTTCCTTTTGCTCAACACCTACTCTTTACTTCTCTCCAGAGTTTGTAAGGCACCACCAAGTTTTGGTGGACATCCGTTTAGCATGACTCCCTAAGGGCTGGTCTACACAAAGATTTTGTACTGGTATAACTGTTATTTATGGGTGTGATTTTTAATGATATAGTTATATCAGTACAACTCATAGTGGAGGCACCATTACAGCAGAATAAGCGTGCTGGTATCAGTACTGATTTTTCTTCTTTCCATGCGGAAATAAGCTATACTAATATACAGATGTTTAAACTGGTATAGTTGCACTCACGCTATGGGGGTTGTACTGCCTTAAATATAGTGGTATACATAGGCATAGATTGACTTCTATATTTGGGGGGGGGCAGGGCTCGGGCCAGCTCCATGCAGCTGGGCCTGGGGAAGGAGCACCATCTCCATCCCCTGACTCACCTCAACAAGCCACCCATCCTATCTGGGTTGGGGGGGGGGGCACACAACCAAAAATTATAACCAAAAGGGGGAGCTCAGCTCAAAAAGTCTGAAAACTGCTCAAGGTGCAGGGAGGGGGTAGCAAGGGGCTGTGTGCAGGCAGGAGGGTAGCTTGGGGTGCAGGGAGGTGGGTAGTTAGGGTCTGTCTGCAGTTATTATTACTTGGCCTATGCAATCTGGTTAAGCCAAACCATAGTATCCCAAAAATGTTCAAAGCATGAAGACTTCCAGGAAGTTGAGTCATTTTGTAGTCCTCAGCAATATGTATCATGGTTTGTAGCTGCTCACATCAACATAGTGACTGTCTCTGAAAGGCCACCAAAATTCCAGTACAGCACAAATTCAATGCCTAGTACAAAACTGATTCAGAAGGCTCCATTACCTTCATGATAAATCAAACCTGTGTAGATGATGAGTAGGGTCCAAGACAAGATAATTATTTGTCACTGTCTCGCAGACCATGAAGCTCGCCACACATCCTCTACTGTAAATTCCTCACCCATTAAACATTTCCACAAAGGGCACTGTGAGGGCAGACAATTATGTGGTGGATTAAACAAGCCTTTAATTAATGGTCGATGTGGCATATCATGCAGTTTCGTCACGGGTTTTGCTATGCTTTCCTCTCTGTGAATACTGGGGGAGCAATATTGCAGAGAACCGGTAACCATGGTAAAGGGGTAGATTTAAGTGTGCCAGAAATAATACGCATGGTGGAATTTAGTTGTATGTCAATCATCTTTGTGTGAGATGAACGAGCCCCTACTAGAGCGCAGTACTCTGGGGCTGAATAACATGGCGCCCCATTTCATTCCGGACAAGTTTTTGAGCAAATTGTTGTGCGTTTGGACCTTAGTCGTTGTCTTTGTAAAGTGGTCATGATATGTGAGAGTTCTTTCCTATGTGGATGCCTCGCTAGACCGGGTGTGAATTATGATTTATTCGCTGACCTCTGAGAACTATATTCAGCTGATAGTCTGCAATCTCCGGATTACCTGACTGGTCATACTCCCTCAGCAATTCCACAAAATCCTCATTCAAACATGGAATGTACACTGGTCAGAAGCTATGTGAAATTGTTGCACCTGCAGCTTTAAAAATGGCACAACAGAAATGACAGTTTGCATTTTCCACAGAGATGATGTTTAATGGAATGGTTACAATGCTCCATTCTAAGTACTCTATAAAGGAGTCCCAATCTGCCTTCTGTAAATTCCATTAAGCTTTGATATGCTCTTTATAATTGGAAGATGCATTCCCATCTGAATCAATGATGCATGATGTTGGCTATGTGGAAAAACATTATATATAGAGTACAGGCTGCTGGCTGTGGCTGATTGGCAAACGATGTGATCCAGCATAGGTGTGGGTAGTAGGCCCTATTCCAACATGCTTACTGGAAGGTACTATGCTGCTTAGGGTCATGGATCAATGCAAGATTATTATTTGTTGCCCACTCCAACAGATGTTCACCATTTGGGTCTGCAGTTGCATAACCCCACTCACTGTGTTGATTATTAAAGTCGCCAACATACACTGCTGGATGCTTAAGCCTTGGGAGAACTTGTGGACCGCATGTTTCACCCAGTGGCTTACATACATTTGCAATTTGAAACCCACCAACTTCAGTCGTGTTGCAAAAGGATGAAGATATATCACTGCAGACATACATGACTCGACCATGTTTCACCTGAAGATTGAGACTTAATGGACTGAAACCAATTATCTTAAACCGATATGCTTTATTCAGTATGATGTGAGTTTCTTGTAAATAAATGACATCTACTAGAACTTCCATTGCCAGGACACCAGTAAGTTCCTGCTTGCTGGCAGTCAACCCTTCAACATTCAGCTAGAGGACTATAAGTGCCAGACCTATGATTAGAGCGTCATCATCCAGAACCTGTTTGACCGGTTGACTGAGATTTATGGTAATTCTTGAATTCGATCTGTTAGTTGGATTGTCCTTTTCTCCAGACCTCAGACAAGCTGCAGCTGGGTACTTATGGGGGACGTGTTGTGAATGCCAATCCATTGTCCCCTGTCTGTGCAGTGAGGCGTGTAGCTCAGGGTGCAGGGAGGTAGCTAGGCAGGAGCTGTGTGCCGGGAGGACCCCCCCACATGGTAACTGCTCCCCGAGGGCTCTGCCGGTCCTAGAGCTGGATCCCGCCCCTCTCCCCTCCCCCAAGCAGCTCTTACCAGCTTCATGAGCAATGAAAGGGGGCTGGGAGCTGAGAAGCGGGGGAGCCTCTGACTTGACCAGGGGGTGGGGCTTCGAAAGGGAGGTGAGCAGTGTGGGGAACTGCCATTGGGGCTGTCCCACTCTGGTTAAAGTGCTGCAGTGTTTTTTGGGGGGCAACACTCCCCTCTGCCCCCACTACAGCTACAAATGCTGATATAGTTAAAATAATACAACCTTCATGTTTAGACAAGACCTTAATCACATATGCCATAGTCATGAGAAAGTTATACATCGTTTCAATAACTGTTGATGCCATCATGTATTCTGTATGTGACAGATGATTACAGAACGCTATTGGAATGTTTCAGAGAGTTTTAAACATTTTGTTAGGACTATTTTCATCATTACCGATCTGTAAAGCCAAATCCTTTAGTTTCATCAATTGTGCAGCATTGAGGAGGAGCCCATACAAAATAATAATAATAATAAAAAACTCTAAAAAATAGTGTTTCTGTACTTAAACATGTCACAATTTTGATGTCCGACATTTCAAGAACTTCCAGTTCTAGACATGAATGCTGGATCCCTCTGGACAGCTAGGAATCTTCCCTTTTAATGACATAAAGCTCATATTTCTCTCTCTGTGTGGCCACAAGACACTAGAGCTCAATATTTTCCTTTTTTTTTTTTTTAAGTGTATCTTGCCCATCCTGACTTGGGGCCAATGTAGTTTTTGGAAGAAATACTACATTTGCTGAGGGAGGAGGAAATGTTTTTCTGGCAAGCTGACTTTTTTTTTTTAAAGCAGCTGTAAGGAGCTGCTCATGGGTTTGGAATGTTAGGAAAAGTTCAAGACGAGATGGATTAGCAGGCAGAGGAGGCAGTCACAGGGGCATGATACATGTATAAAATGGATCTATAATTCATCACATAGCAGTCAGCATCTTGCTCTCCAGCATAATCCCCAATATGATATTTACTCCACTTAACTTCAATGGGCACATTGTAGCAGTTCCTTTTGAATGTGAGAGACTGCTGATGTCAGCTGGAGCCTGGTACTCACACAACCTCTCAGACTTTGGTAGAAAAGGAAACCACAGTAGAGCTACAAATATTATCTGGCTGCACCACAGCATTCATGATCTGGGTCATCTGAGAGTAGCCACAGGCTGCAATTAGTCAGCAGTCTGCACTGTGGGTGCCTTGAAAGTACCCTGATAGTCCCGTGCTTGAGATGCATTTTTTCCATCCTATAAATCCCAGCTGTCTTGTTTTTAATCGAACTTTGCAGGCTGTTATTCAACAACCTGGATTATACCTTTGTGGGTTTTTTTATTTTAAAGAGACAGGTTTTTCATTTGGAAATGCTGAATTTCTCAAACAAACATTTCATTGATGTTTTTAACATGTGGGTCTAGTGCATGATAGCCAAATATGTGACTCTGAATTCCACTTACAATGACTGACAAAATAAGGAACAGAGTTTCACAAATAACTTTTAGAATCCATTGAGCAGAAATCTGCTTTTTAATAAGTCCATACGCAAAGCACATATCTGAGTTAATATTTTGTAAACCTCCTGTGATGGGCTGGATTCTGCAACGCAGGATCAGCTAAGACCTTTACAGGTTTGGAAATCTCTTTTTTGTTTGTTTGTTTTTGAAACAAAAATCCAGTGAGAAAAACTGTAAGCAAAAAATCTAGAGTAAAACTATATTATAGACAGTGTTCAATATGTTTTGCCTCTGCCATTGTGTTTGGGATTAAAAAAAATTGTGTTTACCAGATGGAAAAGCCGTAGGACTGCAGGAGCCTCACTTGTGAAGATTTATAGATGCCTTGGGGAAGAAAGCTAAGTGTAGGCTTCCTGTATGGTGTAAAGAAGGCCTTGTCTTGTTAGGAAATTTCTTGCCCTCTTTTCAGCAAGGCTGACTTAGGTGAGATATTGGCCAAAATCCCCGTGTTGAGCCTACAGTAGAGCTTTCATCATTGGCAGTACCTGTGCAGCTTTACCACAGCTGGAAAAAGGGTATGAAGTGTTTATTTAGAGTAAATGCACTTGGAGAGCTTTACCTTCATGTGAGGTTTTGGTTTTTAACACCTTCCTGGTCCAGAATGTTTCTTAGAAACTTCTTGGCCCAGTGGACATCGTATACACCTTACAACATAGCCTTTGTAAGTATTTTGATATCCATTTTACAGGTTGGTGTACTGAAGCAAGGAGAGGTTAAGTGATTTGGCCAGTGTCACGCAGAGAGTCAGTGACAGAGTCATCCAGCTGCCTTATGTTCCTGTGCTGTAGTCATTACAGTACATTTATTTATAAATGGATAAAGGATAGCAGAAGGCCATGGCAATAAAACAAATAATTATATTCAACAACCTGTGATCTTGAATGAAAGAAAAACCATGCGCATACAAATATTAAAATCAGCCCTGAGGAGGAAAAGAGAAAGGTTTTAAGAAGGGTTTCATCATGCTAAGAAAGGTAGAAAATGAATATGGGAGAGTTCCAAAGAAACATCACTAGAAGATACAAACTGTGCTGGTAAGAAAAGACAATGGAAGATAAAAGCTTCATTAGAAGGATGGTAGGGAAGGTAGGGAATGAACAGGAAGGTACAGAGTAATAAGTGGAGAAATGGTAAATTGTAGTAGAATGGGCAATAGCATTAAATGAAAGTGTGGGAATTTTAAAGTGACACAGGAGCTGGATGAGAAGTGAAGGACATGAGGAGAGTGTGAAGGACAAGACAAAGCAAAATTTCAACATTCTGACAATAAACAATGCCTCCTATCTATTATCAAATGTCAGCACTTCATGCTGGGATTCATCAGTATTTTACATTGAACTTCGATATTTATAACAGAATTAGGTATTGACCTCCAAATATTTGGGGTGCATCTGTGACACAGGGGCCCATTTGGTGCCAGCTGGCAAAGCGTTTACTGTTCTGTAACAGCAGGCCTGACAAACCCACTACACCCATCCCATTACTGTAATATTATTTATCCAAAGACGGTCAAGCAAGATATCTAAAAAAGCTTATGCCATACTGATCTTCATAATTGTTGCGAGATATATGTACAGATGATATTTAAGGAGCTGTGTATATTTACATTAGGAAATCTGTATATTCACCTATCTGCCTTGGTTCACACATAAAATAAGAATAGTATGCCAGCACCATAGAAGCTTGTTTGCATATGATGTCAACATAAGGATGTGAAGGCAATATGGAGCCAGCACACCAGGGAATAAACCATGAGTGGGGGGGGGGAGGGGGGGGGAGGGTCATTCTGACTCTGGGGACAAACAATGACTTTGGTGACTATAAGGGAAAGGAAAAAGACACCTTCACTGAGAAAGCAAAATGGACAGTGGTTTTTTTGCATTTATGAAAGGGGATCCCAGCCATATTGTTTGGAGATGCTGGGATATTGCTTCAGGTGAGATAAACTACTTTAGACAAGGATTTTAGCCTGTTAAAGTTACATTTAGGCTTTAGGAAGCATGTTATACTTTTCATTTTATCTGTCACCATTTCTGTGTTCATCATTATCCTTATTCACCATCTCTTAAAATTTACCCTTTGATAACAAACATGATTATTTTCACTATAAATATGTCTCAGTGCTGTGATGATATAAAGAAGCTGATTTTCAGTTGAACTAAACAAGCTGGTGTGCGCAGTGTTCCTTTGGGGATAGCTTACCTGGCCATTTCTGTGACTGTCCAGTAGTTAAGAGCTGGACCTGCAGGGGAATGCTGCAAGGAGACTCAGGATTTGGCATGCCCCTGTTGTTCACTGCAAGGCAAAGTAATGGCTGGCAGACCCTAAGGAGTTTGTTTGGGTGGTTAACAGATTGGTGGTTTCAGAGAACTGATGTCCAGTTAAGCACAATCAAATCTTCCTCTCTCTTGAGAAGGCAGAAGGTAACAAGGTGGCTCATGGTCCTGGGCACCTTGAGAAAGTGTTATAACATCCACATGTAAAAAGCATCACCTGTAGGTCAGATGAGCATGATGATGTCCTAATCTGCTGGTGATATAATGGTCTGCTTTATGATCTAAGTTACACCAGTTTAAATGTGGCATATCTGCAGAGAGGCACCTGACAGAAAGTCAGTGGAGGTATTCCATACTGAATCTGGTTTGCAACTGAGAGCTCAGTCTGACACTATGGTTCTAGCATGCTTTTGCTTTTGGAAGCTTGTATTTTTGAGAGTGTTGTTACTATGTTTAGAGTTGAGCAAATAATTGATTTTTTTTGGTTTAGTGTCTGAACCAGATTAAAAAAAAAGTCAGCTAATTTCTGTCATAATGGTTCTAGGCCCCTGATTGCCTTAATATAGCCCTGGGTCCTTCTCGGTCAGGGTTGAAGCAGATTGGTAGGGCTGTGGGGGATGCTTGCATAGCTGCTGCCTGTACTGTGCCTGTTCTAGGGATAAAAGACTTTACCCTGCAGGTCTGTCAATCTGGCATATTTAGCCATCAGTACATTAATTTAAAAAGTGGGGCAGGGAAAACTATTGGTAATATGTATAATATTAGCTGCTCGTCTTGGTTCAGTTGTTCAGAGCTACCTAAGGGATTTGGTGACCTAGTCCCCATGAATTTTAATGTGAATTGGGCATCCAGAACCCTTAAGGAGCTTGGAAAATCTTAGTCCTCTTTAAAATAATACACATTATGTTTGTAACTGCAGTACTGACTCTTCAATGGAAGCTAGATGTTACTACTGCAGCATACAAGGAATGGGCTAAAGATTTCTGAGTACACGGAAGAAATCCATATTAACTACTTTCATTTTATTCATTCTGCAACCTGTAACAATTTTATTTTAAATATTTCCAGTGGTTTCTCAGATTTATGAGAGGAACATTTACATGCCACTATCAAGAAAAAGCAACTGTGCCCTAATTCTTTTTATCATATGGCATTCACAGCACTTGAGAACAAACAGTCAGAACATCTGGCACCATGATTTAAACTATCACTTTTTTTTAGTGTTGATTGAAATGTTTTTCTTTGTCTTGCTCCCTGTTGCAATTTACAAGCAATAGGACATGTCTAACTCAAAGTCTTTACCGCCATCCTCAGTGTGTCTCTATTGCTACAGTGGAAACAAAGAACAGTTTTTGGTTTTTTTTAAAGGCCATTTTCCCAACTGATCACTCTCATATTTCGCTCCATAGAGCCCTTAAGAATAAATGGCAAACAGTCATTCAGATGGTTGCCAAGATGCCATCATTAATCAACCCACCAACATGGCAACATGATTTAATCTATTGTTTGGTAATCAACCATGTCTCTGGACATTTTGTAGTTCTTACAAGTTCAAAAATATTGTTTTCCTTTTGGAGCAGAACAGTAAGAGAATGTCTCACTTAATAACCACAAATTGCTTTCTTCAAAGAGATGACTACTTCACTGTTATTTGTGTGAATAGATTATGTCAGCTGGACCTAACACTGTGCGCTTTGTCTCTTTAAACACTTTTGTTCTCTGAATCACCATGTAATCTTTAGATTGGAAGTTGTTCACCAGGAGACATGGATAATAATGTCATTCATTTACTGTCTGATTCACATTGAATAATTAAAGTGATTTATCCCCCAATTAAAGGGCAATACTACTTCCGCTGTTTATAGTTCCTGTGATTTACAGCTTAGTATCATAAAAATACCCATAAGTTAAAAAACTCTGGTCAGGATGCAATAGTAGATGGATTACTTCATACTTGACCTTGTCTCTTGATTGAAAGAGAAACTATCCATTTGAAAAGAGCAATGTGCCGTTATATCTGTATTAGAAAATGTGCTCATGCACTCAACAATAAGTCTAGACTGCTCTGGATTTTGTTTTACAGTGAAATAAAGGAGCAAATCTTGGGTTGAAAACTGGCAAGATGCAAATGTAAAGCTATGAAATGAGATGCTTTCAGGGCTACGCATTATAAATCACCAATTTTTAAAAAAATGCAGAAAATACAATTACTGTTGTAAACCATTTCAAATATAGTTAGGCAAATATGTTACGTGGATCAAGTGACAATGTTGCTGTTTATTGGTAATATAATATTTTCCTCTGTTTTTAATAGCACAATACTATTCCTTGTAGCTACTCTATATCCACATTGCATTTTTAAGGTAAAATCAGTTACCTGGCATGTTGAAATTGGTGTTTCTTTGGAATCCACTTTCCCCTTGACAGCTTCAGTGTCTGGTCCAATACTGCGACTGTACTAAAATGCTCTCTCACAAACAGGTCCTTTTGTTTTAAATGGTCACTCTTGGATTTGTGTGTGTGTGGGGAGAGGGGGGCAGCTGAGTGTAATCTGCTAGTACTTTAACTTTCTCAATCTGAAGAGAGAGGAATTTTTTTAAAGGGTTTTAGGCACAGCCATTACTCAGAGGCTTCAAACAGGATGTATACCACAGGATTGAGTTCTTACAAAACCACATGGTGATCTTTATAAAAGATGGAATAACTCCCTCATATTTCACTAGCACTTTTTTGGAACTTCAGTGCATGCTCAACCTTAGGTAGGTTTATGGGGGGATTTGCATGAAATTTAGGGTTGCCAACCCTCCCGGATTGTCCTGGAGCCTCCAGGAATTAAAGATTAATAGTTAATTAAAGATTATGTCATGTGATGAAACCTCCAGGAGTATGTCCAACCAAAATTGACAACCCTAATTTGAAATGCCATACACGGAGTAACAATTTCTTGTGTGATGGTCTTCTGGTTTATATGCAGTATCTTCAGGCATTTTTACATGAATATACCTTATGTATTGTTTAGTTTTTAAGAAAAGCTCTATGTACCCTTAAAATCAGAGTAATTTTCTCAGAGTTTTTTTATCTACTGAATTAATTTTTTAATTAATTGGGCTACTCTTTCTATTTCTGGGTTACCTAAAAAATAAAAAGCATCTTATTGGATTCATGAAATTCAAGGCACAGGCAACAGAAAACCATGCAGACCTTGTTTCCCCAACCCTACTCTCTTATGTAACTTCCCACTTTTTATACACAGGCCTTCCACTCTAATTTCCAAACAGAGATTGAAGAAATGCCTTTCCTAATCTCTTAGCAGGTGTTCATATTAGAACTGGTTCAAAATGATTGCTTTTTCCTGTGGAAAAAAATAAGATTTTCATTTTTTTTAAAATAGCACCTAACCATAGAAATTTAGAGGAGGGTTTTCAGTTTTTCAATGAAAAACCAAACTACTCCTATTGAAAACAAAAATGTTGGTGAAATATTTCAGTTTCAATTAAACAAAATTTGAAATAGCTCTAGTTGCTGTTCATCATCCTGAATATTAGAACTCCCTGAACTGGCACTGATGACGCTGGGTTCAGTATATAAATGAAAAAAGATGAAGGCACAAAGGCATCGAAGCTGGGATGTTGCAAAGGCATGGATGCTAAAAGTGGTGAAAGCCTTACACCAGTTTTCTAATTTAATCATAAAAGGTAAACATTGACAAAGGTAGCAGATCAGCATTTTGATTATATTGAACAGCAAAATGATAATATTTTAACAATATTATCATAAGAATGGTACTTCATGAAGTCATGTCAGGGTTTATTTCACCTATCCATCAGTAATCAGGGTATTTTGAGAATAATTATGATTTGATATCCAATCTGTACTTCATCTCTACCATTTGACAAGGGAACGTGTAGCCAAATTTAAAACGAGATTGAATATTTGCAATTGAATTATGAAATCCAGGAAAGGGGGAATTAAAATGAAATTTATAACACCTTAGACCATCATGGTACAAGTGCACCACTGAACTGCAATAAAGTGAACATTTTATTTTTCTGCAAGTGGATCAAAAACTCATAATTACAACATAATTCCCTACAAAGGACAGACTATCAATAAAGTGTTCTTTTCTCCAAATCTTGACATGGTTAATGAGAATGCGTCTCATAATTTTGATACTACAAATATCAGCTTCCTTTGGAGTTATGTTCCATCCCTTAAATGGACAGATGTTTTGTGCTCCCAAATAATTATTTTTTTATTATTGTTTGTTTTCACTTTCAGGCTTAATTTCAAAGGTACATTCAGTTCAAATCTCTAAAATGATGTTGAGAAACCACTGAAGCCCTAAATGGGGTATTGGCAATATGCTGGGGAAAAATGACATAGTTAAATATTTTGGAGGCACAAAATACATACCTAATATTACATAAATTTGCAATAAACTAAATGAGGAGAGATAAACTGAACATTTTGGAAACACTTCTGGGCAGCACTAAATTCCAAATGTCCATGGCTCATCAGAAACAACATGCTCATTCTTCCTGTTTTGAACTGAATTCTCTCATGGAAAATTCTTAGGAACACACTCCAATACCCATACACATGTACGCAGAATAGCATCTGGTTGCATGAGAGATTCAAAAAAGCCACAATTCCACAACTGAAAAAGAAGGCTACCGTGGTTTAAAAAAAAAAAACTTGTTTAGAGTAGATGTGAAAACAGATTATATGTATATATGGGGGAAACGGGAAAGAATTAGAAGATAGGAATTGTAAAAAAAAAATTGATAAGGAAAACAAAAGGACACAAGGAGAAATCAATGGCCAGAGTGAAGGACAATTAAAAGGAGGATTTAAAATAATTAAGGCAAAAGGAATCCTAATGATTGTATTGGTCTATTACTAGGTGGAAATGATAGGATTGTCAATAATAATGCAGAAAAGTCAGAAGTGTTCATTAAATATTTCTTTTCTGTATTTGGGAAAAAACAGATGAAGTATGATTGTGAAATATTTTCCATTACAACAGTAACTCAGGAGGATGTTAAACAGCATCTGCTAAAGTTAGACATTTTTAAATCAGCAGGTTCAAATAATTTGCATTCAAGAGTTTTGAAACAGCTGGCTGTTGAGGTCTCTGGATCATTAATACTGATTTTCAGTAAGTTTTGGAACACTAGGGGAATTCTAGAAGACTGGAAGAAAGCTAATGTTTTGCTGATATTTAAAGAGACTAAATAGGATGACCAGGTAATTTTAGGCCTGTTAACCTGTCACTGACCCTGGGCAAAATAATGAAATAGATGATACAGGACTCAGTTAATAAAAAAGTAAAGAAGGGTAATATAATTACAGTAATACCAATTAGCATAGGTTTATAGAAAATGGATCCTGACAAACTAACTTGATATTTTTGATGAAATTGCAAGATTGTGTGATAGAGGTAAATAGGGCTGGTGTAATATACTTAGACATTTGTGAGGCATTAGATTTATATGATATGACAGTATGATTAAGAAACTACAACAATATAAATTCAACATGACACACATTAAATTGATTAAGAAACTGCCTCTCTGATAGGTCTAAAAATTGTCAGTGTGAAAAGGGAACAGTCTTTGAGCGGATGTGTAGCAAGGGGACCTGGCCTCCCTCTGAGACAGACAGGGAGTGATGGCCTCTCAGCCCGGGGGGGGCGGAGCCAGCGAAGCCATGCCTGCCTTGCCGGAAGCAGAGGGGCAGGACGCAGACAGGAACAGGAAGTATAAAGGGCGGGACTCCCAGCCCAGTTGGGGGAGAGCCGGTGAAGGAGAAGGCTGTCT
Organism: Emydura macquarii macquarii; assembly: GCF_026122565.2. Lineage (NCBI taxonomy): Eukaryota > Metazoa > Chordata > Testudines > Chelidae > Emydura > Emydura macquarii. The sequence continues at coordinate 1,619,481 of NW_027130613.1, forward strand.
CTTCCCTGGTGCTGGGACCTGAGCCCGTGGAGAAGCTGTCTGGGCTGCCTATCAACTGGGGCTCCGAGGCCCTGCTAGAGCTACCGGGGCCCCTACCCTGCGGAGGAACTGCCAGGGAAGCCTACCAGCAGGAGTCCCAAGTACCTGCTGGAGCTGCCTGAGCCCAAGAAACTACCTGGGCCCTGTAACCTAAAGGAGCTGCCATCTGCTGATGATCCCAAGGAGTTGCTGGACCTGCTGCCAGTTGACATCATTGAAGGGCTGTGGTGCCTACTGCTAGCCTAGTGACTCTGAGAGACAGGTATTCCATAGAAAGGGGGGAAGGAAGGAGCCCAGGGAAGCCAGACGATAGTCTGGTTGTGTTGTGGCCTGCAGCCGAGCCAACAAGTTTTGGCTGAACCCCCGCTAACTCAGTTATGGGACAACCCGCCACTGCTAGGGCCCTGGGCTGGGATGCAGTGGAGTCAGGTGGGCCTGCTTCTCCTTCCCCTCTTTCCATTCCAATCCTGGAGTGATCGCCCCTCGGCCAGCGTGGCCACCTGGGTTTTAGACTGGTTGCTTGCCCTTCCTAGGGCTATAGACTATTTACTTTGCCTGCTCGCCCTGCCTGAAGACGTGGGTATAGACTGTTGGCTCATCCGGACTTGAGTTAGAGACTGCCTTGTCTGCCCTGACCTGCCTGAGGGCCTAGGTCTATAGACTGCTCGCCCCACCCTGCTTGAGGGCTGCAGCCGCAGACTGTGAAGAGCTAATCCCCTGTATAAAGTTTGTCTACGCAGGCGTGAGTGCCAGGGGTCATGGCCTCCCTTCAAGACAGACAGACAGAGACAAAGGCCTCATCCTCTACAGGATATTTCTAGTAAGATCCCACAGGAATCTTGTCCCTACACTATTTAACATTGTTATCAATGACTGAGAAGAAAACATGCAATCTTTACTGATAAATTTATGATGACACACATTAGGGGAGTGGTAAATAATGAAAAGGACAGTTGCTGACTTCACTGATTTGGTAAATTTGATAAATTGGGTGCATGAAAATAAAATGTTTCATTATGGCCAAACAAAGTCATACATCTAGGAACAAAGAATACATACCGTGCTTATAGGACAGGCGATGCTATTCTGTAAAGCAGTGGCTCTGAAAAAGACATCAGGGTCCGGGTGAATAATTATCTGATTGTGAACTGCCAAAGCAGTGTTGTGGGTGAGAGAGTGAATGTGAATATATAAACAGGGTAATATCAAGCAGGAGTAGAGAGGTTATATTACTTTTGCATTTGCTACTGGTGTGACCACTACTGGAATAGTGTGTCTAGTTTTGGAGTCCACAATTACAGAAGGATGTTGAAAAATTGCAGACACTTCAGGGAAGAGCCATGACAATGATTAAGGGATTAGAAAACATGCCTTATAGTGAGACTCCAGGAGCTCAGTATATTTAGTTATCAAAGAGAAAGTTAAGGGGTGATTGATCACACTATATAAATATCTATATAGTGAAAAGAAATTTGATCATAAAGGATGGACCTAATTGTGTTATCCTTACTTTGTTCTTCCTCAGGAAGAATTCCCATTGAAATGGGAAATGTCAGAATGAAGATGGCAGGATTCGGCCCAAATGAGAGTTACACTAACGCATTAAGGGACTGTTTCTGAGCCTATAAAAGTCCGTGGACAGACATCCATTGACCTCAATAGGCTTTGAACCATATCTTGAGTCCCATATGCTCCCATGGCTTGTGTGCTGTAAAACACAGATGTGTATTGTAAAACTTCCTTCCATAATCTAAATACAAATCTAAACCCGTGTGAAGCAACAACAGAAAGGGGAATTTGGTTTATTTTTGTGTGGTTTGGTTACCTGGTATTATGATGCTATGGAAATGCTATTTATTTCTTTGATTTACAATACTTAATTTATCTTTGTTTATAAAACACATACTTAATACATTTGTTAGAAGTGGTCCCACATAGGTCTTCAAAAACACAAATGAGTGTGTGTTCTATAGAAATATTGAACGCATCAAGGAAAAGAAACTCACTTATGATATCCTAGAAGAACAATACATCTTACTGCAAGAATATCAGTGTAAATGATCACTCTGCTGAGCTGTGTTTGCACCTCTTTTATTCTAACGCTGCATCCTTGGTCTACAATGGTTGAAACCAGTTCACCTCCAAAACAGAGAGAACTCTGCAGGTCTGTTACATACAAACGTATTTGTAAATGACAGTAAGCTGATACAAAGTGCTGCATAAAAAATGACTGTATAAAATCAACTTTGTCAATATACAAAATTAAACACTACCAAACTGTAATCTCTTATGAGGCTGCAAGACATCTTGTAGGTCAGCTAGATCTGGCCTTTGGCAAGATCGTTTTTCTTTTCAAACTTTTTTTTTTTTTTTTGCCTGAAGTTGATGGTTGCCCTCTGCTAATCCACCCATTCCAATCAGTCTTGAACCAATAACAATGTAGTTCAGTTCAGTTTGTTCAATCTTAGTGTTAAGGGAGTTCTCATTTGAATCCCAAACTGATCTCTAAGAGTCAGATTCTTTGTTCTATAAATCTATAGACTTGAAAAGAATTACATCAGTTTACACCAAAGGACCATGCTTTATGAGGACAGGATATGCTGGTTTTTTTTAGTCCTCTGTTACTGAATTGATATCCTGCTCTCTATTAATTGGATTTACAGTGTTTTGTACTGTAAATAGTGCATTTGAGGGGGATAATCACAAAATTTAGAGGCATTTGTAGTTGTATTGTGAATTTGTAGTTACTCAATATTACATCTTGAAAATAATTTAGCAATAAGTCAAGCTGCCTCCTGTGTAAAACAGCAACCAACATGCAGATGAGCTCTTATGAACTGGAAAACTTGACATAGTTGAAAAGTTTGACAAGGCCTCAACTGTGTGAATAATGTTTGGTTTGCAGCTGTTGAGAATTCTGCATGGCTGGCAGTTTGTCCAATACTAGTAGTTACCACCCTCTTCTATTCTGATCTAATTTCTTTAACGTCTGATGGTTATCATTATAATAGGTCACTCAGTACCTTTAAACTTTTATAAGTAAAAATAATTAAATACAGGCTAATGGACCTTAATTATAAATTACCACCAATCTTCACGTTAATCCATTACCAAAGTCCAAAGCACGAATGCTGAAGTTGAATCTTGCCTTATAGATACTGCCACAGCTACGTGCTATAGTTGCTATTGTCTCAAGAAAGTTCAGTGCCTTCCTTAGCTAGAATGCAAAAAAAGTGAACAGCTATCCTTAAGGAAGGACAGTATGTGCTTCTCTCAACAGCCAGCTTTCCTTATTCGTGTGGGAAACTGGGACAGGGTTATGTCCCAATCCTCTTCACACCCCTTTTGGTGGTGTTTGTGCAACTATCACTGGATTGCAGTGACTACACCTGTGCACAGTCTTTTTCCTGGGGCACAGGTGGAGGAAGACTTCTTGTATGGCACACCTATAATCATAGCCCCTACTACTGATTTGCTTGGGGGCAACTTGGACAGAGGTGATGGAGTATGTAGAGCCATGGCAGACAGACCTGACCAGCTTCAGAGGAGAAGTATGCCATAGCCCTTAAAGTGGTGTAGCAGATTACATTCTCTCTGTAAAATAGGGGAGTTCAGGGAGGCATTTTCTTTCTCAGGTGCAGAATGCCTGTGTCCTGGCCCTTCGCTATGCACTGGGGGGAACTCAGTCAGTGACTAAATTTCACAGCCTAGCTCTGTATGGGAAGGAAGGAGTAGGCAGGTCTTGTCTTGGGAGCATGCTCAGAAAACAATATGCAATTATTTTTACTGAGCCAGTTCCTAGCCAACATAAATTAACAGAGTTTCATTGATTTCAATGGAGCTACACCAATTTATACCAGCTCATGATTTGGCCCAGGAGGCCTGTGGTGGTTTTTGAGGTTATTGCAGTTTGTCATATATAACAGTTCACTAATGAGAGCCCAACTCTAGGAATTTCCTTGTAATGTGAAACAAACAATCTACATGGTCTCCAGCTCCAGGCTAAGGTAAAACAGGGATGAGATCCATTGTAGCCTACTGGATTCCACTACTGCACAAGTGGAAGAAAGTTGGATACACTACCTGTCACTAAAAAGAAACTTCTAGTGAATGTGGACTACTTTGCTATTGTCCTAGAAGACTGAAGATGAGGGCAGACCAACAGGCCACACAACAGAAGACCATGAAACTGGGAAGGGGTGCAAAACCCTTTCTTCCTAGAAAATAACAAGGTCAGGAGCCTGTAACGAGAACAGGGGACACTTCGATCATTCAGTGCATAATCCCACTGAATCCAAATTAAATTTTGGCTGAAACAATGAACTCTATTAAAACCACATTGGCTGAAAGGTTTATTACAGATAGTTGATTTCAGCCGTTCTCCTTCAGATAAGTGTACAGAACTAATCTTTGTAGATATTGTATTTACAATCACTGTATATTGTAGTTGCTTATTCTTTCAATTATTGAATGAACATGAATGAAAACCTGATTTTTATATATATGCAGTTAGAGCTGTCTATAATCAATAGCCAGACGCTTCCCATTACAAGGCTCTGCTTTCAGTTGCTTATAACTTTGCCAAACATTTACTGTCCAGATGGAAATTTTCTATGGCAGGTGTCTGCCTTGGGCTGAATTTAATTGTAAAGTTTCAGCATACGTGGCTCAGCAGCTTCTGAGGATGCAATTAGGAAAATGAATTATTATATGAACAGAAATGTCGTACCTGAAACATGGGAGGTAATTGTTCCACTCTACTCGGCATTGGTGAGGTCTCAGATGGAGTACTCTGTCCATTTCTGTGTGCCACTCTTTAGGAAAAATAGTGAAAGTGGAGAGTCCAGAGAAGAGCAAAAAAATAAATAAATACAAGTTTTAAAAAACCTGAACTATGGGGAAAGGTTAAAAAGTGCACGTTTAGTCTTAAAAAAAGATGACTGCGGTGGACTTGATAAGTCTTCAAATACGTTAAGAGCTGTTATAAATAAGATGATGATGAATTGTACTCCATGTCCACAGAAGGCAGGATAAGTAGTAATGGGCTTAATCTGCAGCAGAGGAGATTTAGGTTCAGTATTAGGAAAACTCTCTCACTATAAAGGTAGTTAAGCTCTGGAATTGGCTTCCAAGGGAGGTTGTGGAATCCCTGTCATTGGAAGTTTTATAAGAACAGGATGGACAAACACCAGTCAAGGATGGTCTAGATTTATTTGGTCCTTTCTCAGCATGGGGGACTGAACTTGATGACTTCTTTAGGTCTCTCCCAGCCCTACATTTCTATTATTCTATGATGTTTCGCTCATGTATCCTCAAATTCTTACAGCCATTGCACTGAGAAGCTCAATTGCCTCCATGGACTAAGGGGAGGGAACTGTGAGTGGCAGGGAAACAGCAGTAAGAGGAGGACTGAAATGAGAAGGTTGCCTCTCCTGTCTTAATTCTGGCACTTCCTAAATTTTGAGTACTTGATTTAGAACATTTACTCCATTTATGTACTTTTGGGCTATATACATATATTTGTCATTTTTAAAAATGACATAAAACAATGTTAAGTTTGTGAAGTCAATCATGCAAAAATTAGTAAATACCAGATTTAGAGATGCCTGTGCAATCTTAATTCTGTCCTTTTGTGAAGAATTCTGTGCATTGAATGACACAGCGGTCCTGGGGGGGAAATAAAAGTATGTGATCATGTAATTAAAGACTTCACTGTATTGGACATGCACAATTTAGCATATGTCAGCCTGATCTAAGAATGTTCACATCCACTTATCATTTTGGCATGCTGGCAAAATTTTCTTGAGGAACCCCAATTGAGGGAAGGGAAATGGCAATTTCTAGCAATTTGACTCAACTAAACCTCAACAGAATTTTATGGGACAAAGAAAAGCCACTTCTATAGCCTGATAATTATCAAAGGCCTGCTACAAGCAATGGAAGTTTGAGTGATTCTCAAAAAAGAGGCTGCAACAATCTTTTTAAAGGGAAAGCATTAGGCAACCTCAATTTAACTTACTACGAGCTCCTCAATGTACTTTTCAATTCTTTACAGTTATTTGTATTCAGAACTTTGCATCAACTTACCGTTTTTCACAAATACATTTGTATGTATTTGACCTTCTGGATATTTCTCACTATTTGGGTGAGCTGGCTTCAACCATTGTAGACCATAGGGAAAAAGAAACAAAACAGATTTTTATTTTCTAGTCAATATGCTACATAAAGCACTACCAAATGTTCTTTACAATTTCATTGGAATGCATCTGCAGTACTGTACTATATCAATACTCTAGTAAAGAATAATGTGAAATCAGATTTTTTAAATGTATTATTGGTTCTAGATAGTTTATAATTTAAAATAATCATGATTATCACTTGTACTTCTGAAGAACATGTAGAGTCCAATCCTGCATTGCTTATACACATCAAATTCCCATCATCTTTAGTTTGGGTGTGAAAGGAGTAGTGGTTTCCACTTGTAAATGGAGCTGAAATTCACAAAAAATGAATCACTAAGTTTTTATCCATCAATCTAGTGTTTTAATGAAATGACTTCATAGCTCTGTGTTAGCGAGCTCTAACATTGTCTTTTGTTTCATATAGTAATTATACTTATATCACGGAGAAAATTTCAAATCCTCAAGCTGACTCTTCTAATAGCAGTCTCTTTTTTCTCCAACAGACAACATTACTTGGGTATTTTTAACTGTGAATCATCACAGATACTAATGAATCTAGAGTAATTAGTTGGGCGTAATAAATTCCTGTTTCATGACAGGAACAATGAAATTAGTGAGAGTGTGTAAGGTTTCAGGCATACTGAATTTAATAAAAAATAAGTTTCCCTACTCCCCCCTCCCCTCCCCCCACACAAAAAAAAGTTTCTGGGATATATATTGAATCATGTCTTTCATGAACAAAGTACTTCCCAAAAAGCAATCCTTGGGTAGCTGGATTGTGGTATAGTAAACTGTTAGAGCTAAGTCATTACTTAAGGTCAAGTCATCTCTTCCCCAGAAAAGAGAGAGATGATGATGATCAAGTTTTCAGATCTTACTCAGGCAAAACATCCCATGACATCAATAGGTGTTTGTTTGTGTAGGGACTACAGTAACTGGTCCATTTGGAGCTAGCCAAGTTTTGGACTAGAATATTGTCCATAAAAGATTGTGCAGTTATAATTTGTTCATGTTATGTGTTAAGACAGTATGTGGGTTAAATATTAGTTCTGAGCCTCTAAACAGACCTAAAAATACTTGCCAATGTATTTTTATGTTCTGAATAGTCACTCACCGTGGAAGGTATCTTGTGAGGTCAGCTGATCTGTGAGATTTCTGTCTGTGAAGGCATAAATCTTGCAAGAAGAGCAAACAAGATTTAATTGCCAAACCCTAGTCCTGATCTGGCCTGCAATCTGATCCCGAGCCCCAACCTGAACCCAAGGCACATCCAATTCTGTACACTGCATCTGTGGTACATCTCTAAATGCACAGTCTGCTCAAGACAATCTGTCCTGTAGGCAAAATTTCAGTGTGCTGCCTCACTCTAACCCCTTGGAACAGAGATTCTCAACTAGAGGGTCACACATCAATTTTGAGGGGGAGAGGAAGGCACAGCGAGCCCTCTGAAGGTTCAGTGGTTATGACAGAAGTGGGTGGGCAAAGGGCCATGTTGCAATGCCACTCATTCAGGTTTGGGGCCCAGCCACCCCAGGGAGCTTCCTAGTTTGACTATAGCTAGAGTGGCCCCTATCTAAATGTAACAAAATACAAAAAAATTATCTTAGCAAATAAGGACTATTGGCAGAGGGCTACCACATACATTTAATAACATAATCCCCCTCTTACACATACACATAGAAATGATCTGTTGAGGCTCCTATCAACAATGACAACTGAATTAGAGCATTTGAAAGAACTAGAAGAAAACAACCAAGGATCTGTTTAGACTCAAGAAATCTTGACATTACAAAATAATCACCACTAGAAGATGGAGTTTAGAATGGTGCCACATTATATTTAAAATATTAAACAGGATTTTATCACTGGCAGACTGAAGGAATAAAGCAGTAACCTATGATGCTACAGTCTGTGCCAGATAAGAACAGTCAAGATCCCCTTGATTCTTTGAATTTCATCCAGACCCAAAACTGTGGAGATGGGTTCAGGTCTAGAGATTTATATATGACAACTCAAAGTGGTTGGAATATAAGGTGTGGATCTATTTGGACTCTCAACATTCCATGGAGGGAGATGTGTCAGAATGCTGTTCTGCACAGGGTCAGCACAGGAAAACTTTCTGCCAGAGGCACTCACACCATAGATGGCTTGATTTCCAGGAGCACCAGAACAGTGTTTTGAATCACCAGGGTAGGGGTACACATACATTGGTTTATACCAGTTTTCAGCCCTCCCCTTCCTGTCCTAGTCTTTGCTTTTACTTTGTACTTATTTGGATGTAAAGACAGTGCCACTGTGGTCAGCTGACAGCAAATCCTTAAGTTTTAGTTATATAATGACAAATGTAATAAAAATAGCTCTTAAATTAATCAAACGACAAAAGAAACTGGAAATGTGAAGGCTAAAAGACCGTTTGATAGCCTACAAGGACTTTGGTTTTAGGAGACAGCAAGATTTGAAGTGAAAATACTTGTTACACTGATTTGAACTTTTTGGTATGAAAAAACTTTTTCATTACCAGTATCTGAATGTTCAATATAATCCTTTTAATTAAGACCAAGTCATTGTTTTTGATTTTTGTTTAATTTTGCTGAAAGGAAAATGAAATGGACCCAAAGAGGCTACCCACATAAAGACATGATCACATGCTTTTTAAATAAGAAAACAATATGCAACAGAGGGGAAAGTAAGTTCAAAGCCACAACAGTGAGACATAGAAGCGAGAGTTTAAATATTTAAAAAAAAAGCATCTGCCAGTAAGTTCTGTGTTAGACGATGCTTTGAGATCAGATGCTTTTGAATTTGCTACATAAACTTTGTGGTTTGGTTTACATTCTGCAACTTTTTCAAAATGTTTATATGGTACCAAAAATAATCATTATGGACATTTTTGTGGATAGCTCAATATGTTTTTGTAGTATTAGTTTCATCGATCTGTTGGCCAGAATATTCAATCAATAGAGCTGTAGCAGAAAATGGATCAAATCTCCTTAAGAGAAAAACATATAATGGACCAAAGTCATGCTTGGTGTAACTCCAACAATGTTAATGGAGTTACATCAAAGGTGAATATACCCCCATAGATCTCTTGTAAAAATATCCAGTTATGGTAATTTTTTAGTTCAAGCATAATAGAGATTTTTGCAAGAGAGATTATATTTTGGTTAGGAGCTTGCAAGCGTGGATGGTTGATTCATCAAGAGAGAGGAAGGGAGGCTAGATGAAGGAGTAAGATTTACACATTTCTTAGTGCGTGTTTGCAAACACGGACACAGGTTTAGAACCCATCTGACTTCAAAATGCATTATATCAAGACTGATGTTCAGTTCAATTCTTTGCATAAACCTGGTTTGATTCATTGTGAGGACAGGCAACTGGAAAACTTCAGCTTTCTCCACAGCAAATAGACTCATGTAGAGTAATATTTTAGCCCTTTTAAAAAACAAAGCAAAAAAAAAAAAAAAAAAAAGATTTTTCTCCCCATGGTGCTGTCCTTCCATTTCAATCTCATGGGAAGTCTGGCACTAGCTTTACGTGTTCCCTGTGCATCCATAATGCAGGCAGTGGGGATTGCTCTACATCTGAAGTTTAGATCTACCTAGTTACATCGTCAGAAGATTTGAAAAATTCACACCGAGTCATGTAATTAAGCTGACCTAACCCCAGATGTAATCACGTCTAGGTCAATGGAATAATGCTTCTGGCAACCTCGCTACTATCATTCAAGGATGTAGATTCACTATAGCAAGGAAAAAGCCCCTTCCACCGCACTCTGGTGCTACAGTAGCACAGGAAAATAACCTGGGTCTATGACAGGCCCCTGCACAACAGCACAGTTGAAAGAGGAAGCCAAGGTAGGTGAGATAATATCTTTTATTGGTCCATGTTCTGTTGGTGAAAGACAAGCTTTTGAGCCACAATGAGTTCTTCAGATTTATGGCTTACAGTTATTACAACTAATCCTCCTTTTTGTCCTATGATTACAGGGATGTCAACAGGCCACTTCGTCTTAAATGGACCCTTAAAATATATGCTAACTACTTATGCTAAACAATCTGTTTGATCTTATATTTATTTGTGACACTCAGTTCTTCCTCGAGTCTGGGAAAGGTACTCGATGTAGTTTGAAAGTCTCCCACCAAAAGTTGGTCCAATAAAATATATTACCTCTCTCACCTTGCATTTCTAATATTCTAGAACTGACATGCTACAATAACTCTGCATAGATTTCTAACACCTGTCCATCAGTGATTAGATTCTGCCCTGAAACATGAAGGTTTCAAGCCTTTAGAATTTGTTTTCAGCCTATTTAATGTAACTATTTATGGTCAAACAATCTATTTAAATATCTACTCTTTTTCAAAGTTCTTTTTTGTTCTTGCTTTTCTCCCCCACCATATTCACGCAAACAAGACTTGTCAAAATCTAGGCTATGGTATAGGTGGCATGAAAAGCTAGAAGCTGACAGAATTGGCTAACACAAAACACAATGAAGCCTTTTGCATGCACTTTGGTCAGTCCAGACCTGCAATGCATTTACTATTGTGATTCTCAGTGTTTAAAGCTTCTTGGGTTGCCTCCCCTATTCAGGAGGAACAGTCAATTTTTAATCTTTGGCTGTTTTTTTCTTCACCATTCATAAGCCCACCCAAGCAGTGTGTAATTCATTAAGACAGGAAATATTTCATTCTGTGGGCCAGATTATTTGGAAATCGTTATTTTGTACCTGAAATCTAAGTTTTTGGCATAAACCTACTGTATTTTCTAGTTTTTAGCCACTCTTGCCTCAAACTTGTGTGTTCAGTGCAAATACACTGCCAGGATAAGTCTTATGAAAGTTCAATGGCTACAATCCTAACCTGGGTTTAAAACTTCTCATCAGGGATTTATAGGGATGGGTGGTTGGGTCTCTCTCTCTCGAGAAAACACTCAGAGCTTCACTTCATGTGATAAAATCACCTTACAACCTTGGAAAAAATGAACTTTCTTTTCAGGGGAAGTTAAGTCCAGTATTTTAACTTCCACTATAATGAAGCAAGGTGGGTGAGGTAATATCTTTTATTGGACCAACTTCTGTTGGTGAAAGAGACAAGCTTTCACCTCATCCACCTTGTTTCTCCAATATCCTGAGACCAACATGGATATAATGATGCTACAAATTATAATGAAGCATAAGATACAAGTGGAGGAGTTAAGACAACCAGTGCCCACACATCTGCCTTCACAGCTAGCTATTAACATACTTGCTGGAGGTATCTGTGAGGCTGTAACATTCTGACACTCTCTCTATCTATGGACATAGGCGCACACTCCAGGGTAACATTGTATACTGCATATTCTAATAATGACATCTGACAAAGAAAAGTAATCACATAGTTCTTGCTATCAAATGTAATTAAATAGAGATACGCAGAATCAAAACAGGAAGCCACCATTTTGACAATCTAGAGTAGGACTGAAGGAATGAAGAATTCATCAGAATTAATAGAAAAGGAAGAACATTCTAAGCAGTTGGAAAAGGTAAGTTATATCATTGATTAAAAAACATATGTAATTTACTTATGTATTTACCTGAAGAATTTGTCAATGAAAGCCCTGCTAGGAAGTAACAGTCAAGTAAGTTCCAAATGCAGACACACCATTCACATGGTAGAGATCAAGAAAAAGTGATCAAGAAAATATTATGTATATTTAAAATAAAATATAAAAAAAAGAGATACATAGATGTAAGTGACTTTTTAAAAGCCTTTTGGAAATTTTAAATATATGCTATTTCAACCAAATCACACCCAAAAACAAACAGATCTGCCATCATCAGGGTACTTCCAGCAGTCTTCTGCCTGCCTACATCCTCAATCAGGCTGTTACCACCCCACAGCACATGAATGGCACTTTAGAAATGCATGTAGTCAATTAATAATAAATGACAACAGTGCATGTTCTCTGCTGAGCCCTATGATTCTTAGATGGAATAGAAAATCTGAAGGTGGATCTGAGAAGGTAGTAAGAGATTTCAATCTTTGCTGACATCAGAAATTATAAGACTGAAGATGGAGATTGCGAGATGGTGCTCTGACTGGTGGGTAAAGTGGGTGCACATAGTGTAGAAAGTGCAGGGCCTTATTCAGGTACATAGGTCATGCAGGCCAAATTCTACCACTATCTGTCACTCTGTTTATTTACTCCCCGTTATGTACTTGCATTGTTTGGCTTGGCCACAGTCTGGATCTAGGTTATTATAGGAAATAACTGAAGATTCTCCTTAAAATTCCCTCTTTAATTCAAGTGTCCATAATTCTCAGTTCTAAAAAGGAGAAACTAGTGGACAATTATTTGTTTACAAACTAATTAATAAGCCATTCTCAAGCAGAATCAAGTAACAGATTCACTTTTGATTAAAAATAAAATTGCTGTTGCTGGTGAAGCTTCTTCATGGAAAAGGTGAGCTCTGGTTTTGATTTATTATTTTGTTTAAGTATTTACAAAGCATGTAGCACTATTCATCTAACTTGCTGGGGATGATGCAGTATTGACAAAGATCAATGTTACAAAAGGTCAATGTTCTTGTTACATGATAGGGTTCAGTAGACACTGATTTGAGTGGCTGCTATTTCAGATGGGATTAACAGGCCAGGAGCGGAGACTTTTTTGTGAAGAGTGAACAGAATGTGTATGATATGGGAGTTGTACTATGTACTAAAAAGACACTAAAAAGAAGTCATTACAAGGTCACAAGTTACATACATGGTACACACCTCACCAAATCAAACATTAAATGAAATGGCAACTTTCATAGCAGAAATATATGCTGATTCATTTATACAACCAGTTACAGAACAGTGGAACATGCATGTGGAATAGGCAGCTGGGATGGATTTAGAAGAAAGAAGACAGGGTGTCGGACTCCATCCTGAATCTCTAAGTTATTTTGCTGGGTTGTTGTTAAGTGACCCCTAACCCGATAGGAAGATGGAGGTAGGCAGGCAGCTGGGCTGATAAACCAGACTAGATGGCTGATACTGCTGGCTGGCATGAGCGTCATCACATATTCTCTGGCTACTCCCAAGAGAACACCTGTTAGAGGAGCAGATAGGGAAGCAATCTGCAGAGCCATCAGTAAGAGTACTTTTTTTAAAAAAAAGTCACATGTACACAGGGACACTGTGGACAGAGACAGGACCTTCCCTGAAAGACTGGGCTAGGCTGGTTGGAGAGGAATAAATGGAAAGGAAGTCTTTTTGGGGACAGTGAGATAGGAGGAACTGTAGTGCGAGGATGATTCTGCCAAGCCAGCTGACTAAGTTGCCCCAAATAAAAAACTTCTCTAATAGAGCCATTTGCTCAATTTTTGCACCGAGAGAGGTCTATGCCTCCTTCCTACTGTAACTTTCACAGGTCTTCTCTAGGAATTTTCATTTTCCCCACTTACTCACCACTCTGGCAGTCTGGGGGCCTCTTTTCTTTCTCTCACTCCTTCTTTCGAGAGAGGGATTCCCAATAGCTGATGGCATGTAGTGAGAGAACAAACACAATGAGCTTTAAGCAGCAACTAGAGAATTCCCTAACCAGGAAGTTCTTGCATTTATTAAGTGCCCTCTGCAACATATTTTGGTCCTGTCTAGCAACTGTGGACGATGAGCAACTCTATAAGCACTTGACAGGAACTGTGTAGTTGGAAAAGTCTTGATGGTCTCCAGAGGATTTGTGAATATGGGAAATAATTCTTTACAATCACCTGAGTTGTGTTTCTATGGTCTTGTAAAAAACTGCAGACTATTATTTGTATTGCAGTAATTATTAAAAGCTCCCACTGAGATTGGGGCCCCATTGTACCATGCTCTGGAGAAACACATAGTAAGAAACAGTCTCTGTCCCAAGCAGCTTACAGTTCAAAGAGACAGGCAAATAGAGTGGGAGATGGAACAGACATAGATGAAGTTACTTGCCCAAAACCTTATAGCAGGACAGTGCCAGAGTCAGGAACAGAATTTATCCCAGTGCCCTATGTAGCCCACTGGCCATGTTGCCACTCATCTTAACTGTGGAAAAAAAATAGTGTGATGACAGTTTAAAAGTGACAGAAATGTTTATTATTAACAGTAGCAAAAACAGCAACAACACAAATAATAATAAATATGTATATTATGGATTGGGATTGAGGCCCCCATTGTGCTGGGCACAAATAGCTTTTTGCTCCTCTAATTATTCTATGTTTGAAGTAAATTCATTATTTAAAACATTAATTAAACAAATAAATATTTTAAAAATCTCACAGGATCTGAGAAATCCATTTTGCATTCTCCAGTAAAATTTCTAAAGTGTTTCAAAGCATTATTTTTGCTTAACAATACCTATCCATCATACTCCTACATGCTTTTTTAGAAATGAAAGCTATGCTTTTAATGCTTAAAAATATGACAACAGAGATTGCACCTTTGATGGCATGATTCTGAAGTGTTGAGTACAAAATAAAGTGGCAAAACAGCAAGACTCCTGCAATGCAGAGAACCATGGGAGCTGTGGTCAACTGCCATTTTAAAGCAAAGACACACTGCTTAATCAGGGGGAATAAAAGGTGTTAACAGCTGTTTCTGTCTAGGTCTTAAAGAGTACTAGGGTAAGATGCAAGATTTTCCTCATTCAAAACCACTGAATAACATTTTATGAAAGTTCTGTTTTAAGTGTTCTGACAAACAAAGGTTTTGTAGAAAATTATTCTGAATACAATGAAAACGTGTTTCCAGCTTGTGAGATCACATGACTTCTTGTAGTATGAACCAAATGAAAAAGAAAATACATGGCAGATTCACAGTTCCTTGGACTTTGATACCTCTCTGAACTACACTGGTAACCTCTGCAAGGCTCTTTGGCCTATGGGTATCTCATCCATCTGTCATGCTTCAGGATCCCTCCATTCTTTGTCTGCTTTTGGGACACTATTCTTCTATCTTTGCTAGACACTTTCTTCTTTTCATTCACCGCATATAGACTAGGAAAATAACCTTCTGTTAACCCTTCTCTACTCCCCCTAAACAGGGGTGAAACTAGTTTGAAACAATTTACAGGCCTGATTGAGATAAACTGGAACAGAAACTAGCATTTGATGGCCTGTATCAACAATGAGTCATATTCCTAGCACAGGCCAGGACTATATTTCAGGCTGTTTCTTTTTCTACTTTTTCATCCATTTCCCACACACATTCAAGTGCACTTTGTCTACCCCTTCCCCCTTCTCTGTTTCTGACATCGCTACCATCCAGATTCAGTTAAATTCCAAGTTTAAAAGGAAAACTCATGCCAGATTTATAAAGAAGTGGTTTAGCTCCTCAGACAGAAATGTATTGTGATAGCAGCTCCTTTTAATTCCTTTGTTTTCTCATTGGGATGTCCGTGATGCTCCAAATGTTACTGGACCCGTCCACTCAGTCAGCACTTCCATCCCTGCCTCTTGCATGTGGCAGAGGTTAAAACAGCAGCAGAAGTCAGATTTCCTGAAAAAACAGCAACCCACAGGACAAGTGGAATAGTGAAATAACCCAAAATTAGTACTGGGGAAAGTGAAATTGACCAACTGATCAAGAAGTAACCATACAATGGAAGTCAAGAAAGGGACAAGATGAAAGAGAAACTCAAGAAAGAAGGGGCCTTTCTACAGAAAGAGGACAGATGGTAATCAATGCACTGGAGATGTGTTCAGTTCCTGACTCAAACACCAACTTCCTGCTTGACCCTGGGCAAATCATAATCTCTGTGTTTCTCAGTTTCCTATCTGCAAACTGAGAAATAATGTTTCTTTAGTCTATGTAAGACATGCTCATCAGCGCTTTGGGGGATATTATTACTGGTTTTAATTAAAAGAACACCAAAAGGCCTCTGCTGAGTTTGTGCTAGGCTCTCTACACTATGCCCCCATTGAGTTAGGATGAAACAATCCATGCCCCAAAGAGTTTACAATCTAAATGATGGGGTGGGGGTGAAGGCAGACAAAAGGTGGCAGGAGAAAGAAAGGTATAGAGAGGTGAAGTGATTTTCCCAGGTTGCCCAATGGCAGATCTGGGAACTGAACTCAGCTCTACTGATCTAGTGTTCTAGCCTCTGGTCACCCTGCTACTATCATAAAACTATGAAATCATAAGGTAGGTGTTCTATACCCACTTTGCACAGAGGCCAATGACTAAGCAAGGTACAAGCAATGGAAAACAAGCCTCTGTGTGCCTAGGAGCTGTTGCTATTGCAAAGTTTCTCCACCTCACACTCCAACCCTCCCTAATGTGGGCAGTGGTTTAAACCCACACTCTAGCCTACAGTATTTTGATCTAAGTGTAAATTACCAGAATCTCATTCAACATCAGGGAGTTTCTCACTCTCAGTGACTGTTCCAGGAAAGAAGGTGTTTCATCAGTTTTGGGTGCTCGAGCCAAATAAACAATTTCCCTTTGGCTAAACTTTTGATGAGTAGGTGCGGAGGAATCTCAATCTCTCCCTCTCTCTTTCTCTCTCTAAATATAAGTCCAACTGTTATTTGCTAATTACAAATATAGTATTTAACATTTGTTTTTAAAAGGATATTTTCATGGTGGTTTATCTGTTTCTTCAGACATCTCACTCTTAACCATGTTAGTTCACCTGCCTAAGGAGCAAACATTTACAAAAGTTTAGACCTTAAAAAAAGTGTGTGCTACTGGCTATCATACAGACAGTGAATATTCATTTTGGTTCCAAATCTGTAGCACTCGTAAAGTAAATATGAACCTCATGTATGTTTACTTAAAAGTCTAATGGGAAACTAATGTTCTTCCTGACTCTGGTAAAGACCACTTGACCACTATCTGTGGGATTTTGGTCTATGGAAGCAAATGCTTTATATCAGTTGGCTGATGGGTAGTAAAAAATAAAATGATATACGAGAACACTTCATATATGCATGATTTCCCATTCAAAGAGATTAAAGCAATTCCCCCCCAAATACTTCTTATAGGAATATAGGGACAAAATGGCAACAGATGTTTAGTTCACAGAAGAAAAAAATAATTGCCTCCCATGAGCCATACATTTCAAACCATTCAAATAGAAACATGAATCTCTCTCATCCTGGATTTTGTACCATTGCCCATCATAGTTGCATATGAGAGCCTTCATATACTTACAAACTCTTGCGGAATTCATTTGTTCAGACGGAATCATTTCATTTCTCTCCTGCTTTAAAAAGAGTTTTGATGCTGCATATTATGCCATGTAAAGAAACCTGGATTTATGAAAAAATTCTGTTTTTCAGTCCTCTCCCCCCTCATTTCTTTCCCCCTGTGTTTTACTACTGCCTTCCCATTTAGTCTATCTCCCACCTAAAATGGGACAACCACAAAAGTGCTTTCAGGAAAATTAATTCAGACAATGGATGTTCTTGTGATTAAAGGCACTAGTTTCAGCAAATCTAGGTTCCGTCCCCAGCTCTGGTATGCATTCCTTTTGTGACGTTGTCTCGCTGTGTCTCATTTCATTATCTATCAAATAGAGCTAATGCAATCCTACTGCAATATGGATGGGTCAGCACAGCTCTGAAACCTAGGTATAAGAAATGTAAACCCAGGTTTACAATGCTGTGTAGATGCTGAAGCACAGGCTTGGAAACACTGAGTGCACAAGCCCAGGTCCTACAGACCCAGACTTAGTATGTAGCGTAGACATACCCACACATACCAAGATAAATAGCTGTTCTGCCCCTCTTGTGTTTCTGTCCTGAAGATATTCTAGCAAAAGTGTTTTTTGGCAGGAATATTTCTGTAAATGGCCAGTTTTAAGCAAATATTTGTGAATATTGACAGAAACTGAATTTTGTCTTATTAAAGGTCAATATTTACACTGGAAACCCCATTCTAAATGTTACCCTCGCCAATCAGGTAACATTTGACCTAGGTGTCTAGTCAAATTTCATAGTCAGCACTAACTGATGGCAAATGAGGTAGGGACCAAACATTGCTCCAATAATTCTTTTGGCAAATAAACTGGAATAGTGAATATATCTAAGAAAATCAGTTTTGTTTGTAGCTAATCAGCAAAGAGAAAAGAAGACACAAAATATGCTGAATAAATTGTTGTGAATTACTATTGCAACTCTATTCTTGTCCTCATCTTCTCGGGGGGCAGGGAGCAGGGGAGATGAACTACCTCTGTAAAACTCATTGCATGACTGAATTTAAACTGTACTGACCAACTTAAGGCACATACCATTGTTTTAATATCAGTGCCTAGATGATATACTCCTAATCAGGAAATCGCTTCACACAGTTTGGCACCAGTGAGGACTTTAAATTCTTAAGAAAGCAAGTTCCTGTGTTTCTAACTATTGTGAATATCTACGTTCCTCTTACTACATAATGCTAAACAGAACTGATGGTTCTTACTCCGACTTCATTTATAAATACTGTATCTGAAGTTTATTAAACATTAATCCTAGTAAGTAAACAGAGAGACAAGACTAGAATCTGACAGTGGTTCAAGAAGTTAAAGACTAGCTAACATTTAATTTGTGGAATGTCGTAGATAGGCAGTGCTAAAGGCTTCTCTAATGCAAGACTTCACAGGGATTTTACAAGCAGTGTTTCTGAAAACATCAACCTCTGCTGCCTAAATAAGGTCTCCTGGTGCATAGTCACTTAAGTACAGTACAGTAGGTGTTTCAGATTCCCAACTTCTGGCCAGAATCATCACCCAGTTTTTTTCATGCTGTTCTTCGTTATATATATATAAATTTTTTTTTTCCTCACCTCATACTAAGAAAACTTTCATGGCTTTACACTCATGGCTGGCTTTCATTTGTTTAACCAAGTTGCACATTTTGTAGATTTGCACACCTGCAAGTTAACTGCTGTCTAGAGAACCAGTCTTTAGACTGATTGGAATTTCATTTAAGACAACAATTTGAGTGCCCTGGCCCTCTCTTGCCTCCAAAACACACATGCTGAGCTTGAAAAATAGCTGTAAGTGTGCTGAAAGGAAATTGTAGAATGCTTTCTTTCCCCCTCTCTTTCTCTAAAGTCCCACTCTGCAGCACTATGGCAAATACCAGCAATACAGCTTGGGAAATTCCTATGAAAATGTTAACACATGAACCTCACATTATACATTAGCACTGGTCCTTACCAGACAAGGCCACTGAGAGAATTGTAGAGGTGTGAGAAAATTCCCAGAGCCCTGGTTTGCAAACCGACATACACAATAGTCATTGCAGGGCAGTAATAATGCAGCAGAAGAGGGAAGTTTTCTTCAAAAAGTTGATTCCTCTATGATTTGAAGACCGTTGTCAGCACTAAAAGTTTAATGGTACATTTTTGTTATAGAGAAGCTAGTTATCACAAGGGAAAATGGAAATCTTGATCCCAGAATCTCAGCATTAGTTTTTAAAGTTTTATTTCACTTGGTCTGATTGTTGTATGCTCTTACCAGATATCATTGTAAGACACAAGGAACTCTTTTGAATATTGTTTGAGCACATAAGATGAATCACCATCACTACTACTGGAAAAAGTGTTAAAGAAAATTCACAAAAACCATAATGTGAGAGTCTACTATTGCTTTTCTGGTGGGATTTTGTTTTACATCTAACAGCAATAGACTCAACTCTCTCACTTAAAAAAAATTAAAAAAAAAACAGTTGCAATTATTGGAACAGCAAAAGGAATTAGGAGAAATTGCATGGAATATTTTCACATATAAAACATGCAGCCCTTTTTCCTTTGCAGTAAATGGGGAAAATAGTATTGTCCAAAAGGCAACATCTAACCTAGGCAACATTTAGCCTCTCTGGGTAATGTATCAGTTAGATGGCTCTGGTATGATAAGCAGAGAATTGTTTACAGCTAACTGTTTTTTGCCTAGGACAGAGCATAGGGGAAATAAAAATAGGATGAAATAAAGTGTCACCATCTCTTGGTGTGGTCTTTTGCAGGTTCTCGTCTTCTCCTGACTGACCCTCTTCAGTTTATTCTTAATGAGGCCAGTTTCTGGAACCTCACCTCTAATTAAATCTAACAGCCCTTCAATTTCAGGACTTGCCATCTCCTTCAGTTGCCTGGCTTGTTTCTTGGAGGTGGCCAGGTACAGAGCTATCACCCCTTTACTATCCCAAGTCTTTTTGCTTTTTTTCCCTCTCTGTACTCTCCCCTTTATAGCAGACCTTGTTTTCTTTATTGAGTAAAGCTGTTGGTGCCTATCTCCATGACTGGCAGCTGCATTGGGGTGTGATCAAGCTGCTTGCTTGGTAACAGGAGTCTTCTCCCCCCTCTGTCTATGCTCCATATGGGGTTTGCAGACCCCAGTACACTAAGCAATAGAAAATGTAAGCTGAATATTAGGATAAATTCTCTAATTGAGTTCAAACTTGCCTTAGGGATGATCTTTTACTACTTCTGCCCAGGAAACCATCACTTTACAGTCTGGCCAGTTAAGGTCCTGTGTCTTGCTTCATTTTTTGGTTAAGGCTATTGAAGAGGTTCTGGGGAGAGCTCTCAAAGTATCTGGGTGTCTCAGTGTTAACTTTGGTTTTGATCAACATATAGCACAAACAGGGCATGAGTAGATGGTCTCCTCCATACCCATGGATGAAATCAGGCTTTTATGTTGCTATTAGATAGAGTTGGCCAAAAAAGCCACCCCCGCATTTCCGTCCCACATGAAATTCTGTCATTGTCAAATTTGGTTTTGTCCTGAATTGGGACAAAAAAATTAAATCTCAGAATTTTTTGTAAAATGAAATATTCTGAAACTTCATTTTAACCTTATCAAACCATATAAGGTTAGTAAAGCACTGGAACAAATTGCATGGGGGCGGGGGGTTGTGGAATCTCTGTCCAACCTGTTCTTAAAAACCTTCAGTGACAAACCACTGTCAGGAATGGCCTTGTAATTAGGCCTTGAATGCAGGGGACTGGACTAGATGACCTCTTGAGGTCCCTTCCATTCCTACATTTCAATGATTCTATATCATTTTGATAAGATCATAACATTATTATATACTCAAATGATAAAGTTGAAAGAATCAAAGAAATGATAGTTGAAATGAAACATTTCAATAATTTCCCACAAAACCATTGATACATTCCCACTAAACATTCCAATTTTGATCAGCCTTTGCCAATAGAAAAAAAAGGTTATCAGAAACTTTTAGATCAGCTCTAGTATTAGATTTATCAGCTGCCTTTGTTACAATCTTCATCAGCTGCTCCATATTAAAATCAGCCATGAGGATATTTGTAGCCAAATCCATCAACAGCTTCCATCAGCATTGGTTTAATTGTGGTGGCTTTCTTGCTATAAACATATTATTAGGGTGATAGACCAGTGAATTACAAAATGTGTTTGCAAGAAATGCTGCTACATAGCCAGCCATCACATGGTCACCAACAGAATCTGTGGTGTGATAAGATTGCTAATGACAGTCTGAACATCCAGCCAGAGCATCTGAAGGACCTAGCTAGAGATCAAGCCATGTGGTGCTTGATCTGCAAGAAGGCAATGTCTTTTGAAAGATGTCTTGATGATGTTGATGGATGATTGTTACCTTTGATTATTGGCTGCTATTGACTCATCTAAAGGTGGCTCTGTTCATTTCTTACTACATGTTCTCAGAGGAGGTCTTAGGACAATTGCTTAATGTCCCTGAGGCACTTTCACACGGGCTCCATTTCTATCCTGATACTACAGCTCCCTGGCTTAAAAACAGCTAGCCAGATTTGAAACTCCATACTGCAGTTAATTGAAAAAGGGGAAAAAATTCTCACACTATTTTAGTTAATTTTTTTCTACTAGCTCTACTCTTAGACAAAACTAATATTGACTTCAGCATTTAGACTCCTTTAAACAAATGTTTTATTTTGTGGTTTTGGGCCTGATATGTTTTGTTCTTTCCTCTGATAGGAAAAAACGTAGACCCCATTTTAAACAAACATTCTTTAATATAGTGCAGACAACACAGTTTTTTCACCTATTATTCTCAGAAAACATATATCCATGTGTAGTAATTTTACAGACAAGCAAAAAGAATATATAAAAGAAAAGCTTATGTCACTCTGAGGAAAATATTTCTAGCGACAAGAGAGCACAACAAGGACACTAACACAGATTAAACTTTAAGGACACTGCTCAAGGAGTTATTTTACACAATTTGCTGCAACACTTTGAAAAAGTCAGTACCCAAAACGAGAGAAAGGGAGAAATGTGAGCCCTTTTACATCCTCCAAGAAAATGAAACACTAAGAATCAGGGAAATGATTTATTGCTTTTCTTGTGTGTTCAATTGCCTTGCAAACACCAAAGCAGTGTGAAAATAAAAAAAACCCAACGTGGTTGATTCAGTGTTACTTGGTAGAAAGTGCCCAATTGCAAGATTCAACTGGAATCCTCACTAAGCCAAGATTCACATCATCTCAGCCTGGCAGAGATGGTTCATCACAGTGATGGCACGGCCTCTCTCTCAAGCACAACCCTTTGGCTAAATTAACCACAGATGTATTAGAACTTGGGAGGAGGTTGTATATGTGACTGCAGTGTAATGTGGGAAGGAGAAATAGGACTGGAGAAATGGCTTTCCATGTAGAGGGCCAAGGTCACCGTAATAATCTTTTTTCCTCCTCTACTTTCACCCAAAATGCCTCTTCACTTGTACCTTTTCCTGATCCTCCAGCTCTTCAACTTATCCTTCTCCAAAGCTCTTTTATTACTGCTGTCAGAAGAAAAGTGGCATCCAGTCACAGCTTTCTAGCATTGTTATGAGACCTGGTCAGAAAACAGGGTATTCCCGACAGCCATGGAAAATTTCAACTTATCAAAACCCACAGAATGGAATTATTTTGGTTAAACACCCAAAGTTTACAGTTTTAGGTCAAAAACTTTGGAGCTTTCTTTTTTGTTGACAAACATGACTTTTGCCGTGAAAAGTGTCTACTTTCTCTGGTAAATTTAATTTAGTTGAAATCCCAATTTTCCAATAAAAAACAGTTGGGCCTCTAATTCATAGTGTGATCAGACATAATTTAACCCCCTATAGTATTAAAAGATTTTGACATTTTCAATATTACACAAAGAATATTCCAACTGGTAGTAGGGGCTTTCAAGGTTTCGTATTAAATACCAGTACCTCTTTTCTTGAATCACCATCTTAATGATGCACAGATTTTTGTATCCAACCAGAATGATAGACACCAACAACCCTGTACATTGAGCCCATTGTCACATCTAGATCCATTTTCCAGATTTTGGATCCCAGAGGTTGTCTTCTGGGGGGTGGTTGCCATAAGCCACCCTATTTCAAAATGCAGCTTGTAGTCAACCCAAATTCCCCACACATATTGGGCAAACCAACCATCTACCACGACCCTGTGTAATGGGGAGAGAAGGAACAGTGTCAAACCAGACATCACCCCCAGAAGACTCTTGTTCATTTGGAGGTGATGGCTTGATCTTGTATCCACCCATATATATACATGGTGTATAGAAGTGTCAAGCAGCATTCTCTTAAAAGCCCAGCCTCGATGTACAGACCTGTATGCCTACAAAATAGTGAATGGAAACCCAGAATGCTGGGGTCATATAGAAATGACACTATTTCAGATTTCTACTAATTTGATTCACAGGCCAGATCTGAATTTGGATATGGACTTCTGTCAAGAGTTAGATAAAAAAAAAAATCATGGCAAAATCCAGATGTGCATGCAGACACCCTGGGTTAGCGCATCTCTAATTACTGAATAGGACAGGAAAAAAAACAGACTGTATCTGTCTGGTAAGTGACAGTACAATCCTGCTGATGTGTGTGTGTGAGAGAGAGAGAGAGTGTATATAAGTGTAAAAAATCTTCAATCATCATGTGAGATCAGGATCACCTACTTTAAATCAGGGATTGTGAAAACCCTCCTACTCTTTATTATTTTTACAAGCACTACAATTTTTCTTTCTTAAATTCAATTGAAGCTGAATTGGCCAATTTTTATATTTAGTCAGTCTGGATTTAGTTTGTATTTTCTGCAAAAATGGAGTGTTTAGATTGCTCCTTCTGGAAAAAACAGACAGAGAACCAGTGGTCCCCGAACAATTTTTATGGTGGGGGTGCTGAGAGCCATTGAACCAAACTGTAAACCCTGCATGTGATGGAAACCAGTTCAAGCCAGGGGGTGCAGCATCACCCCTGCAGCCCTAGTTCCAGCACCTATGTGGAGAATATCAAGTTCAAAGCTGCTCTGAGGCTAGAAAAAATGAGTGTAATACTAATTATTCTCTTATTTATCCAGTGAAATTTTTTACTATACTATAACTTGTACTATGGTTTGGGTATGTACTGCAGCTCCATTATAGCTCAAACAGTGCTAATCAAATGTTATAAAAACTCAAAAAGCAAAAAAACCAACAATAACACAAGGAAAATTCTTAGACATGTGGAAGAATAGTTCTTTGTTCCACTATACTACTTTTGCTAGCAAGGGTTTTTGTGTGACTTGTGTATTTGTTATACTTATAAAAATGTCAAACCTCAAAGTAGACTTACATACCCAGAATTCCTAATAGTATTTTCTCCTGATTGCCAATAAATGACATCATTTTTGCTTTGTTTGAACAGCTGGTCCTCACCCAATTTTAGGAGTTCAGAGGTACAATCAAGGCCAAGACATCATTCTTCATAAAGAAGAAATACAGAGTGCAAGGAAACAGAATATGTCGCCAAACATCCACTTCCCACCCGCCATGGAATACATGAGTGTGTTACATTAAATGTTCTAGACTGCAGCAGGGGCTGCAGGTTTGACTATAATGCCTCAATACTAAAATAAGGGCTACCTTATTTTCCGTCATGTCATCAAGTTGTCCTGCAGAAGGCATGTTTTCTTGAAGGACAAGCTTATGTAACATTTATTCTCTTTGCGCCTCATCATGTGCTAAATCTGAGAAGGTGCTGAACACCTGTAACTTTACACTGAAGTTACTGGGTGTTGCAGATGTTCAACACTGCTTTCACCTGGCCCTTATACTGCAAGCTGAAAAGTGGCTGTTGGTAAAGGAGATAGAGAGAAAAATTCAGGAGTTACTTTGAATGAATCAGGAAAGGGGTGGTGGAAAGGGGAAATGTTCCTTAACATGGTCAACTGTCCACATTTTCAGTCTTTCCTTATCTACTCCCATATCTGTTCCAGATCCTGAGAGCCCTTTGATCTGAAGAGAAGATAATATCAGTAAAGAGATTACAGTAGATTATTATGACATTGTCTTTTTGTTTGTTCTTCTTCCACATCAAGTGTAAGTTATTCCCTTGCAGTGGAGCTTTTGTTTTCCTTTTCCACATTGCTGATATGTTGCATGTTCATTATTTCTCTTCGCTATTAGAAAACTTTCATAACACTGAAAGCCACCAGCCTCTCTTTATTCAAATTCCTCTTACAGCCCAACTTCTCAAAGAATTTTATAAAAAATTAAAACTAGATCAAAATGAAACACTCACTAAGGAGACATGTCACTTTACTCGAGTGCAAAGTTAAAATTCCTGATGTGCATGAAGTTATTCATGTGTTTAAAGGCTTGACTTTCCCTGCTCTGCTCAATAGAGCTGGTCAGAACATTTTTGATGAAATGAAATTCCACAAAATTGTAGGGTTTCAACAAAAGTTTTCATTAGAGAAGGCATACCAGCCTTGTGGTTAGGGCACTGCAATATGCAGGACTCACTGCAAGTTCCTTCTGTGCCAGATTCAGAGTGATTTGGGAATGAGAAGCTCCGCTCTAAATTAGGCAGAGAACGGAATTGAACCAGGATCTCCCACATCAGTGCCCTAACCATCAGACTCTCTATATGCAGATACTTCTGTTTTCATGGAAACATTCCAAAAGGTTGTGTGTTCATTCCAAGACAGAATGAAAACAAATTTCCAAACCTTGAATGTTGCCATGAAATGGAATGGTCGGCCACCGGTCAGCACATTTTACATATCTTGGTTTTAGACTCTTTGGGATACAAGGCTCTAGTTTTTGTACAAAGCTGTGCACACTGGCTGCACTATACTATCAAATAATAACTACTTGATCGTTGTTAATAACAAATTATAAGTTAATAATTATCATTAATAAAATAATACTATCAAATTTAACACTGTTTATTTCCCCCCGCTCACATGCGTGATGTAGTCATGTCCCATTCTTCATTTCCTCTGATGCTACAGAAAAACAGGAAAACATAAAATAATTAAAAAAACTAATGCAGTAGCAAAGAACACTGTGTACACCTACCATCTTTGAACTATTTCAAAGCTTTTTTTTCTGATTAAGTGTCATGTGCTTGCTGAAGCCAGAAACACCTTTCTTGTGACAAATTTGGCTGGTATTCCCCTCCATATTCTTGTCTCCAAGAGTCAAGTGAAGCTGAGGAGGTTGCAGTGGGGCTGTGGGGATTGAATTACAATAAAAGTAGGTCACTGGTGAAGTATGTAATACATTTTCAGCTCATAAATCTTGATTTTTAAGTGTAAAGAGTACACAGAGGATGCATAAAAATTTAGGGCTACAGTTCTTATAGTTAAAAAAACACATATTGACTTAGGAAAAGTAGATTGAGGGTGAGGATTATTCCTACCACTGGCCAAATCACACTTTTCTGAAAATAAACATTAAATTGTAAAATGATAGTAAATCAGCCCAGATAAATTCTAGATGTATAAGTTCCCATTGTGCACCTGAATATTATTTTTTTTTTAAACTTCTAAAACTGCCTTACCACTTTACTCAGTAAATCAGTTTGTTATTTAAGGAGACAAGAAGGGCAGGCTTAGAAATTTCAAGCAATGAATGAGTCAAACTATTTATTTGAATTTCATTGACACACTGTGGGAAAGCGAAATGGCGACATTGCACCATTTCTGTGACTGCAATGTTTTCTTGTCCCATGTCAATGCACTTTATTTTTATTTGGATAGCTTCTGACTTAGACATAAATAAAAGAATTCAGACTCCTGCTAGTCACCTTCTCAAATGAGTGGGGGCTGGAGGAAGGACAGCTAATCCATCCAAACCTGGCAATGACAAATAACTAAGCAGTAGACAAGTAGATACTGGGCCAAGGTAAACTAAAGTAAGAATACCCGACATCAGGATGTGCTTTGGCTGTTATTAGTACAGGATGTCTTACATAACCTACAGCAAATATTGAAATCAACAGATGCTCTCATTGGGTGCAAACTGCATTATACATAGTTTTAACATGACACATGAGAAGAGATTAAAATAAAAGTAGAAGTGGACATTGACTTTTTATTTTGTCTTTGGACTCTAAACATTGTTAGTAATATGTGGTAACCTCATAGACACAGTCTGGTTCCAAATAACAGCATTTATTAAACATATACAAACATACAAGACCTAACTGCATATTTACATTGATGCTCTGTTAGAATCTGGTGGCTTTTTCAATACAAGCCAAGGAAGCCTATTAGAGGACTCCCAAACTATCTAAAAGGGATACTAATGAATTCATAAACACAACTTTTTTCCAGCCCTGCTTGCTATTTGCAGATGATACTGAGACATAAAAAATAAAATTAAGGAGTGTGGTTAATGTAATCTTTCCTTCATGCTAATTAACAGAAAAAATGTCATGCTAAACAGCCCAAACAGTTACTGCATGATAAGAAAATCCTGAATTTCTGCCAACTGAGACAAAATATACTTGCATTATTTGTGCATCATGTGAACACATGCAATAATATATCTTTCTGCAATTAAGCCATAATACAGCCAAGCACATGCTCATGCACGTGTTATGCAGCAGGTCTGACTAGATGATCATAATGGTCCCTTCTGGCCTTAAAACCTATGAGTCTATGAACTTAAAACATATGAAATAGTCCCATTCGAGTCAATGGGACTGCTCATGTTCTTAAAATTAAACACATACTCATAGGCTCTGCTGCTCTGTAGTCCTATTGGAATGAGATCTTAGGGCTTTCCAGGAACAGGTGTCCCTGCCCCATGAAGCTTATCACTGAAATAATATTGCATATGTTTTTATCAGCAGCACCTATAAGGTGGTGTATGTACCCGGGCAATTTAACAGAGGTCTTTAAATAATCTTTTACTGACAATGGTTCCCCTCCCCCACAGTATCCAAGAACAGATTTTGAACCCTGATTAATTGTCAGTATAGAGGAGACAAAACCAGCCTTAATCACGCCTTCTGCAAGGGTACAAGTAAATGATGTACAACAACAGAGCCCAGAGGAGTCCCTACTGCTGATAACATATTCCAGAGAGTGGTTATCTCCATGTTTGACAGAGCCATATAGCAAGGGTACCAAACTCAGTTAAAATAGGAACACCAAATATAGACCATTCATATCAGATTGTCTTTTATCTAGCTAAATTCTGCTCCCGTGAAAGGAATACTCTTCCGTTCTGGTGCTTGCATACCCAAGAACAAGACAAGAACCTCTATCCTCTATTACACAGTAAACACATTTCAGTCAGTTGCTTTTTTATCTATGCCACTTTAGCATGAGAAAATGCATTCCAAATCAATAGCATGAGGAAGAAAATGTGACCAAAACCATCCTTTCACAAAATCAAATTACAAAGAGAATTCAGGTCCATTTTCTCAACAGAATGCATGATATATGGACATTTCTATTCTTAGTTTGAGAAGGTGCAAACACATCCCAACTGACACACATCCCAACTACAGAACATCTCTTTTATATCCCATTTATGTTGTGTTGGTTAATCTAGCCACTTTATTAAAATTATTGGGTGTGTTTTCAAATACCTAAGATTTATTTTCACATGCGATTGACACCCCATTATTTCTTTTGGATCAGTTCATAGTAATCTTTCATTTACACTATACTGTCATGGTGACATGTTTTAATAACTTTAATGGGAGTCTAGCATGGAACAGGCTGGGTTACTGCTGTCAGTTAGTGTTGCTATTATCTGTGAATTTGTTGTATCATGGTTTTTTCTACTTTTTCCTTCTTTGTTTCCTGCGGTCTCTCACTAGAATAGTTCAATTCTTTCTTTTCCTCCAGGGCCTCCACGAGGATGTTAAACTTGTCCTTCTTGCATGCTCAGGAGATGAGACTTCCATGTTAGTGCAGCGACAGCAGTTTTTGTAGCTAGGAAATGGTGTCTGCTCATCACCTCAGTGGGCTTTCAGAGACTGGCTAAACACTACTGCTGAGAGCTGTACTGGCCTTTATATCAGTCTGGGTTCTTGTCTACCAGCAACCATGCAGCTAACTTCTTTAGTTCCCTGCCCTCACCACACCGCTTCTACTTTCTGGCTGCAGTTAATTTTGTCAATTGCTTCTTAGAAGTCCTTTCTTTATCGTATTTGCCAAGAAAGGTGTGGGAACTCTCAGTTTCCTAGAGGTCATGTATCCTATGGACCTGATAAACCAAAACAGGACTGAGATTTTGCAAAATAAAGAAAGACCATTCCTCCTTATCTCATCACTTGCTATTATCAACCATTTGAGAACTGTCTATACTTATTAACCCCTGGCTAGCCATGTTTTCCTCTAATATAAAACAAATAAGACATGCTCATGCATTGATTATGAAACATTAATAAAATCTTGGTTTATATTAATCACAGCAATAACTCACTACTCTAAATTAAATTATCTATGGGTAAAAAATTAGGGGTCATTAATAATAACTCTTTGATCATCACTCTTCCAGAAGAGTTCAAATTCCATCAGAGAAGGGGATAACATTGTGAAGTTTGTATCTGTTTGTGAAGTTTGTGAAGTTTGTTCTGTATCAGTTCACAGCAACTACAAGCCAAAATGCATTCACTGGAAACACCCTTCCAGACAGGAAGGATCTTGGCTAATGAAGCATCTGGGAGATAGGGGCCTAATAAACGTGGCACATATTTCCTGTACCTTAAACAAATAAATAAAAAGTATGAGAGCAGGATAATTTAGTAAGCAGTATACTGGGGTCTTTTAGTTTTTGATCATTGAGGGATTTTTCGTATTATTTTGTTGTACTTATTCAGTTACATGGAAATGTATCATATGTTTCAATAGAATTCCTACATAGATTTAGATACAAGCCCGGGACTGAATCTGGTGTAATTGGATTCAGCTTCTTCTGGGCCAGTTTTGGTGAGGACATGGATGGTGCTTTACATTTCAAGTCATATGTAAATTGATCAGAAATAGATGTAAGTGTTAAAGTAGCATAAACTGCACCCGTTTGCTTGCTAAATTAATTTACATACTGAGATGGAAGGATGGGGATGTCATTGCAAATGTAATGGGGCGGGTTGTGTCAGTTTAAACCCAGGCTGCTGTATTTCATAGCCTAAATACACTTCGCCACAAAAAGTATTATGTTAATAACTTACTATTCACACTGCATTTACTATACATTATACGCTTAACTGAAAGAAGCAAACCAGTTAAAACATAGCCTTTTTTTTCATTTAAAAATTTGTTTATAATTTTTGCAATTGCCTTCTATAGAATTTACATTCCTGGAAAGTAGGTGCTTCTCTGACTAATTTAGAAAGGTATATTTAACACAAATGTGATGGGGCAGAGAGGTCCCACACCAGCAGAGAAAGGGTTAAGGAGAGCCTATGGGCCCAGCTAGTTCTATCCCGTTATACCTGCAGCCAATTCCATGCCTGGAGGAGAAATAAAAGGTAAGAGTCACACAGTTCAGGGCTAACTAGCCAGGAAGGTGGGGTAGAGCTCTGTATCTTTGCCTGAAGTGACCTTTGTCTACAGAGTTGTGGAGAGAGGGGCCTGCTAGCTGAACAGTCAGTGGGAAGGAATAATTATACCCCAAGGAGTGAGTGACATATGTGTAACAGACTTTTTGGGAACCAAGACTGAAGTAAAGAGCAGGGATGCCCAATGGGAAGGTTGGTGGGCAGCCCAGTAACGAGTTGTGTTTGTTTAGAACATTTTGATACTAGGTCCCTCCAACCACCCTCTCCCCTGAAGGGGGTAGCACTGCAGGCCAGTTAGCCAGGGGGCTGAAGCTAGTCTCAGTTGACAGCAGAGACAGACGTCTTCCTCCCATGGAAACATGTGGGTGCATCAAGGCACCTCGTAGGTCCATAAAGGGGCACTGCTCCAGCCGCACCCCTACACAAATAATCAGACTCAGTGAGAAACTATCTGTACAGAAACAGGAAGAGCCTATGTTTCCATTCCATTTAACCAGATTAATCTGTCATTTATTTATTTTTTTAGATTGAAGTGCAATACAGTCTAACATATGATAGCAATAGCCATAGGAAAAGTAAAACAGTTTTTGACTATGTCTACACTGCGGGCGGGGTTGTGATTTGCAGCTTAGACAGACGTGACCATGTTTGTCTAACTAGCTCACTCAAAATAAGAGTGATGATGCATTGGTGGGGGTTCAGTGGGGGTTGCACAAGCCCACTTGAGCCCCCTGGGTACGTACTCATTTGTGCAGCCCGTGCTACCACATCCTCACTATTTTTAGTGAGCTAGCTAGATTCAAGTTAATGCATGTATGTCTCTGCAAATCAAACCCCCAGCTGCAATTTACCTGTGGTAAACGGCAGGGGCAAAGGGGACTGTATTAAAATAGTTTAAGTCCTTCCTGAAGGAATTCAGTCAAAAAGTGGTGATGGGAATCTGTACCTCTGCCACCAGCAGCTAGATTGCCAAGTTAATCATAGAATATTAGAGTTGGAAGGGACCTCAGGAGGTCATCTAGTCCAACCCCCTGCTCAAAGCAGGACTAACCTCAGCTATATCATCCCAACCAGGGCTTTGTCAAGCCTCAGCTTAAAAACCTGCATTGCAGCCCGTGCTACCACATCCTCACTTCTATTTTTAGTGAGCTAGCTAGATTCAAGTTAATGCATGTATGTCTACACAAGCTGCAAATCAAACCCCCAGCTGCAATGCAGATATACCTGTGGTAAAAATACTAAACGGCAGGGGCAAAGGGGACTGTATTAAAATAGTTTAAGTCCTTCCTGAAGGAATTCAGTCAAAAAGTGGTGATGGGAATCTGTACCTCTGCCACCAGCACTTTTGGGGTTCCGGAAAGATCAATCCTCTCCCGGCTCCTATTCAGCATCAACATGCAGCTGGTAGGTGAACTACCAAGATGACATGGTCTCACGTGCCACCAGTATGCAGGTGACAACTCTATTTATCCTTCACCATATATGGCCAAACCACTACCACCAAGATGGCCCTGTGCATGGGAAAGATCAGCTCATGGATGAAAAACAGCTGTTTGAAGCCAAACCTGAGCCAGAAGGAGATTATACTGGATGACAGAGGAAACCACTTTGAAGTGTTTGCACCACAATGCAGTCTCCAGAAGGAGATTATACTTGGTTGAAGTGTTTGCACCACAATGCACAGGTACACACCCACAAACAGTCAATTTAGTTCGCAGTTTGGGATTCCTCTTGGATTCCTTGCAGGATATACTGAAATCAGTGGAGTTTCACCTGCTTAACCCTTAACTGATTTGGGCCTAGTGAATACACTACCAATGAGAGAGTTTCCTTATTAGTTTAATTATTTTATGTGACAAATACCCCATATAAGTCTTTTCCTGTCCTACAAACATCTGTTCCCCATTCCCTCTTCCTGTTTCCCCTCATCCCTTTTGGAGCCACTATCACACAGTGACAAATTTTCAAAACACTAAAAACAATGAGAGTTCTGTAGCACTTTAAAGACTAACAAATTTAATTTCAGTAGGCATAAGCTTTGGTGGGTTGCACCCCACTTCCTCAGATGCAGTTGGTAGAAATAATATAGCAAATACAGACAACGTATAACACAGTGAAGAGATTTTGGAAAAATATTTAATGATTGCACCCCTTTTTCCTACATCTACTTTCAGGGCCAGGGACAAGTCTCAAATTGCAGCATCACAAGAGCACATCACATCTTGAGGAACAAGATACATGTAAATTAGAAAGTGTCTTTTTGTATCCCGATGGCTTATAATTATCAATAAGGTTAAAAATGATGTGGAAAGTTACCTGTGTGATAGTTTAAATTAGATGACCTAATGTTACTAATGTTATATTATTTGAGACATATTCCTGAAAGCTTTCTTGAGTATGAGAGTGACTATTTAATCATACCCAGCTATGAGCAGAATAACTAATTATGATGTGAAATGGCTAATATTTTCACAGGGACTAGGTAACTAATACTTCAGAACATTCTATCTTTTCAACCTAATGGTGCTCACATCTGCAGCAACTGTTCATGTTTGATTGTACTTTGCAACTCATCTTAACTTAAAAAAATTAAGTCAATTAAAATGTCAAGGTCGCACACATGAGAATTTTGAAATTTTGACCCACAGGGTGGTTTACATATACTTCCATTCTGGAAGTGTCTAGTAATTCCAGTGTGTGCTGTGTCTAGACAAGAACTGCAGGTCACAAAATTGAATACATACTTTTATGTTATGAGACATACCATTTTCATTTAAAGGCAAGAGCTCCCTCTAGATAATAGTTGGGGAATTTTCCTTGTTTGATTTTTATCCTCAACCTTAAAGAAAACAGAATCAAGTTAAGTCCAAGTGTTAATCTCCTTCCCACCAAAGCACAGTGCAATAAGCTCAATGATTTGAAGAAGTTTTTAACTTTACTTTCCTCTATATTTTCAAGTTTAATAATAAAAAATGTTGGGGATCTGAGTTTATTTAATATGTCACCTTAAGTTTTAAATATTAAAAAAGCCAAAGGTGATTTTATACAGTTAATATCAACCCAAATCATCATAAGGGCTCAAATGTTAGAGTGACAGAAGCCCCATCAGTTCCTGCATTATTTCTGCACATTTAATCCAGGAATATAACTTTTAAATTTAGATTTCTGGCAATAATAATCCTTAAAGGATCTATATGCAATTTACATGGATATTTTTTATTGTCAACTAAAGTGTTTTTTCCTCTCCTCATTACTGCCAGGAAACTTGCTCACTAGAATAGTGACTGCCAACCTTTTTCACAACGTTGTCTAATTTTACAACAGAAAAAAGTTGCAGGATCCTTCTCCCATCTAGGCATAAAGAAAGGGATGGTATTCATGTGCTCCTGAAAATGGTACGTGTCATCCCAAAGGTCACAAACCCTAGAATGAGAAAAAGTTCATTAGAATGTTCATGGAAAGCATGTAAAAAGAGAAATAAAATGCAATATATTGTTTAAGTGGATGTTTACAGAAGTTGAGATATTTCTCCAGCTAATATATAGACAGAACTACCTATGTTCTCAGAACCACCACATAACTACAATATAAGACAACGTCCTAAAACACAAACTTTGTTCTTTAATAGTGAATTAACAGAAGTTCCAGTTGCTTTGCCAATAGACGGGACTGGTAGACACCTCACACAAGTATATCATTCTATTTTATAGACAGGAACACAAATGTACAAGCTAGCAATTGCAATAAAAATATTCATACATCTGCCAAAAAGTGAAGGCAGTTGCAGGCTGCGGAGTTTGGTATGTCTCAAAATACCTCATTGATACCTCCATTTCTGAGCTACATGTATTTTCCTACTACAACATCTTTAGAAACAAGCTAAATAAAACCACATAATTTGCTAATGGTTAATTAAGTGGCCAAGTATCAGTGGCATACTTTTTCCAGCAGTGAGGAATGTTTCTTTTAGGTCATGTCTATGCTACAGAATGAAGCACCTGGACCATAGTCCCACCCCTTTTCTGTCCCTCCCCCCCGAGGCCCCGCTCTTGCTCTCTCCCATGGTTTTTCCCCACCAATGTCCCACCTGCTGCTCTCTACTCTCTGTCCCCTTCCGCCCCTCCAATCACTTGCCCTTAAGGCCATGGCCTCATCACCTTTTTCCTGCCTTAAAGGCGAGCTACATGGGGCGGGAGGGAGAGAGGAGGAAGTAAGGCCTCAGAGGAGAGGCGGAGCATGAGCAGGGCCATGGTCCGGGAACCGGTGCCTCCTCCTTCCCCCCCTCCCCTCTCCACACACACACTCTCTCTCTCTCTCTCTTGGGAGTTTCCAGCATTTCTGGGCATAGCCTACCCAAATGAAAGAGTCATGCCCCGCTTATGTTTATAGGCAAATCAATATGACCACATTTGAAGAACCATCATGATATTCTTCATTCAATGAAGGTTCCTAAAAGAATACATTAAATTAAGGCCCAAAAATTCTGAGTTGGGTCCTGTTAAACTGTCCCAGCACAGTGGCTTTAACTTCCTATTTGCTCTTTCCTCTAGTTCTCTGTATGTTACAATTGTTTGCATTGCAGGCTAGTAGAAATCCTTCTCCATCTTGGGACTCCTGAACAAATATCACAGTGTAGAAAATTGGTGTTTTCTGCATGTCCAATGCATACTTTTTTCCCCACCATAGGTCTAATCCAAGTCCACTAAAGTCAGTGAAAGCCTTTCTATGAATTTAAGAGGCTTTGGATCAGGCATCAAAAGATTAACCAGGTATCCTTTTTCATTGCTGATCTAAGTTGACTGACGTTGGTTTCACACACTAGTGACTTAGAGACTTAATAGAATGGGAAAGTCTAGAATTAATTTGCCAAAGAGATAATAAGCAGAACAGTGCAAAGAGTAATCCAAGATGCAGCAATCCAGTGGAAAGTTGTAATTGATTCTGAATAACTTCCTTCTTCTTCCCACACACCCAAAAGCTGAGAAAACGCTGGAGGAAAGATGAGAAACTCAATTCCTATTTCCCTTGAACAAAGAGCCGAACCTTGAGAATCAGCTTTTTCCCCTTCTCCTGCAAGGGAAAAAAATTCTGGGAGCATCTCTGTTGGGATGGAAAGCTGATGAATATGAATCACAGTGCTGTTGGATAATTTCCTGCTTATTATAACACTTAGCAATAAATGCCAGTTTTCTTATTGGTAACTGATATCCTTTTGGCCTGCAGCATTTCCTGTACCTGTGTGAGATGAGGAAACAATTGTTTTGGTAGTGTAGGTGAATGATAAAAAAAGAACATGCATGGGCACTCCAACTGAGAAAACAACAGAGCTCTCAATAGTTTCATCAATAAATAAAGTTAGATCTTTTTGTGGGCCTCTATACACTAATGAATGCTTTTTCTCTATAACTTGGCAGAGAAGTTGCTTGGCAAAAGCACTCCTATTTGTCTTTGTGAATTGGTAGGTACTTAGCCAGCTTTACATATTATCTGCAAAGCCCACAATGTAAAACTTTGGGATCATAATCAATGTAAAATTTAAAAAAGCATTAGCAGCTGTGGCACATTCTCTATTTGGAGATTAGACTTTACATCTATTTTAGATGGTTACACTCAGTAGAAACTAAATCTACTCCATTTTCAACAGCACTGAGGCTCTTTTTATATTATTGTACCAGTGATATTACATTTCTGTAAGGCTGAGTATTATTAAGAACTAATATCTACTAGGGATATAAGCAGCTAAATGTTTAAACATTAAGCAGTAGTCTTACCGTTTACTAATTAATCTAAATGTTGCCCTTGGGGAGCCATTGTGGCTCCCTGCCAAGCAAGAACTGCCTAGCTGTGGCTCTGCACACACTGGGGAGGGAGCCGCGCTGGGCTCGGTGCCTCCCCATGTGCAGAGTTGCAACTGGGCAGCTCTCACTGGGAGGGAATCGCAGAGCCCAGTGCGGCTTCCCTCCCTCCTTCCCTGCCCCCCCGTGCAGAGCTAAACCATTTAACCGTTCTATTTTTAGAAGTTTAAATGGATTGTTAATTAAATGAATTTTTACATCCCTAGTTTCTACCCTACATTCCATCAGGTACATTAGAAGAGATGCAGAGGTGCCATGTAATTCTGGAATCTCCAGGAAGAATTTCAGCTGAAGCAAAATTTGTTTATTTTATTTTGATTCCTTCAGAACTCTGAGACAGCCCATACTACCACGCCAACTACACCACTACTGATGGAGATGCAGCTGATTCCCCGCATCAGCTTTCAGGCACACACCTGGATTCTACTCGAAGAAGCATGGATTATATTCACTCTTTCACTATTTGCAGTAATTTTCCTAGCTGACACTCTGTATTCCATTTCAAGCTGTGCTGCAAGTCACATGAAATAAAAAAAGCGGTTTTCAAACAAGGGCTGCTTAGCACAAATTGTAAAAATAGAACTGGCACTTCTTAAAAGTTTTTGGCTTAGCATCTCCTTCCTAAGAGTTTTTTAAGGCAATTACGCTATTGACTAAGTATGGAAATGCCCACAATAGCCATTACAGCTGTGTGAATTCTTCTGAATCCTGTTCACAGAACCCTGCTGACTTTATCACTATGATTTTCTCATGCACATTAAGACACTAATTCAATAAATGGTTCATGTGAATTCAAACCTCCTCATTCACATGACAACAAATTGTGGGCCCATTATGAACTACTAGGCAGACTTCAGTCCAATGTATGGAGCAGGGTCCAACCATACATAGTGAAAACTATGGGAAGGCCAGGAAACTTTGAAATTTGCCCTGGCCACTGCATATCACACAGAGAAGTCAATGACGGTCTGGCCTACAAACCCTACTGATCCCCTCTAATCCATGCAGAATTTGGAAATCTGATGAGACACAGAACCTTCAACTTAAAAGCCCCTTACTATCACAGCGACTCTCGACCTCTGGGGCTCTGTCCCAGTTGTCTAGTGGCATGTCTGGGCTCAGCTGGGGCTGTCCAGAACCAACCTTTAAAAGTGGGGTTTTTCCAGTCTTGAGAGGGTTTTCCATGAAAGTTAATGCAGCCTCTGACTGCATTAACTTTCCTCAGGATTGTCTGTAAAGCTCAAGGAAAAGGAACATTACTTCAATCCTGGCCAACCCATTCCTCCCCTGCCACCACTTCCATATGTGCAGAATCCATGGGTGAGAAAAAAGTGTTGAGGAGTCCAGTTGTATGTGAAACATTCTGCCATGAAGGTTGTGAGGGAAGATCCTCATACAGAGAACAAGATTACAAGGGCACAATTTGAAAATGAGCTGTCAGAAAAATATCAGATGTTTCCATAGTTTGGGTATGGAGTGCTTCCCAATAATGACCATACCTCTTTGGCTGGTGTGGTGAAGCCCTCCCTCCCTTCTGGGCTCAGTTTCTTAAGCCTGGGACATACCTAATGCTTTCCACAAATTTTGGTAGGCATAATTAGATGAGCTCCCAACACTATAACATTCCAGCCGGCGAGGCAACAGAAATTCAAAAGAATATTCAGGAGAAGTGAAAATAAAAAGTCCTTGGGACATAATGGCATGTTAAAATCTGTAGTATCTAATACAAATTTCTTGATGTGCACAAAATATACATGGGGATAAAGTCTCCATAAACATTTAAGGGACCCATTGAGAGATCTTTTTTAGTACATAAGTGAATAGAATTGACTACATGAAGTCAGGACTACATGTCTATGGTACTTTATGCTCCCCATTACCATAGTACCGAGCATCTCACATTCTTCTATGTAATTATCCTCACAGCATCCCCTGTGAGGTAGGGATGTGCTATTGTTCTCATTTTACAGACAGTTAACAGAGGCACAGAGCCTAAGTGTCAGATTATAAAAATTTAGACTAGAGTATCAAAGGTCAAACAGGAAGTATGTGGTGGAACAGGATATTAAAGACAGATATCTTGGAGTCCCATGATAGTACTCTAGTCATTGGCCTATCCCTTCTCTGCTGGAGGGGAGAAGTATATATTCTATGTAAAGCTGTAAAAAATGGAAACCTGAGTTGCTCAAACCAAAGTGAAAATACAAAAAAGTTAACACACTTCTGTAAGTGTTTATTTTATTGGAATCAGAAAAGCTGATAGTCAGATCATTCTTATAGGCTTAGTAATAATGCTTTTTCTTTTGGTAACAAAAATGAGAAAAAATAGTAACAGAAATAGTAACAGAAAGGAGGCCAAGAAGTCCTTTATCATGCAGTTAATTACTGCACAGGATTCAATAAGAGTAGAAGAAAATGAGGGAAACTTCATATCATATGCCAGATAATTGACTGGCATATAATGAAATGTAGGAATGCATATCTTGAATGCCTATTAACTGTTTTCTTCTGCAGAGCTGAGATAATATTAGCAATGTTACACTTCATTAAACCTAAATAGGATCTTTAGCACACCCAGACTTTCAGATCATGACCAGTCATAGCTAATAAGAAAGGCCATGTACAAGGTCAACTTATTTCCCCCTGACTTTGAGCCATAAGTTTCTGGCTGGGGAGACCAGGGACTGCATTTCAAGGAGATCTAGGCTTTAGTCAAAAAGGGGATGGAGTTTTGGAGCACTTCCCATTGCATTTACATAAGGGAGTTATACCAAGGAACACCACTATTCAATACCACAGCCCAACAGTAGATTTGTAGATTGCACCGTAGTAGGCCACCCTCATCCTGCATGCCACACAAGATGTTCCATTTTAAGTTTGGTTTCTTTCTTAGTTATACATAAATAAGCTAGAAAGGATTTCCTTTTTGTCAGCATTTCTGCATCAATCCATCTAACCATCAAATCTTTACAGTCTCCTAAACCTTTGTAGATGCAAGTAAGGGAGAAATTATAATCAGAAACTAGTGTAACAGAAACAGTTTCATGGTGACTGAACACGTCATATAATCCACCCCTTGCTGCAGAACTGTGGGGATGAAAGGAAATAGAGAATTCAGATATGGGTATATTATTATCCCATTTTACAAATGGGAACTGAAGCAAAGTGAGATTATGTAAATTGCCCAATGTCAAACAGGAGGTCTCTGACAAAGCCAGGAACTGAACGCAGTTTTCCTGAATCCCAGGCCAGCATCTTAGCCACAAAACCATCCTCCCTTCCTGATTTTTGTTTCTGAATCGTCCTATTCTTCTCACAAAATATAGGTCTATATCCCAGCAAAAGTAGATGGTGATATCTTCATAACAGTGCTTAAAGGAAGAAATTTAGCACTGAGTAGCCTTTTCTACCTAGATACTGCAGGCCTGGAATACAGATGTGTATTTTAGGCTAGCTAGTAACCTTATTTGCCAAGACTACCAAGGTTGTTGGGATTGCTTGTGAATGGCAAAGTGAAATTACAGAAGTTTTGTGGGCCTTCCTTATAGACCAGGGACATGCAAAAATTAAATTCAGCATAAAGAACCACTGCTGCATGTTACCATTTTTTCAATATAGGATTGTCCCAAGGTCAAAAGGGAATTAAGCAAAGCACTTCAACTGAAATGGCCCTTCTTCCAACCGCACAGGGTTGTGGCAAACTAACAAATTTATTCTGTCAGCATTAACCAAAGAGACATGTAGGGAGAGTCACTGTAAGAAAAAAATTGCTATTGATGTGTTTTAAAGTTATTATCTAAAAGTACCAGCTGATATGTTCCTCTGTTCTGCCTACCAGTCAGAACACACAGCTTGCAGTTCCAAAAGCAACAAGAGACAATTTGTATGGAGATGTAGGCCAATGGAGGAAGAGTGGAACAGAGGAGAAGGGAAAGAAGGAGGTTAAACTTTATGCTTTGGTTAATTTCTCCCAACTTCTCATTTTTACTCCAAAATTCTACTAACGCCGCAATATCTAAACATAGAAAAATATTCTGGATAGAAAATTATGAGCCCAAACAGACTAGCATACACTGAGGTTAAATGGTAAAATTTCCATTTATTTCATTGGGTGATGACCCTTTATGCTATAAAAAAATTTAAAATAATGTAGGCAGTGGTTGATAGGTGTTTTATTGCAAGACTTGTTCTTCACCTTGTTTTTACTTACTTTTTATTCTTTATTACTCAAATTATTCTCAAGTCTTATCATTATATGGTCAATTTTTATTCAGCTTCCTTTGAAATTGTGTTTTCACACTTTGTGGATTATTAGAAATTTAGTCACATAAGTACAATTTAGCTGCAGAACTTTACGTCATGCCTTTCAGAGTTAAGCCTACCTAACATTTCTGCTATTCCAAACCTCGCTTCATAATTGCTATAGTATGAGTCTCCTGGTAGATTACTGATTTTGCTATTGCTGGAGCTATTTTTGTTGGGATAAAAGCCTCTTCTACATCAGTTTTTAAAATTTCATTGTCCGTTTCATATGATACTCCTGTAATTTTCTTTGGATTTCTTTAAACTAGTCAATTTTAATAGAATTTTCAAAATTGTATTTGCTATCCTTATTCTTCCTACCCTCTTGTTGTAATATTCATTGTTGCTAAACAGTATTTACTTACACTATTGTTGTTATGCATTTTATAAACATGGATGATGCATTTGTTGTTCCTCTTAATTTAATTAAAAAGCTAGGTATACATAGCCAAAAAAATTAATCATTGCATGATTTCACTTGAACCCATGAATTTCCTCTGAAAAGTCCATAGATAAACAGATTTGTAAACTGAAAGTTGGAAATTAGAATACACCTCTTAAAGACAGATATTCTGGTCCTAAACCAGACAAACAGCAACAGGAAGTCTACTTGTAGTCCAAAAACTTTTTATTGCTCTAGCTAAAGGTCTGGGTTTCCCAGATTTACTGCTGAGATATAGAATCCTGGACTAAAAAGCTGGAAATATTTTGATGCCCCTTCCTCCATACTTAACTTTACATGTCCTTTTGGTTCTCTCATTGGCTATTGTAACCAACTATTTAAACAGTTATTTTGGTTACTTTGTAGATGTGACTGTCTGTGGCTAGTAGCCAGGATCCGTTAGATGGAAAATGCAGACATTGCATCGTCTGTTGTTTGTTTTGTTGACTAGACTTCCTGTGGGCAAGACATTGACCTGGGAACGGATAGCAGTGGCTAAATTACTTCTTGGCACTTTGGCTTTGGGCATGCATTGACGACTCCATAATGGACCTTTGCACTGGATGCTTTGGGATGAATACAGAGGTGGATATCAAGATTTATTCATTGGTTTTTAGTGGTCACATTTCTTCCTTAAAACTGTAATGCCAATATTTGAAAACCAAGGGCTGAAAGTTTGGCTTCTCAATTCATGTTTATGCCCCTAAATAAGAAACCTCATTTTCAAAGTGCTGCAGCTCCCACTGATGTCAGTGAAAGCTTCTGGGTGCTCAGCATGTTAGAAGATCAGGCCCCTAACTTTAGGCACCCCTTTTTTGAAAAATCTTGGCCTGAGTGTATGTTTATAACAATCATTTCAGTTTAATCCCTAATATCCAATTTGGCTTTTGCTTGCTCATTTCTTACAACAACAATAAATATTAAAATAGCCTTACTCTATTCTCCCTCCCCCTTTTCCTTTTTTGTTTCCATGCAGCTCTTAAAGGTTTTTTTTTTCTGTTTGGGTTTTCTTCCCCTCCTCTGCCATGTGATTTTTAAAGTTTTAAAGTTTCCCAACAGCTTTTACATTTAGGGCACCATATTAAATTTCACAGTAAAAGAAATTTGACTGATCTTATCAAAAAGTATAATTTCAAAGTAGTTTCTGATCTGACATTGTCTCAATATATAGCTTCTCTTCTGCTAAAGATGCTGGCTCTTCTTTAACTATGGAATACATATTCATTTTCTGTAGACTTTTAATGTTTCAAGGGAGGATTAAATAAATAATATTCTTTCACCCATTACTAACTAATGGTAACTGAGTATAGTCACTCAGAAGGTTGAATAATTCAGTGATGAGTTGTCATGACTAAGGTAGTTAATACTAATTTTATCCTAAGTATCACCACTAAGGGATGTCTATGCTCTAGGAACAGAGTCTGATTGCAGCTTGAGTAGACATACCTGAGCTAGCATTAAACTAGCTAGCTCAGGGCCCAAAGCAGTGATGCTGTGTTAGTGCAAGCTTTAGCATGTGCTGCACAAACCTTCCTGGGTACTTACTTGTGGGAATAGCTTCCTAGGACACTAAGCACCCCTGTATTCACACCCTCCACACTATTTGTAATAAACTTTGTACAAATTGTGCTTTGTGAAGTATCATTTGAAAACTACTCACTGATCATTATTATTCTTGCACAATGTGTGTAAACAATGGGTATTAAGAGTGATGGATACATGATAGAATTATGACTAAAGTGTGTTTAAATCAGGTATTCCAGAAGATTGGTAAACAAGTCAACACTAGACAAAGAAACACATTTCCTCCCCTGGAAGTTACTTCCAAACTGCTTTGAAAGACAGTGAGAATGTATTTATATATCATGTAAACAGACCCATCTAGCTAATGGGGCCGGGGGGAGGCAAAAACCACTCTAACAAGTTGGGAAGCGGACAGCAGGGCATCTACACCCAGCAGAAGAGAGAAGCCTGCTCTGGGTTTCTCTTTTCAAAGAAGACATTGCAAAGGTTTAATGGTCTATCAAGACAAGAGGGCTGAACTTCAGGTGATAAGCAATTTAATCAACTCACTTTACACTTTATCATACAGTAAATTTGTATAGAGTGAGGTGTTTTATGAAAGCCTATGACACACCGGTGATTGATAAAATAAGCATGATGGAATCACACTGGAAGCCCCATTTACATTCAGGAGGATGGGAAGTCCACAGGAAGGGTAAAACAGCATGAGGTCATCATGTCTCTTGAAACAAAGTCATTAAACTTTGGGAGATATAATCCATCTTCTGTACTGACAGCTCCAAATGTTAAAAAATCATGAGTCAGGCTCATCAGAAATAATGAGATTAGGTAAAAAATAATAGATTTGGAGTTCTTTTTATTTGCCTTCTGCTTTTTGAGCCATCAGAGTGCACTGGGGTCACATTTTGAAGTTTTCTTCACAGCCACAAGGAATAGAAACTTACTTTTTTCTTTAAGAATGAAGTCTGAAATCACCACATATCCACTAGATTCCAGGAGTGGAGGCTTTAAGGAAAACAATAATTATCATGAGACTCATGAAAAAAAATCATGAGAGCTGGCAACACTGAGTCTTTGGCATCCATCACTGGACAAACAAGGAAACAGAGCTGTTGCAAGCTGAGAAAGATGGGTCCTACAACCAAGGGGAGTTGAAATCTCTGGAAACTGAATATAAGTAAGCAACATCTTGAACAAAGCCTGTATCTTATTACATTAAATTTTGGCCTGTTAGAAATGTATTTTGTTTTACGCCTCCATTCCATGAACTCCCTTAATC
Source organism: Emydura macquarii macquarii (assembly GCF_026122565.2). Classification (NCBI taxonomy): domain Eukaryota; kingdom Metazoa; phylum Chordata; order Testudines; family Chelidae; genus Emydura; species Emydura macquarii. The sequence continues at coordinate 1,663,813 of NW_027130613.1, forward strand.
CTAGATATATTCTGTTAATAAAAACAAATGTATGTTCAGGGCCACAGTGTATACAAGTAAGCATGTGCATAAGTTTTCTTTTTGTCTGTGTTTTTTTTTTGTTTGTTTTTCAGTTGGTTCCTTATGTGCACATTCTCCTAATAAAATTGCCACCCTGCATTCTTTTAGCTTTTAATATATCTCCAGTACTTCACCTACTTATTCTGCTGTTTTCAAGGGATTCTTAAAACTCCAATTTTAGGGAAAAATTAAAATTGGCCAACTACCTAAATTTATGACAGAAGTAAAAGGGGTAATGTGTTGGGTTCCACTAGGCATGAATGAAGATGTAATTAAAAGGATATAAGTGAGGACCAAGTGCTGTTTGTTAAGCAACTGATTAACAGGCAAGGGGGAAAACAAATCATCCAAAGACATCCAAATAACATTCATATGTGCAAGGCTACCCAAGAAGATTAATGCAGGATATCAACTTTTATGGGTTAAGCCATATATTCTGACCCTTTTGAGAGGTTATAAATGTCAAAGGTATAGGCATGTGACAGCTGTCTGTAAGGGGAAAATGAGGCGTGAATAAATGTGGAGGAGACTACTCATGAGAACTGTCTGGATCAGATAGAATTAAAAAGCACAGTGCAGCATACAAAGGGTGCTTGGCAATGGAACAAGCTAAACAGATACAGAAAGTTAAGAGCTATCCATAGAATACCCTGTGCAGAAGCTACCAAAAGATAATCACAGAAGAATGTGGAGAAGGAGGACAAGGCCAGTGAGGGAAAAGAGGTACATGCAGTTCAGAGTATGAAAGATAAGGTAAAGGAAACTAGATGATTGTAGGCAAAAGCAAAGCTTAGATTATTTGTGCTAGAGGTGATTAATAGCACATTAGAACTTTTATTCTTCTTCACTGTCTAACAAACAGCAGAAAAATATCTGTACATAGGCAATCACTTGATAGACCCCATTCATGCAATTTAAAATTAGGTAATGTTTAGACAACATTATTCTAACTATCTTTTTGCTAGCATACATAGTTTAACACCACATGGTCAGTAATTAAAGAAAACTGTTTTTGAAATGGAAAACAAACCTGACATACATACAAAAAACATGGTTAGTGAAAACTTATGTTTAGACTTCCAGGACATGATGTAGTCAGAAGTGGCAGAGAAATAACAAGAGGAGGAGGGGATCTGTATATTTATAAAGCAAGGTCTTAGTTATATTGACAGATGTACAGAACTTAAGCTGAACTACGGTACTGCTGAGATTCCTCTGCTGAATATTAGCACCTTTATATAAGTCTATAATGTGTACAGCCTATATAAACTAGACAATCTAAAATTGGAAGAGTTAGTTCAGGATGTCAAAGGCCTATATATTGGTGGAGATCTTAATAGCCATCATGAAATATAGATAACTGATGTAATGGTAAATGCCAGAAACAGTTCATTGACATTCACAACCTGATATTGGTCCATACTGGAGCACCTACTAGATTTAATTTGGTGGATGGAACCTTTTCATGTTTAAGTCTGTGAATTGCAACAAGCAATATAGCAAGTAAATACAGCTGGTTAAATCTATAAAGAAGATGGAATGGGAAGTGATCACTTTCCTATGCTAATTACATATCGAGTCCAAGTTAATGTTGAAAACCAGGTAGTAATGCCTACCTGAAGACTCAGAAAAGCATACTAGGAACTCTTAAAGAGACTCAGTGTGCTGAGTATTTAAGTGCCAGTTTTAAAAGTGACAATGTAGAGGAATTTCATGGTAATGTAATAAAGGCAGCTGTAGCAGCAACCAACCTAGCTATATGTAAGATATTGAATTGCCACAAACTCATATCTAGTTCTCTGGTGGAATGAAGATTGTAAATCAGCAATTAAAGAAATAAGGCATACAAACAAGGAAAAAGTGCAATAGCAAGAACTTAATGAATTATAAAAGGTGTAAAGTAGTGGCATAAAGTATCATTATAAAGACAAAGAAAGTATAATGGGAAAGCGAACAAAGATTCTAAGGTTTCAGCTATATAAACAAGTTAAGAATGGATGGGATATAGAGTAAAAACAAATATGTACCTGGTTTTATAGTAAAATGATAAAGTTGAAAGTTCTAACTTAGGAAAAGCAGATATTTTAGCAAATGAGTTCCAAAAAGTTTGTAGCGATACAAGTCAAAGTAAAGAGTTGTGAACAAAAAAGAATGTTTGTTGAAGCAGTGATGTACTGAGGGGGGGCAGGGAGGAGTCATGCCCCAGGGTGCTGGCCTGGTGGGGGTGGTGCCGGCCGGACCCTCTGTGAAGGAGCCACCCTCTTTCCCCTGCCACTGTTGCAGGCTTGTCCCTACCTGGCTGCCAAAGGTTCCTGCTGTGGGGGAGGGAGCAAATGTCCTCCTGGCCCCCCTGGCATGAGCATTTTTTCAATCTTGAAGCAAACACTCAGCTTGAAGGAAACGCTCCGCAGGAGGTTCTGTGCTTAGTCTGAAGATGCTGCAGATTTCATCATGATCTGCCCCCACCTACACATTGACATGTTAGAAAGGCAGGAGCAAGCTCTTTGTGACACTGGTAGAGACAAAGCTGCTCAGGCGTGGGAGAGAGCTGTTGCCCAAGGGGATGATTATCCCCACAGACAGCCCAGCTTTGGAAGTTTAAGTACACCAGGGAGGTGCAGGGACCCCAGCTGTGCAGGGGCCAGGCAGCCAGCCCAATGACAGGGCTCCAGGGCAGAACCCGTCACACACACACATATGCGCCACGTCGCCAGGAGGTCCAGGGGCATCTGCCTCTGTCACTCCTGCTCCCAGCTGCATGCACCACAGCAGGGGGGCAAATGGAGGAGAGCAGGAAACAGGCCCGCAGACCCCCGTCCAATGGGGCACTGCCACTGCCCAGGGGGGCGCAAATGCAAGCATTGGTCCCCAGGTGCTGGAGACCCACGGTAGACCACTGTGCTGAAGAAAAAGTTGAGCTCTTACATGGCTGGGTAGATAATAAAGATGACATACTGAATGAAAATTTCAGCATACAGGAACTAAAAAAAAACGTACTATATATGGAAGTAAATATATAGTCCCAAGTAAAGATAGCGTACGTAATGCTTAATTGCAATGCTTAAGCATCTATCAGAAGGGAGTTTAAAAGTTTTATTGAAATTATATATTTATATGGCGAAAGGAATACTACCGACAGTACGGAAGCAAGCGGTGGTTATACCAATAGGAAAATCTGGCAAATTATGCACGAGACCTGATGTATACAGACCTGTTGCCCTCACATTTGCATAATTTTGCCCACATACGATGAGAGATTAGTAGGAAACTTGGGAAAAATGAAATTATAAACTGTGGTCAGAGTGGTTTCTGGAAAGGAAGATACACAGCTGATCATATTGTAAGATTAGAAACATACAAAATACATGATGACAGATTATAATAGTCTTTTTGGACACTAAAAAAGACTGACATGTTATGGAGGGAAGGATTGCTGCATAAATTAACTGCAAGGGGAATAATGGGTAGAATGCTCTGGTGGATAAGAGACATAAGTGACAGAACCATACAAGTCGGGGGTGGGGAGGGCAGCTTTGCCCCAACCCTGTTCTCCATCTATTTAGCAGTCACTCTCATCCTCGTTAAAGACTGTTTCCCCACTGGCGTTGACATTCAATGTAGAATGGATCGGCGGCTTTTTAATCTTCGACGCTTCTGCTCAAAGTCTAAAATTCTCAGGGCATCCATTATTGATCTTCAGTATGCTTATGTTTAGGCTGTCTTCACCCATACTAACAATGGCCTTCAGTCCACACTGGATTTTTTTTTGCACAAGCCTACCAAAGCTTAAGACTTTCACTTAACATCGAGAATACTAAAGTGCTTTATCAGCCTGTCCCAGGTCTTGCACATGATCCACCACAAATTACTGTCAAGGGACAAACTTTGGAGACAGTAAAGTATTTCTGCTACCTTGTTAGCCAACTCTCTCAAAATGAAAAAAATTGACCGTGAGATTCAGCACAGGATCCTCTGTGCAAGTGCGTCCTTTGGGAAATTGCTCCAGTGTGTTTTCATGGATCATGACTTATGGAAAGATATGAAGATTCTGGTCTATAAGACAGTCGTCATCCCAAAACACTTTTACAGATGCAAAACCTGGTTACCTACCAATAACACCTTAAGTGTTGGAGAGGTATCACCAACAATGCCTCTGGAAGATCCTTTGCATCGGGGGAAGATTGCCGCACTAATATCAGCATCCTCACTGAAACCAATGTCACCAGCACTGAAGCAATGATCCTTATGCAACTACACTGGGTTGGACATCGGGTATGGATGCCAGATTTTTGCCTCTCAAAACAAGCATTCTACTCTCAGCTCACCTATGCTCAGAGATCTTGTGGCAGTAAGTGGAAACTCTACAAAGATATGCTTTCAATGTATCTTATGAAAACTGATGTAGACATTATAAGTTGGGAGGAGCAAGCCACCAACCAATCTCAGTAGCGCCATAACCTCCATCAGGCAGTGGCCTGCTTTGTGGAGAAGCATCTTGCCCTGAAAGCTGAAAAAGAGAGAGAAGGAAAGAAAAAGAAAACTTTCTATCAGCAGGCAGCTGACCCGCTAGCAAATGTCTGTATCTATTGCAGGTGGATCTGTGGTTCCAGGATTGGACTCCTGAGTCATCTCAGGACCATATGTAAATCCATGGTAGAGACCATCCTCCAATCGAGGGATTGATAACTACATCAATTCCTCCCATATCATATTAATTTCTCCAATGTCTTCATTTTACAATGATTTTATTTATTAAGCAAGTTAAAAACTTACCCAAACATTAGAAATGAGAGGCTCATAAATCACTGTTAATCACAACAGCCTTTTAAAAGTGGGACAGTGGAAATTTTCAGTCCTTTTGCCCAACAAAGGGCAATAAGTCTTTTAGAAACACTTAAGTAATCCTGTGTGTGTTGATGGAAAAAAATCATGGAAATTTGTTTGTTACAATCAGCCAACCAGAGATGTATAATTTCAGTGTATTTATAGCATCCTTACCACTGTAGTATCTGAGTGACTTGCAAAAAAAGCAACATTTTAAAGACGGTGAAGGGTTGGGTCTCTCTCCCCTAGTGCATATATTTCCCCCTCCCTTCTGTCTTCCTTCTTCCAGCATCACCCACTGACTTTTTGGCCCAATCTTGCCTTGAACTGTGTGTGATAGAGAAGGAGATCTACCCAAGTTTTGCCAACTGCAGAATCATCCTTTTGGAGAATTAGACAGTGGAAAGCTATGGCAAAAAAGAGATAATGAACTATTTCTATAATATTTGAAATATCTAACAAGACCTTGATAATTAGGATATTATCAAAGGATGGGCCAGATATTTTAGCTGCTTCACAAGACTGATTAAAATCCATGTGAGTTCCACTCACAAAGTGGCTGCAAAATAAGAGTCAACATGAAGGTATGCCAAATCATCAGCTTCATTCCCACACCACTAGCACATAACATTGCCTGGTAAAACATATGTAAAAAGAGCATGCAGATACCCAACAAATCTTCATATGACTCTACTTCACTGTCATTTGGGGTTTACTAGCAGATCTTATTGTTCATCCATATTTAACAACTAGAATGCAATTAAAATATATGTTTAATGAAAGACTGAAAGACCTAAATATACAAATAGGATAATGCTGTTTAAACTATATTAGTAATTCAGAGAACATATAAAGATGCAAAAGTAACCAGAATGCCTGATATGAATGTCTAAAAGAATTCACTATTTCTGATGCCACCTAGTAAAAGAGACTTGCCCTCAATTTTTATTTTACTATTGGCCTAGAGAGAAAAGTGATGGGTTAATTCCAGAGACATACTAATGAATATACTGAACACCTTACCAGACATTATTGCTGGTAAGCAATAATATTGGGTTAACTATTCCTTTCAATCATGCAATTGGGATTGCACAGACATGAAACTAGATCATTTACAGTGTTTTCAAATGCACCCAAGTAAAACAGGGTTCAACAGATCTGAGAAAAGAAGCCAACTGTGAGAGACTTTTGAGAATATAATTCTATATCTGGAAGCCCTAATCTACCTATTGTTTTATGAGTTTACAATCTTTTCTAAGCTATTTGTCCTGAACCATCTCATGAAAATGTTAATGTTTTGCTGAATATTTTTAAAGTAGCTGGGCTGAATTTAAGTAGGAGCATATGAAGAGATAACTAACTGTGAAGCTGCTTTTATGTTAATAGTTTGAGTAGTACACCACAATGAGAGCATTCATTGGATCCAGTTCATGAAATTAAGATTTATGGGTTGGATTTTAAAAAGCCTAATGAATTTATATAATCTCTTATTCTCTAGCCCTCTATTTAACAATATGCCCAATAATCTTATTAACTTTTATTAAATGTATTGTATTAGTGCCTAAAGTGTGCTAGGAGATGTACATATTTATATAGGAAGGCAAAAAGCCATGCCTTCAAGAACTCACAATATAATACGGACAGAAGAAGGGTGGGGGGAAAGGCACACTATGACATACCAGGGGTGCAATCCAGACCAGTATGGGGCTGTGTCATCCCTGCTCTGCAACCTTGGGTGCCTTACAATGCCTTGCTGTGGTAGCTCCCACCTGGGCTGCCTTCCAGCATGGAAAGCACAGCCAGAGTGCCTGTGTGTAACTGCAGCCTACCAGCTACACCCTGGCTTTCAGCAGCCTTAATTATACTGCAGGGTGACCCCAACACCCCCCCCCCAGTCTGAGGTGTCCCCCCAGAAATGAATGTTCTGTATTGCCTAACCCTCTCCTGGACCATACAAATATATTAAGTCTGCTATTGCTTTAAGGGAATAATATGCCAGTTTATTACATTAGTTACCCTGACACTTCAATTTAAACACACTGGGATTGGATAAAACAGTAAGCAAGTTTTATTAACTACAAAGTTTGAGTAAAAGTAATTAAGCATAAAAGTTAAAAATAGTTGCAAAAAGATAAAACACTTACTAGTATCTACTTAAACTACAGAATCATAGGAGTATAGGACTGGAAGAGACCTAGCAAAGTCATCAAGTCCAGTCCCCTGCGCTCAAGACAGGCCTATATAATAATTAGGCCATTCCTGACAGGTTTTTGTCTAACCTGTTTTTTTAAAAAAACCTCCAATGACAGATTCCACAATCTCCCTAGCAATTTGTTCCTGGCTTAACTGCCCTGACAATTAGGAAGTTTTTCCTAATGTCCAACCTAAACCTCCATTGCTGCAATTTAAGCCTATTGCTTCTTGTCCTAGCTTCAGAGGTTAACGAGGAAAGTTTCTCGCTCCTCCTTGTAACAACCTTTTATGTACTTGAAAACTGTTACATTCCCCCTCAGTCTTTTCTTCTCCAGAAGAAACAATCTTTCTTCAGAAGTAATGTCTTTAATGATTTTTGTTGCTTTTCTATGGACTTTCTCCATCTTGCCCATCTTTCCTAAAATGTGGCACCCAGTACTAGACACAATACTCCTTCCAGATGTGGCCATATTAGTGTAGAGCAGAGTGGAAGAATTATTTCTTGTGTCTTGTTTAGACCGTTCCTGCTAATACATCCCAGAATGACATTTGCTCTTTTGGCAATAGTTTTACCCAGTTGACTCATTTAGATAGTGGATCACAATAACTCCCAGATCCTTTTCTGCAGTACTCCTTCCTAGGCAGTCATTTCCCATTTTGTATGTGTGCAACTGATTGTTCCTTTCTAAGTGGAATACTTTGCATTTGTTCTTATTAAATTTCATCATAATTACTTAAGACCATTTCTCCAGATCATTTTGAATTTTATTCTTATACGCCAAAGCATGTACAACCCCGCCCAGCTTGGTATTGTCCGTAAACTTTATAAGCATAATATCTGCCATTATCCAAATCATTGCTGAACAGAAGTGAACCCAGGACCAATCCCTGTGGGACCCTACTAGATATGTCCTTCCAGACTGTCCGTGAACCAGTGATTATTCTCTGGGAATGGTTTTTCATCCAGTTATACACCCACCTTATAGTATCTCCATCTAGGGTGTATCTCCCTAGTTTGTTTAGGAGAAGGTCATGCAGGACAGTAACAAAAGCCTTACTAAAGTCAAGATATACCACATCTACTGCTTCCACCCATCCACAAGGCTCATTACCATGTCAAAGAAAGCTATTAGGTTGGTTTGACACAATTTGTTCTTCACAAATCCATGTTGACTGTTACTTATCACCTTGTTATCATCTAGGTGTTTGCAAATTGATTGCTTGATTATTTGCTCCATTATCTTTCCCGGAAATGAAGTGAAGATGACTAGTTTGTAATTCCCCAGGTTGTCTTTATTCCTCTTTTGTAAACTGGCACTATATTTGCCCTCTTCCAATCCTCTGGAATCTCCCCATTCTCCCATGAGTTTTCAAAGATGTCTATGTGACTTCAGATCAGGACTTTTCTCCAACAGCTGTTTCTTTTTTACTTCTCTTATCTGGAGAATGAGGTGGGCAGGGAGACAGAGTGGTCCTTTATGGTGTTTTTCTCTTCTTTTTTCAGGTTTCAGTTCCTCTCTTGAAAAACATTTCCAGCTGAGACCCAGGAGATAAAATCTACATGAGAGGATATTTCCTGTTTCCCTCCCCCCCCCCACACACACACCTGTTTGAACTTCCTTTGTTTTCTCTCCCTGTTTGATGATTCTGTTTACTGCTTAAATGCAATCTGAGGAAAACACATATTCTTTCCTTTGTTTAGGGCAGACCTGACTTCTGCCTGGCCAGGGCTGTGGGGTTCAAAACATGTGTTAAATAACTTCACACTGAATGTTGCTACACATTTTACCAGGCCAATACTGACCAGCAAATTATGTACAAACACTACTACAATAGTGTATAAAGTGTGAATTTAGGGGCCTAATCTGTCACACACGCACACACACACACACACACACACACTTTACCAAGCAAAGTGGTCCAGGTAAGGATAAGAACACGTCTCCTTCCTACAACTATTTTGTTCTATGCAGTGCTGCAGAAGTCGGTTTGGGGAACAGATTTGAATGTGACAATGGCAAAAGATTCAATAACCTTCCAAAATCTATTTGTCAAAGATTATGTGGTAACATCTGAGAAGATGTGGAAAGGGTTGTGAGAGAAAGAAATCAAAGGCATATTCATGATTGGCATCCTCTGGATTAGTTATTGGAACATGCATTTAGGACATTCCTCACTGTGCAGGGGCCCAGCCCAAGGTCTATGCACCATTTAAGTCCTTAATTATATGTAAGTGGGCATAGATGTTGGGCTAGCCTTTGGCACAAGGGTAAATTTCACCATTAGACAAAAGATATTTGAGCAGAATTGAAACAATTGGAGATCATCCCTTTTTGCACATTTACCTGATTTCCAAAAAAATTTGGAAAATTCATTAAAATCAAGTAAGCTGAAGATGGCATTGGATTTAGTAACACACACACAAAGAAACACAGTCTTCAAAACAAAATTTCCTGAGTTCCTAGTTGTCTGATTGCTTCTCTAATATGCTGCAAGATAATCTATATATTAATGGTAATAATGGACTGCCCTGTCTACTACCTCTACCTATTTCAAAGAACTGGGACTTTCCCCATTATCAGTGCAGTTGGCCTTGAATACAGTAACCTTATTCACTTAATTGTTTCTGGCCCAAAGTTTTATATTCCAATTCCAAATTGTCTAAGATCTTCCTGCATTCAGAGACAGTGACGACAGGGTGGGGTGAATCAAAAGTGGCCCATATTAAATGTAATAGAATCCTTATGTTGTCCGTTGCGTTTCTTCCCCTAACTAATCCATCCTCTGAGGAATTTATAACCGAAGCAGTTTGTCTTCTGTTTTAGGGGCCGTAATATTGCATACCTTGTGAACTCAAGACTCACACTGGAGTTTTGAGTGCATCACGAATCCTAGATCAGGCCTGAATGTGAAGACATTGGCATAGACCTTTATATCTACATTTATTATTACTATAGGTAGTTAGGGTGAGTCCCGGTGTTTCTAGAGCATCAATGAAATCATAGTTCTGTTAAGCTAAGGCAAAATTTGCCAAAAAGAGTATAAATTATAAGCTTCTCAAACTTGTAGACTCAGATTTTAAGGCTAGAAGGGACCACCATGATCATCTAGTCTGACCTCCTGCACATCACAAGTCAAACACCTTACCCACCCATTCCTATAATGAACCCAAAGCCTCTGGCTCTGTTACTGAGGTCCTCATATCTTCATTTAGTCTAGTTTAAACCTGCAAGTGACCCATGCCTCAGGCTGCAGAGGAAGGCAAAAAAAACAAAAAAAACAAACAAACCCCAATCTGACCTGGGGGAAAATTCCTTCCCAGCTCCAAATATAGTGATCACTTGGCCCCTGATCATGTGGGTGAGGTCCACTAGCTACACATATGGGAAAGAATACTCTTTAGTAACTCAGAGTTCTCTCCATCTAGTGTCCCATCACTGGCTGTTGGGGGATATTTGCTAATAGCAGTTGTGAATGGGCCATATGCCATTGTAGGCCATCTCATCATACCATCCCTTTCATCGACTTCTCAAGCTCAGTTTTAAAAGAAGTTAGATTTTTTACCCCTACTATTCTGCTTGGAAGGCTCTCCCAGAACTTCACTTTTATGATGGTTAGAAACTGTTGTCAAATTGCAAGCCTAAACTTATTAATGACCAGTTTATGTCCATTTGTTCTGGTGCCAACACTGGCCTTTAACTTAAATAAGTCTCCCTTCCTGGTATTTAACCCTCTGATGTATTTATAGACATATACCCCCTTGGTCTTAGTCTCCTCTCATAAGGTAAGTTCATCATTCTACTGATCATCCTAGCAGCCCTTCTCTATACCTGTTCTAGTCTGAATTTATCTTCCTTAAACATGGGAGACCTGAATTGTACATAGTATTCCAGATGTCTTTGTGCCTTGTATCATGGTAATAACACTTCCCTATCTTTACTGGAAATACCTTGCCTGATGCATCCTAGAACTGCATTAGCCTTTTTCCACATTGTAGCCTCCTCTTTAACCAGTTCCTTATCCACCTTTTGATTCTCACATTAATCCCCCATTTCCTTCAATTTAACTAATAGTTTCCCATGTGGAACTGTATCAAATGCCTTTCATAAATCTAGGTAGATTCAATCTACTACATTTCATTTGTCTTAAAGAAAAATCAGTTATCTTCTCAAAGAAAGATCAGGTTGGTCTGGCATGATTTACCTTTTATAAAACCGTGTTGTGTTTTAGCCAATCATTTGCCTTTATGTCCTTAATTACTTTCTCTTTCAAATTTTGTTCTATGACCTTGCACACAACTGAGGTCAAACTAACAGGCCTTTAGTTTCCTGGATCATTCCTCATCCCCTTTCTTAAATATAGGTACTATATTTGCCATTCTCCAGTCTAGGGTCCAACCCCTGAGTTTATGGATTCACTAAAAATCCATGCTATTGCAGTTGCAATTTCATGTGGCATTTTCTTTATTATTCTTAGATGGAGATTACCCAGGACATCTGATCTGGTCCCATTAAACTGTTTGATTTTGATTTCCACCTCAGACATGGTAATTTTTATCTCCATATCCTTGTTCCCATCATCTTCCCTGCCACTGACCCTAAGTTCCTTATTACCCTTGTTAAAAAATGAGAAAGCATTATTTAGATGTTGGGTCATACCTACATTATCTTTAATATCCACCTCATCCTCAGTGCTTAGTGGTCTCACTTCTTTCCTTGTTTCCTTTTAATTTATATGGCTAAAGAACCAATTCCTGTGCAAGGTCCATCCCTACATGGCTATGTCTAGCCACTCTTCTCTTCCTCCTTGCTCTCCCATCTTCTATTACAGCCTGCCCTATTACCCGGGGTTCTTTCAATCCAAAGCTCTTGGTAACCTTATTCTGTGCAAAGTTGTATCAAGAAATAAATCAATGGGCATACAGCCATCCGACCAATAGATGGATTGGCATGAACAGTACAACACAAGTGTGCTCTCACTTGAAGCTAAACATTAGTCTCAAGCACTTACACATGTCTGCAACTGGTTAATAAAACATCTCCAACCCTCAATAATTACCAAAGTTTGAGATGGCTTTTAATTGGTACAACGGAAACCTTCCAATTGGCCTATCTTTCAGCTGCCAGTGGGGACTCCAAACTGTGTCCAAAGAGAACCCCAAAGAATCCAAACATCTCCCGCCTTATTTATCCTAGTTAGTAGACAAGGACATGTCAAAAAGTTGTTGGGTAAGCAGTTTCAAAAGTTAATTAAGATTTCCTTAGATTTTACTTAGATAAGCTTCTTGCTTTTACCCTAAAACACAGATCCCTGAAAGTTCACCAAAGACTTTGTGGAGGAGAGGGGTGCAGAGTCAGATAAAGGTTGAGCAAAAGGCTCCCCTCCTTCCTGGCTTAGTCCTGCTAAGGCTGCACAGGCCTGCAAAAAGGCCTACTGATTTTGGCTGCTGTTAGCAACAAGTATGATACTCAATATTACACTATCAAGTGGTCCTTGGCCCTTTTACTGGTCCATCAAAATCTTCCCGTACACCCCCCCCCCCTTTTTTTTTCCCCCCAACTCAGCTCTATTTCTTTCTTCCTTAGCTGGTCTTTTTCTTTGCCTTGTTTTTGTAGTCAAGTGCTTTCACTGGTCTTCATGCATCTAAGCCTGCAATCAAGGTTCAGCTGTGATCAAAGGCTTCCCTCACAAAACACTGCCTCTTACTAGACTTTGCAAACAGAAAGCAATCAGCAAGCAAAACAAACACACTAAAGAACTCACTCAACTGCCTCTGAGGAATAGGATCTTGACTCCCTTCTTCAGACCTTAACTCAAACTCCCCAGTTTTTCGGCTCTTTTTGCTGGCTCCTGTGCCACAGTTCCTGGCCATAAGATAACTGAAAAATCCATAGGCCAAGTTTTTAAACTTAAAAAAATAAGTCACACTCACTCTTGTTAAAAGTAACCCCTCACATTGATAGAACAGAAAGATTAGAGAGAGAAAAAATCTCCCTCCCTCCACAGCATGTTTTCTTTGCCTTTAGTAGCACTTTGTGTTTATTTAATTACATTTTGTGGATGGTCATTTGCATCATTCATGTCTTCCTATTAAGACAGCTCATGCTCATCCCATAGCTTTGCAAGAACACCTCAAAAAAGCAGAAACCGAAACTGAAGAGGGAGCAGGCATGTATGCATGTAGAAGAAGTGTAGAGGGAAGGAATTGAGCATATGAGGTGTTGTCCTTCCCAAGTCAACAAACCCTTAAATACAGCAAATGACAAGAGAAGCTTGTATTCATTAAACAGACATTTTAAGCATTAAAAAGATACATTATTGAAAGCATGATCCTTCCAAAAAAAAAAAAAAAGATTTTGAACAAAAATTAGTCAACTTAAAAAAATTCAAGTTTACTTTTTCCTGTTAAATTTTTTGCTGCCACTTTAATATCCAAAGGAGAAAAAGGTCTCACTATGTCATCTGTCTGGACAGAGACATTTTGATAAACTGATACCTTCCATGAAGTGATACATAATGTAGATGCCATTACACATCAATCCAATGTAAATAAACATTTGCAAAACACATTAGACAGGCTAGACCCATCTACTGAGCACACTGTTGTGTGGCTCACACTGCCTTTCATATGCTGTCTTTTTTTTAAGAAAGAAATGTCAGACATTATCACTGGTAAAGGAGGCCACAAATGCTTATGACCTGTCGAATCAAAGTCTTTTATATTGTACTGGAAGTACAAAACGGGAGATTGTGGTATCAAAGAATTAATCTTAGAATTGATTAATAGAATGCCTGGCCTAAAGTTGTGACTTGAAACTAAAATAAAAGTCTGAGGTTGAACCATTAGCAGGAGGCCCCAAATGAAACTAAGATAACATGCTAAAATCCCACAGAATGTCTCTGAACCAGCATTCGACCTGTTAATTGTTTGTCATGGGCCTTAGGCCTTTCTATTCTGTGAACAGACATCTCCTGTTCTGATAAGTAGCGGTATGTGCCCCCCAGTCTACCCGGCCCCATAGGAACTTACTCCATACAAATTAGCATTTTAACATGTATGTTTTGACCACCCTAATTCTTTACAATGGCTACATGAACAGTTAAAGTTACTAGTGCACCAATATACTGTCCGCACTCACGCAGTAAAAAGACAAAAGCGAGGCATCCTAGGTGACATTGGGGGAATATTTGGAAGCTCAAATTCCATGATAAACTCGCTTAATGCCAATGCGGATAGATCTTACAATGCTTGGGTTAAAAGCCAAACTACCCAGGCCTTAAAGTATACCAATGCTGGCTCATTATACTCTTTCACTCCTATGGACGCAGCCTTGGATGGATTCTATACAGCAATTAAAAAATCCTCCAATATCATAATTAATATGACTATATCCCAATCTAAGGGACGAGCTTGTGATATGTTAAAAGAAGATATGTTAGATATATGCCTTGGTTTCCCCCCCACACACCCTCTCTTCCTCTGCCCTTGCAAACTTGGCAAATATATCTGCTCAGTTAATTGTTGCCTCCCCCCAACCCCCTGAAACCTCTTCCACCACCTCTTTTAATTTTCTTCTCACCTACCCTTTCATTATCCCCACCCATGTTTTTCCTTCCTCTTTTTATTCTAAATCTATTGGCTATGTGTCTAACAACACTGTCTATCGAATAGGACTTTCTGGCTTTATGTCTCCCTCCCCTAGAGGCAGCATGCTCATAACAACTTCGGACTGTTGTACAGAAACTGCCGACTATATCATTGCTCTTGTTCTACTCTCCGCCCTTTGAATACGTCTTGTTCTGTGGTTGTTACTATCCTTCCTCTCCTGGATGCTGAGACTGCTGTTCAAGTGTCGGCCACACAGTGGTGTTCTATCACCACTGCATCCTATTACAACTACGGCCCACTACAGTGTCCAGCCAACTCCTCCATGTGCCTACAGATTACAGACTCCTTCACTCTGGGTGACATTCATTTACCTGGCCGTATCTTCACTGGAATGACAACACTTCCTTGGTGACATGGCAATCTATATCCGGACAATAGCCCTGTCCAAGTGGCAAAGGAGCTGCTGGCTAAAGTGGTTCTTGCTGCTGCCTCTGTGTCTGCCACCGTTCATGAAAACACTGCTAAAGGCCATGTGAAGGTCCAACTCTCCACCCAGATTGTAACCTGCTTGGAAGATTCAACTTCTGGCCCGTCCTACAGCCTCATCACCTGGTGGACTATCTTGCAAATAGCTGCCACTGCTGTGTCTCTTTTTGTCCTGTTTTCTTCTGTGTGTATGTGCTGTTACTTTAAGCATATGATTAACAACTTTACTATTCTTGCCTCCACTCCCCGTTTCCCCCCCTCCATAACACCTCCCCCATATAATCCTAAAGTAGATCATGAATATCAAAGTATTTAAATAATTGATCATATCTCACTTATGAGTTCAATTTGTCAAACAGGAGGGAACTGTAAGACTTGAGACTTTTCAGCTAACAAGTTGTACATTAAAACTTATGCAAATGGCTAATCCTCAAGGACAAGGGCCCATGCAAACATCCGATGACCCAGGAAGCCAGATGTCCTCTTGTAATTCAAATTTCAATAAGAACACCACATTTGCTTTTGTGTTTCTGTCTGTCTGCCACCTATCTGTAAAGATTTCCCCCCCCCTTCTCCCTCCACCCTACGCCCCCACTGAGTGTAACCTTAGCAGTCTGGATGTAAGTGGAGTGATTAAAAGTGTCTCTGTATGTATTTAACGACCATTATCACGGTTGTTCTCTGTAGATGGGACAATGTCTGTATTTGTAAATGAATAGATAAAGAATTTAAAATGTATTACGTAATCGATAAGAAAAGCTATATAATTTATCACTGTAACATCAGAAAGCTGAAGCTCATTTAGCAGACTTCCCGGTATCGTGAATAAATCTCTCTCTTCAGTGTTGTCTGTGCGGCTTGATTCTTGGGGAAAGAATCCTTTGGTACTTTACATCACTCAGACTTTTGAAAAGGCACAGGAATGCACAAACAAACAAGTTCACTCAGCTTCTAAATCCAATCAGCACAAAAGGCAGGAATGGTAGGCTGATAGCCATCTTCTTAGAGGAATTATGACTGCCTGCTTCTTGGGGAGTCATTTAATATCTAATTCATTGCTGCCAGCAAAGATAGCGGAACAGGGCAAAAAAGATTGAGCCCCTAATTCAGCAAGGTACATAAGCATGCGCCTAACTTTAAACATGTGATTACTCCCAGAGGACTCTGGCAATAAAACCATTCACATGCTTAAAGTTAAATGTGCATTACTCTGCTGAATCAGGGTCTGAGGTTGTTCACATTGTTGGGGAAAAAAAAACATTGATAAGGAGGGTTACAACTTTACGTCTACTTAAATGATTGCCTCTAATGAGATAGTCAGAGCTCCCTGAGTCTCAGTATAATCTGCACTGACCACCTCCCCCCCACTTGCGATAATTAGAGCAGCTCCAGAAACCAGCAGTGGAATGCAGGAACATGCCACATTACAGCCATATCCCTTTGTGATGGGGTGTACCCTGGGGAACAGAGGATTAAGGATCAGCTCTGGTTCCAGGTGGTTCCACCCAGCTGTGCCTTCTGGGCATGTTCTCAGTGGAGGTGGGGCTTAAAAGGGTTCAGTACAGCTCTGACCACTAAGGAACATGCTCTGCAGCAGCCCACCAGGGGATTTTATTGTGGCCACAGCCTCCTGGGCACTGATTGGTGGTAGGGGGGAGAGGAGAGCAGCAGCCCCTTCTCCAGTCCTGCCCTCCTCTGGAGCCACAAACCCCAGAGGAGCAAGCAGCTGAGAGTTCCCACCTTCCCAGGGGTGGTGAGGCTCAGCTTCAGGCCTGGAATGGTGGGTGGCAGGCTCTAGCTGTGAGACTTCGGGCTGAGGCCAGGTGTCAGCAGGCTTTGTCCCCTGGCCATGCGGTTTAAGGCTCCAGGCCCTGAGCCCACCACCACCTCCGG